>NC_134687.1:15158129-15470629 GCF_050947455.1 Rhinoderma darwinii | reverse complement strand
ACTGGCTCAGTAGACTGTATCACACATGATCGGATTAGATACCCTTTCAGCAGAATGTATTGCACATTATGGTATTAGATACACTGGTTCAGCAGACTGTATCACCTATGATAGGCTTAGATACCATGCTTCAGCCTACTGTATCACATATGATAGGATTAGATACACTGGTCATCAGGCATAATAGCAGAGGGGTAACTTGAAGCGTCTGGGCTCTATGGCAAAATCTGTAACCGGCCCCCCAACTACTATGTGACCCCCTCAGGCATCAGTGCTTCCTCCTCACTGAATAGATATAACACCAGCAGACTGTATCACACATGATTGGATTAGATACACTGGCTCAGCAGGCGGTGTCACACATGATAGGATTAGATATAGGGCCTAGCAGACAGTATCACACATGATAGGATTAGATACAGTGGCTCAGCGGACAGTATCACACATGATTGGATTAGATACAGTAGCTCAGCAGACCGCATCACACAAGATCGGATTAGATACACCGGCTCAGCAGGTGGTGTCACACGTGATCGGATTAGATACACCGGCTCAGCAGACAGTATCACACATGATTGCATTAGATACGCTGGCTCAGCAGGCGGTGTCACACGTGATCGGATTAGATACACCGGCTCAGAGAACAAGTGACTAAGGCCCCATGCACATGACCGTATTTTCATCCATCCGTAAATACTGTCCGTAAATACGGATCCGTAGTCGTCCGCAACTTATGCGCGTATACGGAACTGTATCCGAAAATAAGGTCCATAGTGCATCTGTGTATACGGATCCGCAAAAAGAAAGCCACAAATGATGTGCGACACCTGCAAATCTGGCATCACCTAGCAACGCTTCCGTAATTACTGACCGCTAAGGGTGCACATCCGTAGCCGTCCGTAATTACGGAAGCGCCCATAGCCTTCTATGGGGAATCCGTGCCGTAGTTACAGACACGAATAGGACGTGTTTTATATTTTACGGAGCGTTTCTATGGAACGGACACCCGTGTCGTTTTTATTTTATGGACGCCAGACTGTAACATTTTACCTGCACTGATACATTGTAGCGAACCTTCAGGAAAAAAAGAGATTTGTGCTGAGGATTGTCTAACCTGATACATTGCAACAAATCCTCAGCTGCAGGCGCGGTATACTTCAGAAGGACTTCACGACGTCTTTCTCTGACGTAAGCCACTGTATAGGCGAAGGAAACGTGAAGACGATACAACGTCTCACATTGACACATACGTTAGAATCCTAGACAGTGCAAGCGGAACTCTGGTTGCTAGGGGCAACAACGATCGTTTTGATACATGTTTGATTAGTTTCTAGGGGCTGCGGAGTCCCTCAGGCTATTTCTACGCTCGTGGGGGTGGGGGGATAATTCGGTCTATGGACATCTTGGTCTTACGCTTCACATACGCCCGTTTTCCGGTGAAGGAGCCGCAGTTTTAGCAGCGTCAGTCCATCCGGTGCGATAGTTATTGGCGGTTTCAGGGTCCTCGCTGCTCAGCGTTATAGATGAGGGCCGGCTAATGGGCTCTGCTGCCTGAATTCATCATCTCCCAGCGGACACTGACAGCGGCGTCTGCTCATCTGTCCAGTCATTGTAGGATATTATTCACTTCCGAATATCCCACAATCCCCTCCCCCCTCCTCCGGAATGACAGGAGCGGGGGAATGCCCGGTGCAGTTGTATAGATGAGGCGGCCGGATTCATTAACAGCCGGGAATTGGGGGCGTCCATTATTACAAGAAAATGGGTCCGAAGAGAAGGGTGGAGATAATTAGTACAGGAAGTCCGTGCCAGCGCCGGTCACTGCAGGTCAATGACCTTGATTGAGGTCGCTGACTAATTTGTTTTTAGGATGACCTGGAAATATTCCTGGGAAAAAATGTTTATGAATGTTCAAGGGAACAGAAGAGGGATTGAGGACCGACCGCGGGCAATTTCCTAAAGACTGAAAATATTGTTTTTACAAGACGGAAATTACTCAAAGAAATGTAAATTATAATGTTATAAAAAAAATTGAAATAAAAAAATAAATGAGCTAAAAAAAAAATTATAACACAAAAATTGTGACTTTGGAAATCTAAAATAATTAAAACGTAACAATTTGGAGATGTAAATATATATATAAAAATTGTGGATGTTCGAGTAACGTAATAAAGATCGAGGATGGCCGTTTCCTGATGCCCAAAATGTTTTAGATTACAATATGGAGACTCTCTGATTTGGAAATGTTAATTCATGTACAAAATTTGTCATCCTGGGGAACAAACAGAACAGTGCCACCTGGTGGTCAAATTATCATGAACTGTTATTTAAATGAATACATTCTAATAATGAGTAGTAACCCGTTCATTTTTTTTCTTGAATGTGGCCACTATTACGGTTCACCACAAGTTTGTCACAATGCTTTCCTCGTGTCCTGAATGGCGACTCCTGCCGCTTACACAATTTTTCCTTTCTGGAGTCGTCATTTTTATGAAAACATTTTTTTGAGCAGTTTCTCCTATTTATTCCTTTATGCCATAATACGTGCCGTAGTTTAGATCGTTCATTCATCATGTGACTAACCTGCCTTTTTTTTTTTTTTTGCCGCCATGCCCGGCTGGCATTTTGCCCGTGTGGCATTAGTCACCAGTGATGTGCGGGCTGTCTGCTCCGGCCTTGACCTTGTTTATCCACGTGTGCTCGAGCTGTCATATGCTGGAGGAGGCCGGAGCATCTTCCAGTTATTAAAGGGGACATGACGGATTTCCTAGAGCCTCGAGTGACTATAATCTGTGATGTGATGGTATGAACCAGTGCCCTCTTGTCTGAGGTGGCGGTTGATGCAGTGGTGAAGAATAGCACCGGTACCCTCTTGCCCTGAGTGGGCTTTTCTGCGGTTGTGTGAACTAGCGCTTAGGCTGGTGTCACACAATCTTAATACGGGTGCGGTTTTGTGTTTTTTTTTGGGTTCTATGGTGCGATACGGATCATTACACCCAGGATGGGGCCGAAATTTGTAATACGAGAGCAATAAAAATGCACCCGTTATACACTTGTGAAATTGCCGTAAACGGTGGATCCCATTTTGATTTCCACTATGCTCTCTACGCGCGCGCGCGTGTGTGTGTGTGTGTGTGTGTGTGTGTGTGTGTGTGTGTGTGTGTGTGTGTGTGTGTGTGTGTATAAAGATGTAGCCGATCTATTTCTGCGACTTTCTAATATACTTTTCGTTTCAATTACTCTCCGTTCAAAAATGTATCTTCTTGCTGTCAGTGGATAGAAATGTTCTTGTTTACATCCAAAGCTCGTGAACCCGTCTTGGTCTAGTTCAGCTCACACCTCTGAGGATCCCTTACTAGACCATCTTCTGTAAGCTAAACACATCAACAGCACAAATCCCTCTCCTAGGTTTGTTACAATGTATCAGTTCAGGTCAAATGTATCGGCCTAGAGTACAGCTCACAAGGGATTGTCTAGACTGGATACATTTGAAACAAACTCTAGGCCTCATGCACAAGTCTGTGTTTTTGCATCCGCAACTCATGCGCAAAAGCGTGGATGAATTGCGGACCCACTCATTTCTATGGGCCCATCACACGAAGGTGGTTTCCACGGTCCGTGCATTGGCAGGTAGCCCGGACGGCAAAAAAATAGGTCATTTTTCGGATTTGTGGTCCGGGCTCATTGAAATCAGTGTGTGTACGGTCCGTGAATTGCGAACGTTAGTGTGGGTGATACTTTAACCCGTTACGTTATCATGGTACACAAATTAAGCTGTTCAGCTCTGGTGTGTGTGTGTGTGTGTGTGTGTGTGTGTGTGTGTATATATATATGTGTGTGTGTATGTATATATGTGTGTGTGTGTGTGTGTGTGTGTGTGTGTGTATATATGTATGTATATATGTGTGTGTATATGTACACAATTGAAGCCCAAACGACACTGCTTTTATGTACAATACTACACGGCTGTATACGGTGCCCCCTTCCCCGCTCCCTGTGTTTTCCCAGCGTTAGTTTTCCCCTAGATCCCCCGCTGGTGGTCCGATCACATACAGGTGGTCTGTAGGAGTGCAGCAGCTGGGAGATATGAGGCTTTCTCTGCAGCGACTGCCAATACTGCTGGAACATGTAGCGTTCTCGTCCCTCGCTGCTTTCGTCGTCTTCCTGTTAACGCTTCAGTTGCAGGATCTGTTTGGGGGGGGGGGGTTCAGGGGGCGTTATGAGACATTTGGCGATATCGTATGTCGTGTGAAATCCGCAGCATCTTCTGTTGCTATTGAATTTCGGAAGCGTTACAAACACACAGAACACCACCGCTTGCCTTATAAGATTCCTTTGTTCCAGCATCCTATAGTCCAGAAAATTCGAGATTTTATCTCTGGATTCCTGGACCACAAAATCACTTGGGATCTTCTAAAAGCAGAAGATTGATCAGAGAGGATCGACTCATGACTAATATCCATATGATAGCAGCAATATTCATTCTGGCCCGTCTAACCTTACAGATATGTGTATTATATACCTATTCATGACCTTCCGACAAACCGGCACCAGAGTATTGTACAATTATGTTGTTTGTAGATTATTTAGGGAGCGATGTCTAGTAGGGAGGCAGCTTGCTGCATCAGCAACCTTCTTACCCTCTTGTTGGTAGCATTAGGGACCATAGCTCCACCCCTTTATCTAAACTCCACCCAGTTGTTAATTAATTTAAAATGGAAAGGAGCATGTGGACAGAGAAATTCCTTATAATCCTACATCCCGTAATCCAGAAAGTCTGATAATCCATCACTTCCAAATTATTTGAAATTTTACTACACCAGAAGGTAAAGACTGAGCAGAGAGAACACCTGTTCTTGTGATTTAGGCCAGGTTCCCACGTAGCGTAAATTTAGCCAAATTTCCGGAGCGGAATTGTGTGCGGAAATTCCGCAGCGTTTACAGTAGCAGCAAAGTGGGTGGGATTTAGTAAATGTCATGCCCGCGTTGCGGGAAAAAAAATGCGGTGTAAACGTTAATAAATTGGCCTGCGGTGCGGAATTTAATTCCGCAGCATGTCCATTTATGCTGCATTTTCATTGATTTTTCTGCTGTCGGTTTTCCCCTATGAATTAAATGGGGATGCAAAACCCATAACAGAAAGCCAAGTGTTGCGACTTTTGCGCCATTAAGGCTGCAAAAATCGCAACGCCGGACAAAAACGAACAAACATACTTACCCAGAATGCCCCCCTTCTTTGTGCAGACCGGCCTCCTGGATGACGTTGGATCCCGTGTGACCGCTGCAGCGTCACATGGCCTGAAACGTCATCCAGGGAGGCCGGAGCGGATGTCAGCGGGAGGGTGTAAGTGTGCGCTTAATTAGTCAGTGCAATTTCCATCCGAAAAGTTTGTGATCTGTTTTTTTCAGATGGATAGTCCTGCGGCTTCCAGGTAGGATACACTGCGTGGTTTTTACGCTTCGTATCCGTCCCATGGGAACCCGGCCTTATTCAGTTCGGTAAGAATTTTAGATTGATTACAAGTCCCGGGAATATCAAGATTTCACGTCTGCTCGCGGGTGACCCCAATGTCGCCCGGGAACCCTAGCTTTCCATCCAAATTGGCATTACTAGATTTTGGGTTAATGATTAATATCGGTCCAGCTACACATCTAATCAACCCCTGCACCTATTTGGGAAACTTGTTGACTTTGCGACTTGAATGTTTACGTCATCCGGATCATGGCGATTTTTGGTCTCTTCAGTTCGCGTTATAGCACGCAGCGTATCCGCCCTGTGAGCCGCAGGGAATTCCGGGCGAAAAACCGCAGTCTCTCCTCCCCCCCCCCCCGGAATGTTCGCTGCAGAAAACTGCAGGTCTTACTGGCCGGCGTCATTGGATGACGTTTCATCCCAGGAGGCCGCTGCAGCCTGTGATTGGCTGTAGCGGCGGTCACACGGGATGAAGTGTCAACCCAGAAGGGCGGCCCTCTGACGTCATCCAGGCTGGCCTCCTGGGATGATGTTTCATACCATGTGACTGCTGCTACAGCCTGTGATTGGCATCAGCAGTCACATGGGTGAAACGTCACCCCAGGAGGCCGGCCTGGAGGAACAAACACAGACTACTGGGTAAGTATAAGATTAAAAAAATTTCTGAGTTGCGTTTCTTGCAGCGGATTCACTGCGAACCCGCCGCATAAAATGTATCAACTATTTGTTGTGGGTTTTACCTTCCCATTAAATTCAGTGGGGAAAACCCGCAACAAATAAGCAGCGTTTACGCGAATACAAGTAGCACGCTGCGGAATAAAATTCTGCACCGCATCTCAATTTCTGTGGATGACATTTCTTCTCTCTCATCCACTTGGCTGCTACTTTATTATGCTGCGGATTTTCCGCAACTAATTCCACTTGTGGCAGGGAAAGGGTTAAATGTCTGTTACCGCTAAAAAATAAAAATGTGTTTTTGTATGAACTCGTTCAGAAAGTTTTTTTTATTTGTTTTTTTTCACCATTGCTAATCCATCCCCTTCAGAGTCTTTGTTTAGTCTGTGTTCAAATCCCAGAAAAGGAAGAGAAGCTTCAAAGAATTAATATGTATCTCCAGATGGATCAGGAGGTGGTCACACTGGTAATGGGGCGAGCTCTCAGCCCTCGTCGCTTCCTGCTGATTCAGTCAAGAGAGAATCTGATTCTCAGGCTCGTATAATAGACGTTTATAGATCTGAATGGGTATTTTGAATTTCCCTTCGCAGCCCTGCCGCACGCGGATCAGTAGATCGAAGTAACGAGAGATTTTGTTTATGTCTGGGGATTGCTATTTAAGCAATTCTACAATATACCTCATTAAATCTTTAGCAGAGCGATCACCATACTAAAGCTCCTCCTAGAAATGTGTTTAACGTTAATGGGGGTATTCACAAACTTTAGGTTACAGACTAGGATAATTGGTCACCGGAAACTATATATAAAGACGTACCACTATAATACTACCCCCTACATACAAGAATATAACTGCTACAATACTGCCCCCTATATACAAGAATATAACTACTATAATACTGCCCCTATATACAAGAATATAACTACTATAATACTGCCCCCTATATACAAGAATATAACTACTATAATACTGGCCATTATATACAAGAATATAACTACTATAATACTGCTCCTATATACAAGAATATAACTACTATAATACTGCCCCCTATATACAAGAATATAACTACTATAATACTGCCCCCTATATACAAGAATATAACTACTATAATACTGGCCCTTATATACAAGAATATAACTACTATAATACTGCTCCTATATACAAGAATATAACTACTATAATACTGCCCCCTATATACAAGAATATAACTACAATAATACTGCTCCCTATATACAAGAATATAACTGCTATAATACTGCTCCTATATACAAGAATATAGCTACTATAATACTGCCTCCTATATACAAGAATATAACTACTATAATATTGCCTCCTATATACAAGAATATAACTACTATAACACTGCCCCCTATATACAAGTATATAACTACTATAATACTGCCCCTATATACAAGAATATAACTACTATAACACTGCCCCCTATATACAAGTATATAACTACTATAATACTGCCCCTATATACAAGAATATAACTACTATAATACTGCCCCCTATACACAAGAATATAACAACTATAATTCTGCCCCTATATACAAGTATATATCTACTATAATACTGCCCCTATATACAAGAATGTAACTACTATAATACTGCCCCCTACATACAAGAATATAACTACTATAATACTGCCTCTATATACAAGAATATAACTACTGTAATACTGCCCCTATATACAAGAATATAACTACTATAATACTGCCTCTATATACAAGAATATAACTACTATAATACTACCCCCTATATACAAGAATATAACTACTATAATACTGCCCCTATATACAAGAATATAACTACTATAATACTGCTCCTATATACAAGAATATAACTACTATAATACTGCTCCTATATACAAGAATATAACTACTATAATACTGCTCCTATATACAAGAATATAACTACTATAATACTGCTCCTATATACAAGAATATAACTACTATAATACTGTCTCCTATGTACAAGAATGTAACTACTATAATACTGCTCCTATATACAAGAATGTAACTACTATAATACTGGCCCCTATATACAACCATATAACTACTATAATACTGCTCCTATATACAAGAATATAACTACTATAATACTGCTCCTATATACAAGAATATAACTACTATAATACTGCTCCTATATACAAGAATATAACTACTATAATACTGCTCCTATATACAAGAATATAGCTACTATAATACTGCCTCCTATATACAAGAATA
This sequence comes from Rhinoderma darwinii, assembly GCF_050947455.1. NCBI lineage: Eukaryota > Metazoa > Chordata > Amphibia > Anura > Rhinodermatidae > Rhinoderma > Rhinoderma darwinii. The sequence goes on along the minus strand of NC_134687.1, from coordinate 15,462,252 downwards.
TAACTACTATAATACTGCCTCCTATATACAAGAATATAACTACTATAACACTGCCCCCTATATACAAGTATATAACTACTATAATACTGCCCCTATATACAAGAATATAACTACTATAATACTGCCCCTATATACAAGAATATAACTACTATAATACTGCCCCTATATACAAGAATATAACTACTATAATACTGCCCCCTACATACAAGAATATAACTACTATAATACTGCCTCTATATACAAGAATATAACTACTGTAATACTGCCCCTATATACAAGAATATAACTACTGTAATACTACCCCCTATATACAAGAATATAACTACTATAATACTGCCTCCTATATATAAGAATATAACTGCTATAATGCTGCCTCCTATATACAAGAATATAACTACTATAATACTGCCCCCTATATACAAGAATATAACTACAATAATACCGCCCCCTATATACAAGAATATAACTACTATAATACCGCCCCCTATATACAAGAATATAACTACAATAATACTGCCCCTATATACAAGAATATAACTACTATAATACTGCCCTCTATATACAAGAATATATCTACTATAATACTGCCCCCTATATACAAGAATATAACTATTATAATTCTGCTCCTATATACAAGAATATAACTTCTATAATACTGCCCCTATATACAAGAATATAACTACTATAATACTGCCCCCTATATACAAGAATATAACTACTATAATACCACCCCCTATATACAAGAATATAACTACTATAATACCGCCCCCTATATACAAGAATATAACTACAATAATACTGCCCCTATATACAAGAATATAACTACTATAATACTGCCCCTATATACAAGAATATAACTACTATAATACTGCCCCTATATACAAGAATATAACTACTATAATACTGCCCCTATATACAAGAATATAACTACTATAATATGTCTCCTATATACAAGAATATAACTACTATAATACTGCTCCTATATACAAGAATATAACTACTATAATACTGGCCCTATATACAAGTATATAACTACTATAATACTGCCCCTATATACAAGAATATAACTACTATAATACTGCCCCTATATACAAGAATATAACTACTATAATACTGCCACTGTATACAAGAATATAACTACTATAATACTGCCCCCTATATACAAGAATATAACTACTATGATACTGTCCCTATATACAAGAATATAATTACTATAATACTGCCCCTATATACAAGAATATAACTACTATAATGCTGCCCCTATATACAAGAATATAACTACTATAATACTGCCCCCTATATACAAGAATATAACTACTATAATACTGCCCCTATATACAAGAATATAACTACTATAATACTGCCGCCTATATACAAGAATATAACTACTATAATACTGCCTCCTATGTACAAGAATATAACTACTATAATACTGGCCCTATATACAAGTATATAACTACTATAATACTGCCCCTATATACAAGAATATAACTAATATAATACTGCCCCTATATACAAGAATATAACTACTATAATACTGCCCCTATATACAAGAATATAACTACTATAATACTGCTCCTATATACAAGAATATAACTACTATAATACTGCCCCTATATACAAGAATATAACTACTATAATACTGCCCCTATATACAAGAATATAACTACTATAATACTGCTCCTATATACAAGAATATAACTACTATAATACTGCCCCTATATACAAGAATATAACTACTATAATACTGCCCCTATATACAAGAATATAACTACTATAATACTGCCCCCTATATACAAGAATATAACTACTATAATACTGGCCCTATATACAAGTATATAACTACTATAATACTGCCCCTATATACAAGAATATAACTAATATAATACTGCCCCTATATACAAGAATATAACTACTATAATACTGCCCCTATATACAAGAATATAACTACTATAATACTGCTCCTATATACAAGAATATAACTACTATAATACTGCCCCTATATACAAGAATATAACTACTATAATACTGCCCCTATATACAAGAATATAACTACTATAATACTGCTCCTATATACAAGAATATAACTACTATAATACTGCTCCTATATACAAGAATATAACTAATATATTACTGCAACTTTGTAACTAATCCTATTATAATTGTCACATCTGATTGGTTGCCTCTGGTTACTGTGTACAGTATGTATGAATGTTTTTTGGTGCTGAGTGTTTGTTCTTGTTTTCGCCGTCTCTTGATACTGTTATGGTTTCCACACCCACGCTCCTCTCCTTCCTCCGTGTAAGTCCTTGGCTCTGTGTGTAGACAATAAGAAGATTGTTGCCGGATCCTTGTGAATGATGGGGACGTTCTACTCTGTGCATCTCGGTTCGCTCTCCGAGAACGTCTCCCAGGTTTTCCTATATACTAGCCTGTATCTTCCCCTTATATACTGTGCTTTCCTTGTACGGATTGTGAGCTCCTCAGGTTATTTTTGCACCGCTGTCGGGATAATGTTGTGAATTACTAATTCTATAATACAACATTAAGGTTTGGTGTAATGAATAAAATTCTATTAATAAATTAATGCGTGATTTTTCCCAAAAATTCTTAAAAAAATCGAGACTGTTTTGATTCCTTTGACGTATGGATCAGGCGGCGCTGGGAATTTAAGTAGTGCCCGAAAAATTGCTATCTGGTAGGACCTCCGACTCCTGTTCTTCCACATCTGGAAGCTTTTAGTGGAACTTTTTGATTTGAGCCGCACCCCATCCCGCAGCCTAATGATCACGAGTGTCGGAACGTCACTGCTTTGCATGGACAATGAGCTCTTATGTGACTGACGGAAGGGAATTTGTGGTGTGAAGAAAAAAATGAAAACCCAAATATTAACAGGCACAATCCCCAAACCAATTTGTGTTTGAGTCTTCCTTCCCAAATGAGAATTTCCATTTTAAGGCCCCGTGCACACCAACGTATTTTTGCGGCCGCAAATCTGCGGGTGAATTGCGACCCCATTCAGTTCAATGGGCCCATGCACACAACCGTGTTTTCCACAGTCAGTGCATGGCCCCGGAGCCTTGACCGCAAAAATAACGGACGAGGGAATATTTACAAAAAGAAGCGACCTGCCCTATCTTCGGGCGTTTCCGTCCCTGACTTTCCATTGGCATGAGTGACCGAGAAAGCAGTTTTCACATGTTTGCCCGCAGCGCTCAATGGCCGCAGGCGGAAAACGCAGCAAAAAATGCGGCAAACGGCATGCAGGCAGGTCAAAATCTGCCTCAAAATGCCTTCAAGAAACTGTGTGTGAACAGGGCCTAAAATAGTATGTTCGCACACATTTTTTTTTTGCAGGCAGAAAAACATGCCTCAAAATTCCTTATGGCATTTTGAGCCAGATTTTGACCTGCCTGAACTACCTTTGCCGCGTTTTTCGGCCAAAGCCATTGAGCACCGCGAGCGAAAAAAACCGGTTCCTCTGCCTCTCATTGATTTCGATGAGAGGTCAGAGACGGAGACCGAACCGCAGGAAGATAGGGCATGTTGCTTTTTTTCCCCCCGCGGGCGTTTGTTTCGGCTCACGCGTTTCTTGGCATGGTTTCCGCGACACAAACGGTGCCAAAAAACTGTATGAAATAGGCCTAACGCTCGTTCCGCTGATGTCTATTCCTCCTGACTACACCATAATCATGCACGCTATTATTTCAATGGGTTGACTGGACTAAGTCCCTGCCAGTACATCCCCTCCCATCCCATCCCCAACATCTGCTTTTGTGAGACCACCATATATTTGCCAATTATCTCATCTGTATGGCCACCTTCAGCTCAAGGTAAAATTTGCAAAATCGGGGCAGTGAAGTTTATTAGGACATGAACTACGCCTTTCTGTAAATATATTAAAGGGGTAGTCCCAGAAAACACATGTATCCCCTATCCTACATGTGTGATCGCTGGAGGTCCAACCGCTGGGACCTCCAGTAAAAAGGAGAGCGGGGTACCAAAAACCACCTGAAGTGCTCCCTGAGTGATTTATCCCTAGCCTGTGGATCGGGGATACACGTGTTTTGTGGGACAACCCCTTTAAGGGGCACAGTCTGTTTATATTTCTGTCGGACATCCGGGACCGCTGTCTCCGGCAGCTCCAAAGGAATGAATGAATGGAGGACGTGAGCACCAGCGCGCTATTCTCATGGAGCACTTCAGGAGACTTTCAGTTCCCCCGTTCTCCTTATCGCTGGAGGTCCGACCGCTGGGACCCCCAGCGATCACTCATGTATGCCATATCCTGTGGATCGGGGATACATGTATTTTGTGGGACAACCCCTTTAAAGGTGCACAATCTTTTTAATCATAAACGTTTTTTTTATACTGGCAGATCTCCACAGAATTAAAGAAGTAATAATAATAAAAAATAAAACTTGTATTCAAATTTTAAGACTGATCTCAGCCTGTGGTATTAATCAGATGTTTCTGTAATTTTCTGGGTGGTGTCAGAGGGGCTGTTGATAAGTTACTCCCCCCTCCCCCTCTTTTCCTTGTTGCCAGCAAGTCCATTTCTGAACTGAACAGTTGTCATGCCTGACAGACTGGTTGCTAGGCACACCTTGCTTAACAACCATCATTTTGAGGGTTGTCAGATGGCACATCCCTAGCAACCAGTCTGTCTGGGATAACTCTTGTCTTGTCAAGGCAAAATATCAGAGTCGAGAGAAGGGTTCTGTAGGCCCTGCAGTTCTTAGGCTTTGTCCCTGTTTTCGTCAGAGACTCCTTTCGAGCCACCGTTGTAATTTCTGTCAGATTTGACAGAGCATAGCGCTGCGTGTTGAATGACTGACACCATGACGGAACCTGTCGGACCCTAAGTCGGTGGGGTCCGTCGGGTGCAGGTGATATCCCTTGTACCACAGATCTGGCACTGCATCGTGGCGAACGGAAGCCACAACACAAGTGTGAACAGAGCCTTAAACCTCGCCTTTCACTCATCATTACCACATTTTTGGATAAATCTGAAGGTTTCTTCAGTCTTTTTGTACTTGTTACTGTTAACCATATAATCACCATTACATCCCCCTCTTCTTTTGTCACCCAGCTTTCCAGGAATCCTGACAGGCAATTTTGTTGAATCTTTCCATGGCTTACAATATGATCCTATAGAATTGTATCGTTTCTGAATGTCCTAACAGGAACTGTGGAGATGATGGGAATAAAGAATTGGGGTCTTCTGGATAAGATCTGAGCAGTATAATTAACATGTATTTTTTTCAGGGGGAGGGGACCGCTTATTGTCATCGTTCCTGTCGGGATTATTTCTATTTTTTTCACTGCGTTGCTCCCGGAGATCCTTTTTTATTTTTTACTTTTCTGGGTAATTTTTGGGCAAGGAGTACTCAAAATTTCTAATATTTTTATTAGAATTTATAGATTCTTAGGATTTGATGGCTGTTTTAATATGTGACTAATAGTGAAATATCCCTTTAAGACACCATGCTTTACCTTGCCATACAACTTCTTGCCCATAGTAAATGATCTGGTATAATCATATTGTTGACTATGGGCCCACAGCCATGAGCTGCCTTAGGCCTCATGCATACGACCGCTGAAAAACGCGTCAAAAATCGCGGCAAAAACACGCATCAAAAAAACTCGTTTATTTCCATCTCCCTTTGATTTCAATGGGCTTTTTGAGGCGGAAAACGCCTCAAGATAGGACTCGTCGTTTCTTTTTTTCTGCGAGCGTTTTTTGTGCTCGCGGTAAAAAAACGCCTCCACCTCCCATTGAAATCAATAGGAGTCAATTTCGGCTGTTTTGTGCAGTATTTTTTGCCGCGGTTTCTGCAGCAATAACCACAGTAAAAAAATAAAACCTGTGTGAACAGGGCCTTACTGTAAATACTTTTATTTTACTTCTCTTGAATTGATTTTATTTTTCATTATGTTTTTTTGGTTCGCATGCGAAGATAAAATAACAAATAAGAATAACCGTCTTTGCAACCATTTCTTATGGCTCCAATGCATCTAAATTAATAATAAAGTAACTCTGCTAATCGCCTTGATTAAAGACCCCCCCGCTGTTTTTGTGTATGCAGCTCCGGCGCAGAGCTGAATGTCTCCATGGTTACAGACTACAAACAAACCCTGTGTAGTCTGATCCTGCAGTCATACTCCCTTAATCCCCCCCTACAAATTTCTTGCTGACCTGCTAAATGAATGTGTTCTGATACAGATATATAACATATTTATTTTTTGGGCAATTTGGGAGGTCGGGAGTTAATAATATTCACTTTTCTTTTCAGTTAAAGAGGCAGAACAGTCCGGTTTCCTGCTGTTAACTGACGGCCGCGCGTTTCCTGGCAGTTCACATGTGCGGCGCTGCCACTTGTGATGTATTTGCCGCTCCTTAAATTAGATTTATCCCCCTTCTTCTTCTCTAGATAGAAATCTCTTCAGCTGGCATTGAGAGAGTGAGTGAGGTGCAAAGAGTTATGATATGTATCAGCAAGAATGCAAGATGTTCATAACCACATCTTAACCTCGGGAAAGCTGTCCTCATTGTCACCCCCTGCTGAGTAATGCACCTTGTGTGAGCTGCCGAGTGGGGGCAGGGAGGTGAGAACTGCTCTATAACACCTATCCTCATCACATTCAGCTCTTATCCTGACAAAATAAGACTTCTTTTTTTTTTACTATAATACTTTACAACACAACAATACTGCCCCCTATGTACAATAATATAACTGCTATAATACTGCCCCCTATGTACAATAAAATAACTGCTATAATACTGCCCCCTATATACAATAATATAACTGCTATAATACTGCCCCCTATGTACAATAATATAACTACTATAATACTGCCCCCTATATACAAGAATATAACTACTATAATACTGCCCCCTATATACAAGAATATAACTACTATAATACTGCCCCCTATATACAAGAATATAACTACTATAATACTGCCCCCTATATACAAGAATATAACTACTATAATACTGCCCCCTTTATACAAGAATATAACTACTATAATACTGCCTAATATGTACAAGAATATAACTACTATAATACTGCCCCTATGTACAATAATATAACTACTATAATACTGCCCCCTATGTACAATAATATAACTGCTATAATACTGCCCCCTATGTACAATAATATAACTACTATAATACTGCCCCCTATATACAAGAATATAACTACTATAATACTGCCCCCTATGTACAATAATATAACTGCTATAATACTGCCCCCTATGTACAATAATATAACTGCTATAATACTGCCCCCTATGTACAATAATATAACTGCTATAATACTGCCTCCTATGTATAATAATATAACTACTATAATACTGCCCCCTATATACAAGAATATAACTACTATAATACTGCCCCTATATACAAGAATATAACTACTATAATACTGCCCCCTATATACAAGAGTATAACTACTATAATACTGCCTCCTATATACAAGAATATAACTACTATAATACTGCCCCTATATACAAGAATATAACTACTATAATACTGCTCCCTATGTACAAGAATATAACTACTATAATACTGCTCCTATATACAAGAATATAAATACTATAATACTGCCTCCTATATACAAGAATATAACTACTATAATACTACTCCTATATACAAGAATATATCTACTATAATACTGCCCCTATATACAAGAATATAACTACTATAATACTGCCCCTATATACAAGAATATAACTGCTATAATACTACTCCTATATATAAGAATATAACTACTATAATACTGCTCCTATATACAAGAATATAACTACTATAATACTGCTCCTATATACAAGAATATAACTACTATAATACTGCCCCCTATATACAAGAATATAACTACTATAATACTGCTCCTATATACAAGAATATAACTACTATAATACTGCTCCTATATACAAGAATATAACTACTATAATACTGCCCCTATATACAAGAATATAACTGCTATAATACTGCTCCTATATACAAGAATATAACTACTATAATATTATCCCCTATATACAAGAATATAACTACTATAATGCTGCCACCTATATACAAGAATATAACTACTATACTGCTGCCCCTATATACAAGAATATAACTACTATACTACTGCCCCTATATACAAGAATATAACTACTATACTACTGCCCCTATATACAAGAATATAACTACTATAATACTGTCCCCTATGTACAAGAATATAACTACTATAATACTGCTCCTATATACAAGAATATAACTACTATAATACTGCCCCCTATATACAAGAATATAAGTACTATAATACTGCCCCCTATATACTAGAATATAACTACTATAACACTGCCCTCTATATACAAGAATATAACTACTATAATACTGCCTCCTATATACAAGAATATAACTACTATAATACTGTCCCCTATATACAAGAATATAACTACTATAATACTGCCCCTATATACAAGAATATAACTACTATAATACTGCCCCTATATACAAGAATATTACTACTATAATACTGCCCCCTATATACAAGAATATAACTACTATAATACTGCCCCTATATACAAGAATATAACTACTATAATACTGCCCCCTATATACAAGAATATAACTACTATAATACTGCCCCCTATATACAAGAATATAACTACTATAATACTGCCCCCTATATACAAGAATATAAGTACTATAATACTGCCCCCTATATACTAGAATATATCTACTATAATACTGCTCCCTATATACAAGAATATAACTACTATAATACTGCCCCCTATATACAAGAATAGAACTACTATAATACTGCTCCTATATACAAGAATAGAACTACTATAATACTGCCCCCTATATACAAGAATATAACTACTATAATACTGCCTCCAATATACAAGAATATAACTACTATAATACTGCCCCCTATATACAAGAATATAACTACTATAATACTGCCCCCTATATACAAGAATATAACTACTATAATACTGCCCCTATATACAAGAATATAACTACTATAATACTGCCCCCTATATACAAGAATATAACTACTATAATACTGCCCCCTATATACAAGAATATAACTACTATAATACTGCTCCTATATACAAGAATATAACTACTATAATACTGCCCCTATATACAAGAATATAACTACTATAATACTGCTACTATATACAAGAATATAACTACTATAATACTGCCCCCTATATACAAGAATATAACTACTGTAATGCTGCTCCTATATACAAGCATATAACTACTATAATACTGCTCCTATATACAAGAATATAACTACTATAATACAGCCCCTATATACAAGAATATAACTACTATAATACCGCTCCTATATACAAGAATATAACTACTATAATACTGCCCCTATATACAAGAATATAACTACTATAATACTGCCTCCTATATACAAGAATATAACTACTATAATACTGCCCCTATATACAAGAATATAACTACTATAATACTGCTCCTATATACAAGAATATAACTACTATAATACTGCCACCTATATACTAGAATATAACTACTATAACACTGCCCTCTATATACAAGAATATAACTACTATAATACTGCCTCCTATATACAAGAATATAACTACTATAATACTGCCCCTATATACAAGAATATAACTACTATAATACTGCTACTATATACAAGAATATAACTACTATAATACTGCCCCCTATATACAAGAATATAACTACTGTAATGCTGCTCCTATATACAAGCATATAACTACTATAATACTGCTCCTATATACAAGAATATAACTACTATAATACAGCCCCTATATACAAGAATATAACTACTATAATACCGCTCCTATATACAAGAATATAACTACTATAATACTGCCCCTATATACAAGAATATAACTACTATAATACTGCCTCCTATATACAAGAATATAACTACTATAATACTGCCCCTATATACAAGAATATAACTACTATAATACTGCTCCTATATACAAGAATATAACTACTATAATACTGCCACCTATATACAAGAATATAACTACTATGATACTGCCACTATATACAAGAATATAACTACTATAATACTGCTCCTATATACAAGAATATAACTACTATAATACTGCCCCCTATATACAAGAATATAACTACTATAATACTGCCCCTATATACAAGAATATAACTACTATAATACTGCCCCCTATATACAAGAATATAACTACTATAATACTGCCCCCTATATACAAGAATATAACTACTATAATACTGCTCCTATATACAAGAATATAACTACTATAATACTGCCCCTATATACAAGAATATAACTACTATAATACTGCTACTATATACAAGAATATAACTACTATAATACTGCCCCCTATATACAAGAATATAACTACTGTAATGCTGCTCCTATATACAAGCATATAACTACTATAATACTGCTCCTATATACAAGAATATAACTACTATAATACAGCCCCTATATACAAGAATATAACTACTATAATACCGCTCCTATATACAAGAATATAACTACTATAATACTGCCCCTATATACAAGAATATAACTACTATAATACTGCCTCCTATATACAAGAATATAACTACTATAATACTGCCCCTATATACAAGAATATAACTACTATAATACTGCTCCTATATACAAGAATATAACTACTATAATACTGCCACCTTATACAAGAATATAACTACTATAATACTGCCACCTTATACAAGAATATAACTACTATAATACTGCTCCTATATACAAGAATATAACTACTATAATACTGCTCCTATATACAAGAATATAACTACTATAATACTGCTCCTATATACAAGAATATAACTACTATAATACTGCCTCCTATATACAAGAATATAACTACTATAATACTGCCTCCTATATACAAGAATATAACTACTATAATACTGCTCCTATATACAAGAATATAACTACTATAATACTGCCTCCTATATACAAGAATATAATACTATAATACTGCCCCCTATATACAATAATATAACTACTATAATGCTGCCCCCTATATACTAGAATATAACTACTGTTTGTTGGTTTGGATCTCGCCGCTGTCTCGTATCTCGTTCTTTGGAGGTGTCGGTTTTGAAGAACATTTATTGTGTACTGGTGCAGTTGCCGCACGCTGGGACGTCCGGTGCTCTTGTCGTCATGCAATTCCGTGACCTCAATAAATGAGTTATTCGCACTCCCTCCAATGTGACTGATTCCTCTCACTACTGTCCTGCTCATTTCTCAGGCCTCTTTCTCGGTCATCACATCCAGACACCGGGATTTTTGGCCAGTCTTCCAGGCAGAACGGCTCAAACTCCTTCAGTTAGACGGTTGTGTTGGTCTCCAGCGTCTTCAGGTCATGTAACAGATTCCCTCATGGATTGAGGTCTGGGCTTTGACTCGGCCATTCCAAGACATTTCTGTGCCCCGCCCCCCTTAGACCGGATTTCCACGTAGCATAAACTCTGCGGAATTTCAGCAACGGAATTCTGTGCGGAGAATCTCATGCCCACGCGCCGGAAAAAACCCTGCAGCGTAAACGTTAATAAATTGACCTGCGGTGTGGAATTTAATTCAAACAAAACAATCGGCGCTCGTTGCCCCTGCCAAAATTGTCTGGTGTAATAGGTCTCAACTCTCTGGCAGACAAACAGGTTTTCCCTCAAGAATTGCCCTATATTTACTGCCATCCATCTTTCCTTCACTCCTGACCAGTCCCTGCCCCCACAGCATGACGCTGCTACCACCACACTTTACTGTGAGGATGCGGTTCTTGGGGTGCTGGGTTTGCGTCACACACGGCTTCCCATGATGGCCAAATAGTTCAATTTTACTCTCATCCGCCTAAAGACTTTGTTGTCATGTATTTGGGGAGAGTGCCGCATACTGTATAGGTGTTTTCTTACGTTTTTATTTTTTTTATTTTTCATGGTTTTTTTTCTGGCCACTGTTCCATAAAACCCCACTGGAGCGTACGGCTTAGGCCCCATGCAGACGGCTGTGCCCGTAATCACGGCCCGCGATTGCCCCCTCGGCCGCCCGCATTTTCGGGCTGTGCTCCCATACAAAATATGGATGCACGGCCTGTAAAATTCAAAAAAACTGACATGTTCCATAATTTTCTGAAGATTTTTACGGCACGGACACCCATCCGTAGGTGTCCGCGGCCAATAGAACTGAATGGGTCCGTAATTGTTGACCGTATTACGGACAATTTTTACAATTGTGTGCATGGGGCCTCAGACCATGTTCACAGTTTTTTGCAGGCGGAAATTCTGCCTTAAAGAGTCTGTCACCACATTATAAGTGGCCTATCTTGTACATGATGTGATCGGCGCTGTAATGTAGATAACAGCAGTGTTTTTTTTATTTAGAAAAATGATCGTTTTTGACGGAGTTATGACCTATATTAGCTTTATGCTAATGAGTTTCTCAATGGACAATTGGGCGTGTTTTACTATATGACCAAGTGGGCGTTGTACAGAGGAGTGTATGATGCTGACCAATCAGTGACCAATCAGCGTCATACACTTCTCCCCATTCATTTACACAGCAGATAGCGATATAGCTATATCACTATGTGCAGCCACATAAACACACTATAACGTTACTGCAGTGTCCTGACCATGAATATACATTACCTCCAGCCAGGATATGATGTGTATTCAGAATCCTGACACTTCTCTGTGATTTACAGCATAGCAGGCATAGTCTCACGAGCTTACGCTGTAAACTGTCATTTACAGCGAGATCTCGCTGTGCTGTGCTGTAAATCACAGAGACGCTACAGAAGTGTCAGGATTCTGAATACACATCCCGTCCTGGCTGGAGGTAATGTATATTCATTGTCAGGACACTGCAGTAACGTTATAGTGTGTTTATGTGGCTGCACATAGTGATATAGCTAAATCGCTATCTGCAGTGTAAATGAATGGAGAGAAGTGTATGACGCTGATTGGTCACTGATTGGTCAGCGTCATACACTCCTCTGTACAACGCCCACTTGGCCATATAGTAAAACACGCCCAGTTGTCCATTGAGAAATCATTAGCATAAAGCTAATATAGGTCATAACTCCGTCACAAATGATCGTTTTTCTAAATAAAAACCACTGCTGTAATCTACATTACAGCGCCGATCACATCATGTACAATATAGGCCACTTATAATGTGGTGACAGAGACGCTTTATTACTAGGACCACTGTTATCTACATTACAGCGCCGATCACATCATGTACAAGATAGGCCACTTATAATGTGGTGACAGAGACGCTTTATTACTAGGACCACTGTTATCTACATTACAGCGCCGATCACATCATGTACAATATAGGCCACTTATAATGTGGTGACAGAGACGCTTTAAAGTCCCTACAGGAATCTTGAGGCAGACTTTGACCTGCCTGCACTCTTTGCTGCATTTTGGCGTGGGGTTTTCAAAGTTTGGTATATTACTTTATAACCCAACCAGATCTCTACTTCCCCATAACTTTGTCTTTGACCTGCTTGGGGGCTCCTTGGACTTCATGTTGGTCTTCATGTTGTAGACTCGGGGGTCTTTCAGGGAGGTGGATTTATGCTGACGTCATGCGACACTTTTATTTCACACAGGGCGACCTTACTCCTCTATGACTTGTGCAGTTAATTGGTTTGACCTGAAATTATTTAGGGGTTTTTAATTGCAAAGGGGTTGAATACATTTTCACTCCCAAACTTTTCAGTATTTTTTTATTTTTTTTTATTCCGTTGTCCATTACATCAAATCAAATTTGAAATCCGTTTTAATTCATGGTTGTAATGCAGCAAAGTAGGAAAAACCCTTTCACCCTTTGTAGCTAGTCCTGCTCTCAGCTGAGGAGTTTGCTACAATGTATCAGTCTGGGCAGTCTACCTCGGGCCCTGTTCACATCTGCGTTAGGAGCCTCTGTCGCAGAACCAGCCAAGATTACCGGAAACAATAGCGCAGCATGCTTCTCTATTGTTTCCGATAAAACCACGGACATGCTGACGGAACCCATTAAAGTCAAGGGGTCGGCTGCCGGTGCTGTCCGTGGTGCAATGGAACGGGCGCTTCCGGTTTGCCCTTTTGACGCATTTACGCCGCTCACGCCACTTTTAAGGGGGTGTGTCTTGTAGCTGGACTTCCCTTTCTGGTGCACGGACAGCAAAATATGCGACACCTTTATTAAAAGGCGCGCACCTCTTAATATATCGGCTGTATATCACTCCTGCGTTCTTCGTACTAAGACTGGCGTATGAAACGCCATTCTTAGATGTGAGCAAATATTTTGGGGCAGATTTACCATCTTTGTGTATATATATATACACCGTTTCTATGTCTAATAATAATATATGGATATGCTGTGAGTGTTTTTTAATCTTTTAATACATCTTGCTCGCAGAATAGTAGCCGTCCGGATGTGGGTCTCCTCCAGCTGTGGCTGGATCTGTGTTGGGTTTTGAATAGCGACTTTATTACATTATGAATCGCCGTTTCCTGCCGAGGAGATCATTGTGTTTGATGCTGTCCAGTTCATGGCGTGTAAAGATAGACGTTTCCCTCAGAAGCTGCAACCCATCCATATGTCCTCTAACAGACGATCATATACTAGACTATGGACTGTGGTCAAATCACTGCCGGGAAGTTTGCAGATCGCGGTGAGAAAACGCTAGGTGATACTTTACGTCAGCCATAAGGTAACACTTTACGTCAGCCGTAAAGTAACACTTTACGTCATCCTTAAGGTAACCCTTTACGTCAGCCGTAAAGTGTATGTGGTTCGATTTTATATTCTGCGTGTGTTATCGTAATAGATTGTCCCAGTTAGGGGCTTGGGTGCTGTAAATGGGAAAGCATTGTCCATAGCAGCCAATCACGTTCCTTCCATCTTCCTAGCTTCTGTGAAGAATACATTCATCTGATTGGCTCCTATGGAAGACGCCATTCTGAACAAAAACTGTTCTGAGGATATGTGAGGCATAAATGTCCAGTAAATATCTTACTTTTCTTGTAGTAATGTCCCAAGCTTCCAACTATATTGATTTGCAATGAAACCAGAGCCGGAGGTGAAGCTAGCTACTTCCTCCCTCACGGATTTAATCATTGAGCTAGGTTTTCTATCTTTTTTTTTTTTTTTTTTTTTTTTTTTTTTAATAAATAAAAAATAATATATACATTTATTGTAGCCTTTTTTTTTTTATAGGCTTTTAAATTTCAGGGACATCGATGGTCCTTCTGACACATTGGTGAACAAATGACCATTTGGTCCCTGTTACCGGATGATGATTTATACTCGGTGAAAAGGGTCGGAGATCAGGGTTCTTTCACTGTCATTGACCCTCAAGGAAAGCTTAGAAAAAGAAACCCCATGAGAGCCAATATGGCCGACAGGAAATAACTGGTTTACGTACGGTTAGGGTGCGTGCACACGTAGTGATTTCAGGCGTATTTCGGGGCGTTTACGCCTCGAAAAACGGCTGAAAAAACGGAAGCTGAACGCCTACAAACATCTGACCATTGAAATCAATGGGAGAAATAGTATTTAGTTCTTACGGCGCGTCTTTTTACGCCGCTGTTTTAAAAAAGGGAGTGTAAAAAGACGGTCCGTATAAAGAAGTAGCATGTCCCTTTTATGAGGCGTTTTTTTGGAGCTGATTTTCCATTGAACACTATGAAAACCGCCTCAAAACAAGCTCCAAATTAAAAAAAAGCTTCTTTTTCAGCTTCAAAAACGCCTGAAAATCAGAGACTGTTTTTTCTGAAAACAGCTCCGTAATTTTCAGCTGTTTTTGACTCCGCGTGTGAACATAGCCTTACTGCACATTAGATTTCAGGTAAACGTTGCTTGGACATATTTGGTGACCTTGTATTGTCTGCAACTTTAGTTGTCACTGGTGGGTACACTGAGTTACGTTACCAACAATAAAGGTATGTTCACACGCCCTATTTACGGACGTAATTCAGGCGTTTTACACCTCGCATTAAGCCGAAAAAAACGTCTCCAAACCGTCTGCAAACATCTGCCTATTGAATTCAATGGGTCGTACAATGTTCTGTGCAGACGGGCTTTTTTTTTACGCGCCGCTGTCAAAAGACGGTGCGTAAAAAAGGCGCCCGCCTCAAAGAAGTGCCTGTCGCTTCTTGGGACATAATTGGAGCCGTTTTTCATTGACTCCAATGAAAACCAGCTCCAATTACGTCCGTAAAAGATTCAGCGAAAAACGCGAGTACTTGTCAAAACGTCTGAAATTCAGGAGCTTTTTTCACAGCTCCATAATTTCAGACGTAATTGGCGTTGCCGTGTGAACATACCCTTAGACTGATGTAAGTACTGAGGATCTCTTGAGTAACGGGAGCACTGGCAAAAGTTTTTTTTTTTTTTTTTTTTCTTCTTCAAAGATAGTGGTGCGTGTAGTCTAATAAATAAAGTAAAAAGTGCAGCCTATCTAATGGGACAATGACATCGCTGACTGGAGCCTATGAAAAAGGAGACTATGATAACACTGAATGCACAGCCATATTACCAAGGGGACAATAACCATGTGGCCTATTAACGGGAGACCAGGACCACACAACCTATTAACAAGGACCCTAATGACCACACAACCTATTAACAAGGACCCTAATGACCACACAACCTATTAACAAGGACCCTAATGACCACACAACCTATTAACAAGGACCCTAATGACCACACAACCTATTAACAAGGACCCTAATGACCACACAACCTATTAACAAGGACCCTAATGACCACACAACCTATTAACAAGGACCCTAATGACCACACAACCTATTAAAAAGGGGCAGGGCACAATGACCTCAACTGTACAGCCTATTAACAAGGGGACATTGACATTACTGGACGTGTAGCCTATTAACAAGGGGACAATGACTTCATGGTGCTACATGTTAACACGTGGACTGACATCATTAACTGTGCAGCCTATTAACAAGAAGACTGACATCACTGACTGTGCAGCCTAGTAACAAGGGGACAATGACCTCACTGACTGTGCAGCCTAGTAACAAGGGGACAATGACCTCACTGACTGTGCAGCCTAGTAACAAGGGGACAATGACCTCACTGACTGTGCAGCCTAGTAACAAGGGGACAATGACCTCACTGACTGTGCAGCCTATTAACAAGAAGACTGACATCACTGACTGCAGCCTACCAACAAGGGGAGAATGACATCACTGACTGCAGCCTATTAACAAGGGGACAATGAAATCACTGACTGTGCAGCCTAGTAACAAGGGGACAATGACCTCACTGACTGTGCAGCCTAGTAACAAGGGGACAATGACCTCACTGACTGTGCAGCCTAGTAACAAGGGGACAATGACCTCACTGACTGCAGCCTAGTAACAAGGGGACAATGACCTCACTGACTGTGCAGCCTAGTAACAAGGGGACAATGACCTCACTGACTGTGCAGCCTATTAACAAGAAGACTGACATCACTGACTGCAGCCTACCAACAAGGGGAGAATGACATCACTGACTGCAGCCTATTAACAAGGGGACAATGACATCACTGACTGCAGCCTATTAACAAGGGGACAATGCCATCACTGACTGCAGCCTACCAACAAGGGGAGAATGACATCACTGACTGCAGCCTATTAACAAGGGGACAATGCCATCACTGACTGCAGCCTATTAACAAGGGGACAATGACATCACTGACTGCAGCCTATTAACAAGGGGACAATGACATCACTGTGCAGCCTAGTAACAAGGGGACAATGACATCACTGACTGTGCAGCCTACCAACAAGGGGACAATGCCATCACTGACTGTGCAGCCTATTAACTAGGGGACAATGACATCACTGACTGTGCAGCCTAGCAACAAGGGGACAATGACATCACTGACTGCAGCCTATTAACAAGGGGACAATGACCTCACTGACTGTGCAGCCTACCAACAAGGGGACAATGCCATCACTGACTGCAGCCTATTAACAAGGGGACAATGACATCACTGACTGCAGCCTATTAACAAGGGGACAATGACATCACTGACTCTGCAGCCTACCAACAAGAAGACTGACATCACTGACTGTGCAGCCTAGTAACAAGGGGACAATGCCATCACTGACTGCAGCCTATTAACAAGGGGACAATGCCATCACTGACTGCAGCCTATTAACAAGGGGACAATGACATCACTGACTGCAGCCTATTAACAAGGGGACAATGACATCACTGACTGTGCAGCCTACCAACAAGGGGACAATGCCATCACTGACTGTGCAGCCTATTAACTAGGGGACAATGACATCACTGACTGTGCAGCCCAGTAACAAGGGGACAATGACATCACTGACTGTGCAGCCTATTAACTAGGGGACAATGACATCACTGACTGTGCAGCCTATTAACTAGGGGACAATGGCATCACTGACTGTGCAGCCTATTAACTAGGGGACTGACATCACTGACTGCAGCCTATTAACTAGGGGACAATGACATCACTGACTGTGCAGCCTATTAACAAGGGGACAATGACATCACTGACTGTGCAGCCTATTAACAAGGGGACAATGACCTCACTGATTGTGCAGCCTACCAACAAGGGGACAATGACATCACTGACTGCAGCCTATTAATGCAACCATGACATATTGACAATGCTACCTATGAATTAACAAGGGACAATGACATAATTTACACTACAGCTCTAACTAGGATTGTCACCCAGCTTTCCCAGACCCCCGAGTAGTAATTATGACTAGTTTTGTAGTGATATACCCTCTTGTAGTGATATACTCCTATAGGCGCTGTAATAGATGTCATACTGGTGATGGCCGAGCTTTCCCTACAACTAAGAAGCCGCTGGATAGAACGGTTAGTGACTCGGTAGAGGAGGGTCTTTTATTGGTAAATATTTGCGGTCTTGGAGCGGTTGCCCCTTCGCGTCTTTGCCATCGTTCATTAATTGATCCTTTTCAATCCTGAATGAACCGTTTTCCTGCCTTTTGTTTTTAAATTGAACTGTAGGAATGAGATGACTAATTACCAGGACGTAAAATCTATACCTCCCCTTGTCTCGTCGCGTGGACCGGATCCAGGACTGGTTTCCCTGCCAGGGATTTGGACCGGCTCTATACAAAAGATGCTTTATTGAGATCTTAAGCAATAATGTGGCTTCTAACGCTGCGGTGGCTAATCCTCGCATTAACCCGTTCATTACCCTTGCCGGCGTAACACGCTGGCATTGTATAGGGTGCATATAGGTACCATGAAGAAGTGACTGGCACTATAGGGGTCTTGGTCTTACATCATAAAAATATTAGGCTGCAACTTTCTTATAGACTTTGAGTATAATTCCTCAGAACTTTTTGAAGATTTTTGCTTGCTGTCAGATAGCAGAAACTTTTTTGTTTACGACCGTGTGCGCCGACCGGGTCCTGTCCTTGAGAATCGGGTCAGTTTTCACAGACCCGATTCACCCGCTAAAGTGCATGGGTCTGTGAAAACTTTCGGGTGCCACTCGGATGCCGTAAAAACGGCCCGAGTGGCAGTTGTTCGTGTGCAACTGGCATTCTACTTGTCACAGCTGAGGGTTTGTTACAATTGTATCCAGCTAAACCGGCTGATTAGATTTTAGGCTTCATTCACATCCGCGTCCGTGCTCCGTCCATGGGTCCCGTCAGGGGAACACATGAACGGTGTCCAAACTCAAACCATAGTTTTCAATGGTGATGGATCCGATGCAAATGGTTTCCGTTTTTTTTCACCCTTGTGTAAGGTTTCCGTCGTTTTGATGGAATAAATAGCGCAGTCGACTACGGTATTAATTCCGTCAAAACGAGGGAAGTTTGGATTCTGCTCATGGGTTCCCCTGACGGGAAGCTCCGACAGAACGCCTGAACGGAGCCCTGGCGCAGATGTGAACGAAGCCTTACCTGCACTGATACATTGTAGCAAACTAGCAGCACTAGAGATTATTTGGATTTATGTAAGCCTAATTTCAGACTAGCGTTCATATACGTTTACCTCTCTTCCGTCAGAGGAAGAGAGGATGGAAAGATTAAACGGAAAGTAACGGTTCCGTTAGAATTACATTGATTTCAGTGGTAATTCCTTTGGTTCGGTTTCTTTCCGTTTGTCTCCGTTTGCTCGGTTTCCGTGCATCCTAGCGAACAGAGACAAACGGAAAGCGACTGAACCAAAATAAAAACCATTGAAATCAATGTAATTCTAACGGAACCGTTACTTTCCGTTTAATCTTCCTCTGACGGAAGAGAGGTAAACGTATAATAACGGTAATGTGAAAGGTTGGAGAATGTGAACTAGGATGTTCTCTTTCACTGACCGTAAGCAGAGATCTTGAAAATGGCACAAAATTCTGAGAGTTGCAGAACTTTTTATTATACAGGGATTAAATCTTTACCTACCTGCGTGTGACTGTGAGTCGCTCCTTTTATAATACTGCTGCACTATTATAAGATGCCAACCTTCGGTTTAGTGGCCCTTTAAACTATGTGCGAGCCGTGAAGGGAATATCAGCGGGTATATAGATGGTAGGCGGCTCAGCGGGTATATAGATGGTAGGCGGCTCAGCGGGTATATAGATGGTAGGCGGCTCAGTAGGTATATAGATAGTAGGCGGCTCAGCAGGTATATAGATAGTAGGCGGCTCAGCAGGTATATAGATAGTAGGTGGCTCAGCAGGTATATAGATGGTAGGCGGCTCAGTGGGTATATAGATGGTAGGCGGCTCAGCGGGTATATAGATGGTAGGCGGCTCAGCGGGTATATAGATGGTAGGCGGCTCAGCGGGTATATAGATGGTAGGCGGCTCAGCGGGTATATAGATGGTAGGCGGCTCAGCGGGTATATAGATGGTAGGCGGCTCAGCGGGTATATAGATGGTAGGCGGCTCAGCGGGTATATAGATGGTAGGCGGCTCAGCGGGTATATAGATGGCAGGCGGCTCAGCAGGGTAAGGCCTGACCTGCACGCTTTCCGGGGATGGCTGGAGCACAGAGAGGCCGGCCAGGATGTGGGAGCCGGTTATAAATAGAGCGCAGCGTTTGTTAGCGGGGCACCGGAATTCCTGCCTGGAAATCCAGGCTTCACCTCTGACATGACGCGGGCCCCCGGCTCTGTCAGTTCTTCTGAACCACGCTTGGATTATGACGCCTGTACGCGCTCTGTGCATTTCAATACGCAGAGCATTGTTTACCGTTCTCTGATGATGTCACTAATTCCTTCTCATGGATTTATCAGCTTATAATAGTGCAGCAGTGTTATAAGAGGAGCAGCTGTTAGGCCCCATGCAGCCGACCGTAAAAAACCTCCGCAAAAACGGAACCATTCACTTCCATTGAACGAGGACACCCTTCCGTATCGCCACGGATGGATGTCCGTAGAAATGTTCCGAAAATTATTGAACATGTCCGTTCTTTTGCATTTTGCGGGCCGTGCTCCCATAATTTGTATGGGAGCACGGCCCAGAAAATGCGTCTGGCAATCCGCGGCCGTGCCTGCAATCGCGGGCCGTGATTACGGGCTCGGCTGTGTGCATGGGGCCTTATCCATTGCCCAATCCTGTTGCCTTGACCTAAAACTCCGCTCTCTCTTATCAGTCCCTAGCTCACCACTACCACAACAAAGTGTAAAACACTGATCCAGACCCTTATCCTTTCTCACCTAGATTACTGTAACTCACTATTAATCTGTATTTCACGAAACAAACGGACTCCGCTTCAATCCATCATGAACCCAGCAGCCGGCGGGATGTCGCTGTCCAGCGCTTATACTTACACTCACTTATTAGGCGGAGTTCACACGGGGCAGGTATACGCAGGGTGTCCGCGGGGAATTCCGGGCAAAAAAAACGCACCGAATTGTGTTCTTCGCACAAAGTCCGCTGCGGAAAACTATAGACGTTTCATCCCAGGAGACCGCTGCAGCGGCGGTCACTTGGGATGAAGAGTCATCCAGGCCAGCCTCCTGGGATAACGTTTCATCCCATGTGACCACCGCTACATCCTGTGATTGGCTGCAGCGGCCGTCACATGTAATGAAATGTCATCCCAGAAGGCCGGCCTGAGAACCGTCAGAAGTATTTTTTTTATAAGTTGAGATTTTTGCGGCACAATCGCTGCGATCCCGCCGCAAAAGTCGCAATGCTTGAGTTTTTGTTGCGGGTTCTCCGCGTATCCGGTACGCAGAGTGTGGATGGGATTTCTTTAAATCTCATCCACTCCTCTGCTACTGTATTATGCTGCGGATTTTCCGCAATGAAATAAGTTGCGGAAAATCTGCAATATTTATTCCACGTGTGGACTCGCCCTTATACTGGTTATCTGTTTCTTGTAGAATCCAAAACTTTCCTCCTAGTTTACAAAGTTCTCCACGGTCCTGCACCATCCCACGTCTACGATCTCCTCTCAGCTACCAACCCACCTGTCGCCCTCGCTCCACCAACGATCTATAATTCTCACCCCCCTCTTATTACACCCTCTCACTCCTGTGCAGAACTTCTCCCGCGCTGCACCCATCCTATGGAACTCACTGCCCCAGATAATTAGACTTGCTCTGAGTTTTAAAGGGGTGTTCCGGTTACAAGTTACCCCCTATCCGTACGGTAGGGAGTAACCTGCTGATCGTTGGGTCTCCGATAATATCTCCACTTTACCCTGTCCTCGCCTAGCTCCCCTTGTTGTATCACTCTGCACTGTGGCTGATGCAGACTGGGTGACGGGGTTCATGCAGCTTTATTTCTATTCCCGCTGCCAACAT
Organism: Rhinoderma darwinii; assembly: GCF_050947455.1. Lineage (NCBI taxonomy): Eukaryota > Metazoa > Chordata > Amphibia > Anura > Rhinodermatidae > Rhinoderma > Rhinoderma darwinii. The sequence continues at coordinate 15,439,450 of NC_134687.1, read as the reverse complement.
AAGGGGATGGTCCCCTGTACAATATAAACACCTCGTACTTATGGGGTCTTTCTCCATATCAAATTTTATTGTAGTTTAGACATATAAATCAGATGCAGTACCGTATTTTACCACTAGAAGCACCAAATATGTTAATTTCTTCAGTGCCCCGCCTCCTGGCTCGGTTGAATTAAATTATACTGCAACTTTTGCCGTGGTTCGGTGATCGGGTAATGTACATCGGCCTTGTAAAAAATAAATAAACCCAACACCTTGAATTACTTGGAGGTTTCATGGTTTGTCTGAAGTGGCTCCTGGGATCTTGTAGCACAAGTCTCCGTCTAGTCCTGTCCTTCTTCTACTATTTCCACAAACTGGTTGGATTCTGGTGAATTACCTAGTGTTACATTTTCCTGGAAGCCAGGATTCCAGAATGAGTCATGTGACCTTTGTTTTCTCTTTGAATCGGAGACAAAAAGTGAGCTGTTGGCTTCCTCCTCAAAGAAAATGAATGTGGACCTGCCCCAAAAGCCCACGCATCATCCCCCGTATGGCAAGGCTTGTGTTCGGTACTTAACTCTAGAAGTTCTGGGGATGTTAATAATGTTAAAAGGGGTTTTACAGTATAAGACAAACATTGAAGCTATGTTTCAGAAACGGCGCCACACCTGTCCACAGGTCATGTGTGGTATTGCAGCTCAGCCTCATTCACTTCAATGGAGCTGGACTGCAATACCAGACACGACCCACTTACAGGTGTGGCACTGTGTCTAATAGAAAGCAGCTCTGTTTTTCCAATCCTGTACAACCTGTTTACGTTTTAACCTGCAAGTATCTGTGTTTACTTACTCGTCATGTTTCACTGGACAACGTGATCAATGTATGAGAAGGTATAATTACCATGGGTCCCAGTGAATAAGAAGGCCTCGCATACTACTTCTACCCAATGGGCAGAGAGGACCTGCATAGTATCCCACTTCCATGTGCCAAAAAGGATGGGCACGAGAAGGGGATGGGATGACCAAGCAGTCTTCGGATGTACGGGTGGGGTGGTATCCACATAAGTCCGTTCTGAGACTCCATTTTTCTTCTTTGGAACCTCTTCACTTGTCGTAGTCTTCATAGTAGGATAGGAAATGTAACTTTTACAATAAAATAATGCAAAGGACTCATACTCTTACGTACTCCTCCAGGTGAGAAGAACGGGGTTCCTACAGATGGTTCTTTATGGAATACAGGACTTGAGGACTGACGGCTGACCTGATTTGTCTTCTAAGGTAAGGTCATGGTTAGGAGACTCTTTTATATATAAATTATTGTCCATTCTGGAGAGCGTTACTTCCCGGTTTGGCGACTAATACTGGCCTGATGTTCTAGGATTTGGAATCTTTTGGACGATTCCAGGCCACCGTTGCGTTTGAGACTATTTTTGAATGTTTTTGGACCAGAAGAAGTCTATGTAACGATGTCTGAATGTGTCTCCTTCTCCTCAGCCCAGGGCCTTCTTGCACTGTTTTTGCCTCTAACCATGTCGGTATTAAGGAATGTGTCCTAAGGGGGGTCCTTCATGTTGGCCATTGCTTTAACTCTCTAGTTTGGAAGTATTGGGTAAAACAGGCTGAAGACTGTAAATCCTCCATAGTTTTATATGCTCACTTCATTTTATCTCCTATAAATTGTAGGCCTTTATATAATTTCTGGAATAGATGGAAATTCGGCCTGTTTATGGGTCTTATAATTCCCTTTTTTTTTCCCCCCGCCTTCCCAATGCATTAATGGGCGTCTGCTCTACAGAGAAGGCTGACGAGTGATGTTATTGGGGGTGCAGGTCTACTGAAGTCTTGGGTCATCATCGGGGCAGGTACAACTTGAATCCTCTTAATTTGACTCCATCATAGAAGGATGGTTAAAAATGGCTTACTCTTCACAGTAGACCCAACGTTTAATAACCTAACCCATGACTCTTTCTAGTAGATCCAACACACAAAAACAACACTAGACTTCATGGTCCTACACACCATGACAAGTGATGTTTTTGGGTGTTGTGTTTACTAGGAAGAGTCATGGATGATGTTATTGGGTGTTCGGTCTACTGTAAAGAGGAAGCCATTTTTTAATGCCTTTCTATGATGGGGATAATGGGCGTCAAATTATGAGGATCCAAGTTGATGACCTAAGACATTACATAAGCCGTTAGTTTTCCTAGTAGACCTCTCCATCGAAATTACACTCTCCCCAGTAGACCTTCACCCCCAAAATCATACCCTTTTCAATAGGCTGACAACAAAACCAAGTGGCTAGTCAACAAAAAGGGAAACTCTTCTCTTTCTATAGCATAGACTTGTTTTCGATTAACTCGGCCAATTAGCGTTTCTACATCCTGGCATCTGGGGTCAAAAAGTTGTGACTTTGTGATAAATTCCTTTAACTATAACATAAAAATTCTAAAGCTTTGACTTCTACCGGGTAATGAGGGAAATTACAAAACCTTGTGGCCTCTGTGCTGAAATAAGGGGTTTCATAAATGGTTATCGCACCAAGTGTATTACTTTACTTGTAGACAATGGGTTTTATTAAAGAGTCATGCACAATAATATTGGACTCTCTTAACTATAGCTTTGTTTACTGTCACTTTAGGTTTCTATTACAACAGTAAAAAATAAATATATATATATATATATATATGTGTGTGTGTAATTTATGTTGTTTTGGCATTTTCCATCGTGCCAATGTCTGCTACACCCCTGCCCTTGTGATACCTTATGACAACCTCCTAAGAAGGGGTATGAAAGGTTATATAAAGTGCAGCTGTCTGACAAATTTACCCTGCTTCTTTAAAAGAATTAAAAAAAAAGAGGTTGCACGAGTACAACTATATATATATATATATATATATATATATATATATATATATATGGTGCGTGTTATGTTTTTTTTTATTTTTTACCCCATGTGTGTCAGTTTGGAACTTTTATACACAAGAGCCGGTGTAGGTGAGAGGAGATGTGAGGGTTTCTGAGTGTTACCTTGTCTTATGCTTCCACATACATCACCTGTCTGGAATGTGTGTTTTGGAGCGTATGATGACCCCATGGCGGTTCCCTTAGAGGCTCTGCTTAAATCATAAACTTTATTGACATTCCTAGCAGATTTAAAGCAGCATATACCCCTCTCCTGACACGTCTATTTTAGTAAATACTTGTGTTCTTCGTGAAAAAAACAATTCTGGAACATATTTTCTTAGAACTTTGCTATGTGCCGTACCCCGGTTAGTCCAGATTCACACGAGCGTGTTCAGTCCGTGATATACGGTCCGCATGTCGGCCGCATTTCCCGGACCTAACACAGTGCAGGGAGCTGGGCTTGTAGCATCATAGTTATCTATGACGCTAGGAGTCCCTGCCTCGCTGCGTGAAAACTGTCCCTTACTGTAATAATGTTTTCAGTACTTCAGCAAAGAGGCAGGGACACCTAGCGTCATAGATAATTATGATGCTAGAAGCCCGGCTCGCTGCACTGTGTTCGGTCCGGGAAATGCGCCGACATGCTTGACCGTATATCACGAACCGAACACGCTCGTGTGAATCCGGCCTTATTCCTTCTCGAAATGTATGAATAAATTGACATTCTTCTTGTCAAAGGGGCGTGTCCCTACACAGTCTCCGTTTGTCAGCACTGATTGGACATTGTCAGTCTGTGTAGGGACACACCCCCAACTGGTAACACCCAGGTGTCAATTTATGCATTTCTAGGAGGAATAACACAGGAACGGCACAACGTAGAGTTCTAAGAAAAGATGTTCCAGAATTATTATTTCATGGGGAATACAAGTATTTACTAAAACAGACCTGTCAGGAGAGGTGACCAGTCTTCTTTAAGGCCTCGTTTGGACTTTGTAGCTGAACATGGGACCACCACATGAGGTGCGATGGGAGTCAACAAGATTTTATGAAAAACTGTTTACCTAATACTTTATTCTGGTTTATTCTAACATGCCATGTCCTATCCCTGGTGTTTTATGGCTTGTCCTTCCGTTGTACTGCAGTGGGTTAAAAAATGCCATAGAAAACCACTTATAAAAACAGCGATATGTTTGGTTTTTATTTGCCTTCCCGCAATCGGTGTTTAGATATTCCATAAAAGTAAATGAGATTTTAGAAAAAAAAACAAAAAATTCCAAAAAGATTTCTATGTTTTATCACCGTTTTCACACTTTAGTTTGTCCTTTTCATTGTGTGTTTGTCGTATTTGGCTCCTTTCTCCACCAATCTGGCATTTTTTTCGGAGGCCTAATTAAATCCATTTTGCTGAGCACCCGCTGTTACCAGTATGTCGTCAATGTACCATTAATAACCGAACTGCACCAATCAGATTGCATTGAATTGCATATTAAAAAATATTCATCCGTCGTTTGTCAGTCATCACTCCTAGTTGGAAAAACGTATGCTGCGCGGTATCATTTTTTTTTTTGCTGCATGCCTCTGTATGGAATAGCGCACCCGACTACGCTTTACATACAATTGAGAAAAAAAAGGAATACTGATGTATACCGGTCCGACTGAGGCCAAAAAGACACTCTTTTTGGCTTCTTTCTGGTGAATGGAGGCCTATCGATACGTTTGGCGTATGCGTGGGTAGCTTTCGTGGGACATACAATAGACGGACGCTGCGAAGGCGATGTGAATTCTCCCGATGCCACTTAAGTGCAACCAACTTCTGCCATTTATCCTGGTCTCCTTTTAAGTGGGTAACATAACTGAAAAATGTCTTCTATCTCAATGCCCTTACGCCTCAAGCACACGACCGAGTGCGCCGTCCGAGTCCCGTCAGTGATCCGAGGAAAAATCGGACATGTTCTATCTCTCCTTGGATCGGAGACTCGGACCATTTTTCACGGACTCTATTCACACGCTAAAGTGAATGGATCCGTGAAGACTATCACGTGCCACTCGGATACCGTCAAAAACTGCCCGAGCGGCACAACGGTCGCGTGCGAGAGACTTTAGTGGTTGTCATCCAAATTTCCAACCCGAAAAAAATAAGCATTGTTAGGCCCTCTTCACACAGTTTTTTTTTTTTTTTTGGAGCGTCTAACCACGCCAAAAAATGACCGAAAACGCCTCCCTTTGATTTCAATGGGAGGTGGAGGCGTTTTTTTTTCATGCAAGAGGGAAAAAAACGGTTGCGGGAAAAAGCGTCATGCCCTTTCTTCGGGCGTTTCCGTCTCTGGCCTTCCATTGACATGGGAGGCAGAGAAAGCAGTTTTTGCTGCGTTTTTTGCCTGCGGCGCTCAATGGCCCTGGTCGACAAAAATTCCGCAAAGAGTGCAGGCAGATTTTTCCGTCTGCAAAAAACTCAGTGTAAACAGGGCCTAAGGCTACATTCAGACGGACGTGTGCGAAATCAGCCATGAAAACTGACGTTTTTCATGTCCAACTCGCACCCTTGCGGGACCCGTTTTTACGGATCCCTCATACTGGCGTCTACTGAGGGATCTGTGAAAACGGACAGAAGTAGGACATGTCCTATTTTTTCACTGGGCCTTCACACGCTCTGTTAAACAGCCCCATAGAAATAGATGCAGCCGTGTGATGGCCGTTAAAAAAAAAAAAAATGTCCGTCACACAGACACTTTATACGTTCGTCTGAATAAGCCCTTTCGTTCCTCTCGCTTCATAGTGCAGTGTGTCAGTTTTCACTACAATTTAGCATTCTATTCATAATATGATCCCGGATACTCGTTCTTATACTCCATACACATATATGTGACCTATAAGCGCGCACTATGTGTAAGCATTTTTTGATGTACGTTGAATACCCTCCAGCTGTTTATTTTTGCTGTACGTCTTTGTTCTGGGGTCTCCTCCCTTCATTTATATTCTGCTCTGGCTGCGTGGTGTGTTCTCTGGAGTGTCGGAGCCGCGTTGCCGCCACTCATCTGTGCGCGTTCGACGAGAGCTGCTTGTCATGGAACGCATTCTTGGACGCGCCCGAGCTCATTCTGATGACATTTCCAGCTTTTTTTTTTTTTTTTTTTTTTTTCTCTGTGTTTGGGTCTTTATTTGGAAATTTTTGTATGAAAGGATTTAACTGCCGAGAGGGAATTGTAGAAGATCTGAGGGGTTTTATGAGGCGATGTGTGTGATTTTACGTATTTATTGTTTTTATTGAACTCCTTTAAGGGCGCGGCATAGTTTGGGCCTTTTTAAAGGGGTTGTCCCACGAAAAACATAATCACCTATCCATAGGAGAGCACACGTTTGACCAGCGCTCCATTCAGACTGGGTACACGATCTCTGTGATCGCTGGGTGTCCCAAGGTCAGGTCCGCAGCGATCGTACATTGATCATAAATGTTTTTCATGGCACAGACCTCTTTAAAAGATATATTTTTTTTTTTACGTTTATTACCTACCCACAAGATAGGTGATAAATGTCTGACTGTGGGGGTTTGACCGCTTGGAACCCCACCGATCCTGAGAACAATCGTCCCCGAGTGCCCTATGTGAACTGCGCTTGCTCGACCATCGCTTCATTCTCGTTCTATGAAGCTGTGTCCTTAATGGAAAACCCCTTTAAGGAAGCAGAAAAACAGAAATTCTTGCCTTTTTTTTTTTAGGTCTTTTTGTTTACAACGTACACTGTGCGGGATAATAACACACTGTAATACTCCGTTGTTATGCCTGTCAGTGTTATACTGACAGGCAGCTCATTAGGCCTTTCCTAAGGACCCCGGCTGCCAAGGCAAAAACAATCGGCACCACGTGATCGTGTCATGGGGGCACTGGTGGTCTCTGTAAGTCACCTCCCTCTGTAAAACACATTTACGTGCCACAGGTGCTATTGACCGCGGCATCTCAAGGGTTTAGTGGTTGGGATCGGAGTTAGCTGACAGCTGGCACTACTGCTGATGGCGCAGGCTAAGCTCCCGAGTCTGTCATTCCTGCATTGTATATTGACGGCAGTGTACAGGAACGTAAATGTACGATGCAAAAATAGGGGGACTTTTTTTTTGTTTTTTTTTTAAGGATTCCATGAAATATAAAATCCCCCTTAAATCGGGTACACATGGAGGCGTATGATATGGGCCTATAGAATTCTATGACCGCCATATTACAGTACCTCAAGGGCATGTTCACACGTGGCATTTTCGCGCTATTTCTGCGGCAGGTTTTATATGGCATTTGTGTATGTACCCTAATATGGCCCTACAGGGAGTAATGGGAGCAGGGTTCCCCGGGAGTGGAGACTTAGTTCAGGGCTTCTTCTATGGTAGTAGGATTGGGAACCCTGCTGCAGACTGTGGTGGGAGACATTTCCCGGCAGGTCCTTGGTTGTATATTATGAACGTAGTCGATCTACAACATATTTTGCTGCATTTCATAAACTTGCCACAACTTGAACAGGATCTTACACGTGGGCGGCACAACATAGACGTGTCGAAAGACGGAGCATCAACGATGACCTCACTCCGTCTAGTGCGCTCAGGCCCTAAAGTTGGCGGAAGCTCTTGGGCAAAATGTTTGGGTGGGGTTCTACTTCCCAGTAAGATTGTCAGCAGAGCCCACCAATTCTGACCGGATCCAGCATTCATGTGTGTATGGGGGCAGCCCAATAGTCCCGTGATGTTGCGTATTAAGATTCTTTATCCTCTATTCCCTCAGAGGTAAGTGGAGGTGTCTGGCAGCCGCTTATCTCCCTCTACCCATAGCTATGCATATGAATGTTTGACCGTTGGACAGCGGCGCAGGCAGATTGGGCATCGGAGCTCTCTAGGTATTGCTCCTCCTGGGAGTGTCTGGATACTACTTGATGGTGGTGACGGTCCGCTGGGTAATTGCCGCTGTTACCCTCCCTATAATCCGGGCTTCTCTCTGTGATCCGGGCTTCTCTCTGTGATCCGGGCTTCTCTCTCTGATCCGGGCTTCTCTCTCTGATCCGGGCTTCTCTCTCTCTAATCTGGCCTTCTCTCTCTCTCTAATCTGGCCTTCTCTCTCTCTCTAATCTGGCCTTCTCTCTCTCTCTCTAATCTGGCCTTCTCTCTCTCTCTCTAATCTGGCCTTCTCTCTCTCTCTCTAATCTGGCCTTCTCTCTCTCTCTCTAATCTGGCCTTCTCTCTCTCTCTCTAATCTGGCCTTCTCTCTCTCTCTCTAATCTGGGCTTCTCTCTCTCTCTCTAATCTGGGCTTCTCTCTCTCTCTCTAATCTGGGCTTCTCTCTCTCTCTCTAATCTGGGCTTCTCTCTCTCTCTCTAATCTGGGCTTCTCTCTCTCTCTCTAATCTGGGCTTCTCTCTCTCTCTCTAATCTGGGCTTCTCTCTCTCTCTAATCTGGGCTTCTCTCTCTCTCTAATCTGGGCTTCTCTCTCTCTCTCTAATCTGGGCTTCTCTCTCTCTCTCTAATCTGGGCTTCTCTCTCTCTCTCTAATCTGGGCTTCTCTCTCTCTCTCTAATCTGGGCTTCTCTCTCTCTCTCTAATCTGGGCTTCTCTCTCTCTCTCTAATCTGGGCTTCTCTCTCTCTCTCTAATCTGGGCTTCTCTCTCTCTCTCTCTAATCTGGGCTTCTCTCTCTCTCTCTCTAATCTGGGCTTCTCTCTCTCTCTCTCTCTAATCTGGGCTTCTCTCTCTCTCTCTCTCTAATCTGGGCTTCTCTCTCTCTCTCTCTAATCTGGGCTTCTCTCTCTCTCTCTCTAATCTGGGCTTCTCTCTCTCTCTCTCTCTAATCTGGGCTTCTCTCTCTCTCTCTCTCTCTAATCTGGGCTTCTCTCTCTCTCTCTCTCTCTAATCTGGGCTTCTCTCTCTCTCTCTCTCTCTAATCTGGGCTTCTCTCTCTCTCTCTCTCTCTAATCTGGGCTTCTCTCTCTCTCTCTCTCTCTCTAATCTGGGCTTCTCTCTCTCTCTCTCTCTCTCTAATCTGGGCTTCTCTCTCTCTCTCTCTCTAATCTGGGCTTCTCTCTCTCTCTCTCTCTCTAATCTGGGCTTCTCTCTCTCTCTCTCTCTCTAATCTGGGCTTCTCTCTCTCTCTCTCTAATCTGGGCTTCTCTCTCTCTCTCTCTCTAATCTGGGCTTCTCTCTCTCTCTCTCTCTAATCTGGGCTTCTCTCTCTCTCTCTCTCTCTAATCTGGGCTTCTCTCTCTCTCTCTCTCTCTCTAATCTGGGCTTCTCTCTCTCTCTCTCTCTCTCTCTAATCTGGGCTTCTCTCTCTCTCTCTCTCTAATCTGGGCTTCTCTCTCTCTCTCTCTAATCTGGGCCTCTCTCTCTCTCTCTCTAATCTGGGCCTCTCTCTCTCTCTCTAATCTGGGCTTCTCTCTCTCTCTCTAATCTGGGCTTCTCTCTCTCTCTCTCTAATCTGGGCTTCTCTCTCTCTCTCTAATCTGGGCTTCTCTCTCTCTCTCTAATCTGGGCTTCTCTCTCTCTCTCTAATCTGGGCTTCTCTCTCTCTCTCTAATCTGGGCTTCTCTCTCTCTCTCTAATCTGGGCTTCTCTCTCTCTAATCCAGGTTTCTCTTCTCATGATTTCCTGTGTTGGTGGAGGTTGATACACTGGTATGGAGAGTGTCAACTGAGACCATGAAGTGGAAGGAACAAGTCACCGACTTGGTGGCCATGGTGGTAGAGTTGCTCCTCAGCGGGCCGGAGAATACGTCTGAGGGATTTGCTGGGTTTAGCTGATTATTTCGAAGCTCCTGTTTTTTTTGGTAAACTTTTTTTTTTTCCTCTTTTGTTACGGCTGAGGCTTTGGAAAATGGACGGCATGGACCTCGTCACCGTCTCATAAAAGCAAGTGGTTGTCATTCCTCGTTGCTTGCCTCGTTTCGGGGCCGGCCCATCTGGGTTTTGCCGCGTTTGCTCGGTTACCTCTTGTGACTTGCTCGCTGACAGGAGGTATACATAATTTAATTGCATACAATCTATTTTTAGGTTTCTTCCCAGTCGCCAGTGCTCGTTTCATCCGGTGATTTGTAGTAATGTCCCAATTTTTTTTTTTTTTTGTAGCACGAACCAGAAGCGAACACGTGATCCTTTCCTGTATGTGGCCTTTTTCCCCACAGGGACACTCAATCATGCCGCGTTCTTCTCGCTTCAGTGGGTACGACAGAATAAATTCATTTTTTATAAATTTTTATTTTTAATCTAAATACAAAACCAGACCAGATAGAACTTTTTGAAGTGACTTTTTTTTCTCATATCTTAATCAAATTGTACTGGTTTAAAAGGACATTAATGCTTTCTTCTAGAAACTGCTCCACGCCTGTCCACAGGTTGTGTCTGGTATTGCAGCTCCGCACTATTGAAGTAAATAGGGCTGAGCTGCAATACTACGCACAACCTGTGAACAAGTGTGGCGCTGTTCTGAGGTTTGCTCCATATTTTTCAGGACCCTTTCAGGCTGGAGTCACACACAACATGTTGCTGTAATTTTTGTGGCGTTTTGAATGTTTATTTTAACGATTTTTTTTTTAGTGCAGCCAGATGTTACATTAAAGTTTATAGTGAAAAACGAACGTACTACATACAACTTCGTTTAGGTTTGGGGTGTTTTTGTTTCGTTTTTTTTAAATGCAGCTCGCTCTCGGTTTAGTGTGTTTTTGGGGTTTTTTTTCCTGGGAATTTTCCTCGTGTTCTTCCCTATACGACTATAAAAGCTCCAGGTACATAATGACACAAAATAAAAAAAAAACGCGAAAAAGCCATAAAAACCCACTACATTTTACTAAACACAAGGCGATGTTCACACTGACTTTTTTTTGCAGGCGGAAAAATCTGCCTTTGACCTCCCTTCACTTTTTGCCGCGTTTTTCGGCCGCGGCCATTGAGCGCCGCAGGCATTAAATGCAGCGGAATCCACTTTCTTTGCCTGCCATTGATGTCTAGGGGAGGTCAGAGACTGAGACGCCTGAAGAAAGAGCATGACGCTTTTTCCCACAAGCGGTTTTTCCTAAATCAATGGGAGGCGGTTTCATTTTTTGCCACGGTTTCCGACATGGTTTCCGCGACAAAAAACTCTGAACAGGGCCTAAAACACCCAAAAAGTGTGTTTGAAGGAGGCCTTACACCAGTTATCCACCTAGGACACTGAATCTGCCCCGTTGTGTAAAATTTCCTTACATTTCTCCCGACACCGGAGCGGCTGTTCCATAGGCCCCAACCCGGCCTCCATAAACAGTAGCGTGCATGCTTGCTGACAGTTTCTCAATGGCCGTAATGTGGAATTTCCTGGTGAGTTGCAGGATTATTAAAAGTGTGAATGTGTTAGGGCATTGCAAATTGTTTTGTTTTTAACCCTTCACCACAGTCGGACAGACCAGAGAACAATAGAATACAGCTTTTGTTGTTACTACCCCTTCAAGGGGTTAATTTATACAATTTTTGGGCTACAGATCCCAGCACGTTGTTTGGTACTAGAACAGTGGGAGAAATACATTTTACAGGTCAAACATTTGCAGAGCATTATGGGAGAGGTCCAAAAATCTTCGCTTCCACGCTATATATTAGATTACTGGTCATCTCTCTCTCTCTCTCTCTATCTCTCTTTATCTATCTCACTCTCTTTAGCTATCTCTCTCATATCTATCCATCTATATCTCTATATCTCTATATCTATCTCTCCATCTATATCTATCTATCTCTCCATCTATATCTATCTACCTCTCCATCTATATCTATCTATCTCTCCATCTATATCTCTATATCTCTCCATCTATATCTCTCTATCTCTCCATCTATATCTCTATATCTCTCCATCTATATCTCTCTATCTCTCCATCTATATCTCTATCTCTCCATCTATATCTCTATATCTCTCCATCTATATCTCTCTATCTCTCCATCTATATCTCTATATCTCTCCATCTATATCTCTATATCTCTCCATCTATATCTCTATATCTATCCATCTATATCTCTATCTATCCATCTATATCTCTATCTATCTCTCCATCTATATCTCTATATCTCTCCATCTATATCTCTATATCTCTCCATCTATATCTCTATATCTCTCCATCTATATCTCTATCTATCCATCTATATCTCTATATCTCTCCATCTATATCTCTATCTATCCATCTATATCTCTATATCTCTATCTATCTCTCCATCTATATCTCTATATCTCTATATCTATCCATCTATATCTCTATATCTCTATCTATCTCTCCATCTATATCTCTATATCTCTCCATCTATATCTCTATCTCTCCATCTATATCTCTATATCTCTCCATCTATATCTCTATATCTCTCCATCTATATCTCTATATCTCTCCATCTATATCTCTATATCTCCATCTATATCTCTATATCTCTCCATCTATATCTCTATATCTCTCCATCTATATCTCTATATCTCTCCATCTATATCTCTATATCTCTCCATCTATATCTCTCTATCTCTCCATCTATATCTCTCTATCTCTCCATCTATATCTCTCTATCTCTCCATCTATATCTCTCTATCTCTCCATCTATATCTCTCTATCTCTCCATCTATATCTCTCTATCTCTCCATCTATATCTCTCTATCTCTCCATCTATATCTCTATATCTCTCCATCTATATCTCTATATCTCTCCATCTATATCTATCTATCTCTCCATCTATATCTCTCTATCTCTCCATCTATATCTCTCTATCTCTCCATCTATATCTCTATCTATCTCTCCATCTATATCTCTATCTATCTCTCCATCTATATCTCTATATCTCTATCTATCTCTCCATCTATATCTCTATATCTCTCCATCTATATCTCTATATCTATCCATCTATATCTCTATATCTCTCCATCTATATCTCTATATCTATCCATCTATATCTCTATATCTCTATATCTCTATATCTCTCCATCTATATCTCTATATCTCTCCATCTATATCTCTATATCTCTCCATCTATATCTCTATATCTCTCCATCTATATCTCTATATCTCTCCATCTATATCTCTATATCTCTCCATCTATATCTCTATATCTCTCCATCTATATCTCTATATCTCTCCATCTATATCTCTATATCTCTCCATCTATATCTCTATATCTCTATCTCTCTCATTATCTCTATCTCTCTCATTATCTCTATCTCTCTCATTATCTCTATCTCTATATATATATATATATATATATATATATATCCGTTTTCTCCGCTGTATCGTGTCCTCTGTTGCTCTCATCCTAATATTATCCCCTTAGATGATGGGATTTCAGCGTTTGATCTGTCTGACCTCCAGCCGCTGCCGCTTCTTATTTTCTGCTTATCCTTTTGCCGTCTCGCACTCTGAAGATTGTTTGTGCTTCGGGGGAATTAAATTTTAAGCCTTCATTCTTGGTGACATCTGAAGCAACAACAGTGTTTGCGATTATTTCTTCTAGCAGCCATATAAACAGGACGCCAGTAGGATTTCCAGAATTTGGTGGCAGACGTGATCCGTCATTGCTCTACTTGTATTATTTCTTCTTGTATTGAGGATTGCGTAAATGTACGTACTTGGCGGCAGTTATGGTTTTATTTTTGTTACTCGCTCTATTCACATCCAAAGCTAGAATTCTGCTGGATTCCCGTCACTGGAGAGCAGTGCATTATGGGACATGTCTGTAGATAAACCACAGATCCATTCCAAGTCAAATTTTTACTATTGCTTTGAATGTGATTGGAGTATAGGATAAGAGGTCACTAGTATTTGATACAGAATAAGTCAAATGTGACAAAAATGGTTCAACGTCCGTCATCCCTGATAGTTTGGCCCTTCAGGACCCTGTTGGCAGTGCTCCTGTATAAGTGTCCCCGCCGCAGTCACGTGACCTCACCACCTGCACACTGCAGACAGCTGCCGGCACATCCTCCGGCCCCGGCGCCCTCTGTTCACACACGTCCTTGTGGCCTCCTTATAATTCTCTTCACCCATATTTTTAATTAGAATCATCCTGCGTGGGGCTGTCCGCCTTCTCCGCAGCAATTGGGTCACGTTGCCCCTTGATAGATTGGCACAAATTATATTTCTCATTCCCTTCAGTTTTGATTCGTAATAATCGGCCTAATCTATATATATATATATATATATGTGTGTTAGTTTTCGGACTATGTTATAACTTATATGTGTGTGTTTTATAGTTCGCAGTCACAAAGGGGTCCTGGTGGTACCAGACCCCCCCTACTGCTTTAATAATGATGGGGCAGCAGAAAGGGAAGCTAACCGCCATGTGCGCAGCAAACCACCAGATAATAACCACCTCTTCTACCCTAGACCACCAGGGAATAAAATATTAAACCCCTGATGTACTCTAAACCACCGGGCATTAGCCCACTCTTTGACGCTAGACCACCCGGGAACAAAATATTAATCAAGCTTTGGAACAACATAATAACCTCTCTAAGGTACCCTAGACCACCGGGGAACTAAATCTTTACCCCCCCCCCCTATATACTCTGGACCACCAGGCTTTAACCCCTTCTACCCTAGACCACCAGAGAATAAAATATGAATCCCGCTTCTACCATACACCACCAGGGAACAACATAATAACCTCTTTAAGGTACACTAGACCACCAGGGAACTAAATCGCAACTCCCTAATATACTCTGGACCATCAGCCATTATCTCCAATCTTTTACCCTAGACCACCAGGAAATAAAATATTAACCCTCTAATATACTCTAGACCACCAGGCATTAATCCGGTCTTCTACCCTAGACCACCGGAGAATAAAATGTTAATCCCGCTTCTACCCTAGACCACCAGGGAACTAAATCTTTACCCCCTAATATGTTCTGTACCACCCTCTTCTTCTCTAGACCATCATGGATTAAAATACAAATCCCCTCTTCTACCATAGACCACCAGGGAACAGAATATTAACCTTTGTAATGTGCTCTAGACCACCAGGTTTGAACCTCCTCTTCTACCCTAGACCGCCTAGAAATGGGGTGTCACCCTAGACAACCAGAGCCAGTGACATTAACCCCTCCACTACCTTAAGGGCCTTTTACACCGGCCGATATTCGGAGTCATCGTTGATCGGCGCTATGGATGGGGACGAGCTCTCGTTACTCGGATCGCTCGTCCCCATACATTATCGTGTCGGCAGCGCGTCTCCCTGTTTACACATGTGCTGCTGACCGATAATATTTTACTTTTTTAAAGCGATACGACCAGCAGATGATCGAGCGTTTGCTCGTTCATCTGCTGATCGTTCCCCTGTTTACACAAGGTAATTATCAGCAACGAGCGTTCTATGAACCCTGGTCTGCCCGATAATCGCCGAGTGTAAAACCCTTTAGACCACCAGGGATGTTTTAATTGATATGGAATTTCTGTTGTCTTACAGTGAAACTAAGTTATAGACACTCTCTTTATTGGGGAGGGCAGAGGGTGTGGTGCTCTTTGACAGCATGGAGTGCTCGTTGTTGGTCATATCCACCAAATTATGTCTTTTTATGAGCAGTTTAATCACAACGAAGGTCAATAACCCGTCGTCACCTCCGGTAGGTTGACACGTACTTGTCCCTGAACGGCTTCCTCTATCCAGTCTAATGTTCTCTTAGCGCTTGGCTGTTGTTACTTCTCAACTTCTGTGCTTTCTGCTACCTCCGGGCGCTGTGACCATCACCATGGCAACCAGTGCGATTTAGAATGCCGGTAATGACAGGGTGATGGCTGAAGGGCGCGCAGGCTGGAGCGAGACTATACAGTTCGGCTTTGTCGGAGCCCCCTCGCTTCCTCTCCCGCCTCCGTCTCATTGTCGCAAATGTTTATCATGTTGTAATATATTTTTCTCCGAGTCTGATCTGTAAGTTCTGCCATTCGAGGCGACGACTAATCACGTGATACTTTTTCTTATATTTTATTACCGTTTTTATTATTTATTTTTCATAAATTATCATTTCTTCATTATGTATTTCATTTTTATTGTATCAGTATTTATTTTTACGATTTATCAGCATTCATTTGTTATTTCTTTTATTTTTTACTTTATTTATTTATATATATTTTTTTTTTCATTTTAGTTTATTTTTGCAATGGCGGTCTATAGGCGAACTATGCAACTGTATGGCATACTGTTTCATACCTTTTTGGAGTCTTAAATGTTCGGCACATACATCAGATTTTCCCGGCATATGTGCCAATGTAAACATTAAATGCAATGTGAACAGCGTCCAACATTTATCTTAGGTCAGATTCACACAAACGAGTGAAAAACGGCAGTTTTTCACGTCCGGGTTGCCCCCGTGCGGGTCCAGTTTTAACGGATCCCCATAGATTTGAGTCTATTGAGGGATCCATGAAAATAGGAGATGGTAATAGGACTCGTTCTATTCTTCTTCGAGGGACCCTTTACACGGTCTATTGAAACAATGGCTGTGTGAACGGCCCCATTGAAATACATGCGACGTGGACTGCGGTCACCTGGATTCGGCCTTACATTTGCTTGGATCCCATTTCTGCACTTTGTAAACCCTCAATTTTTTTTTTTTTATAGAGAAAGTTGGGAGGCAATTTTCGGCAGTTTTTTTGTGTGGTTTCCACGTTAAAAACAGCGCCAAAAAACTGTGTGAACTAGGCCTAAATGTGTCAAACATGCTAGCGTTTCTTGTAAAGCGCTTTTCAAAATACAGGCGTTCTCTTACGCGTTTTCCACATGTGTTGTGTGCGCATTTTGGACGGGCAATTAGGACTCCCGTTGACTATGGGAATTTAGTGCGTTTTCTGCGTGCTTTACGCGTCCAAGAATCGACCTGACACTTTTTTTTTTTTTTTTTTTTTTAAATACGCTGGCGTAAAAAAATAAAAATTCTGTTTGTACCAACGAGAATGAGAAGCTTAAGTAAATGTTTTTTTTTTAAGCCTATATTGGCGCGTAAAACGGTCTGTATGAAGTCCAAATACGGTACCCATAAATGATGTGGGGCTCTAGTGTTACTCCATAACCCTCCTTAGGATGACGCGTTTTGAACCTATTGTCCCGTAGAAGAACTTTGTAGTATAAACACACAGGAGCTCGGTGGGCCTCATGGTCCCAGTTTTATATATTGTGTACCCCAAAAATTTCCCCCCCATTAATTTCATTTTTATCATAGGCTGCTACGTATGATTACATTATATCCGGTTTCCTTTACGTGTTTTATGGCCATTAATGTGTCGCGCTATGACGCAGGCCGAGCGTTCCAGAGCAGTGTGATCGACTCTTCTTTCCCAGGCCGCCGCTATTCGGTGTGACCGTGCAGGGGTTAATAGGTTTACAGCGTTTCTATCATTTCCTGCAGGTTAATGCTCCGTTTGTCAGGGGGTTCGGCCAGCTCTTTTTTCAGTTGCCATGGCGACCTGTTCTGCGCACTAATTTTGCTTCAAAATACGGAAAAGGTTCTTATGAGACAAAGATGTAGATTTGTCAATGGACTTCAATCCCAGGAGGAAACCGAGCGCAACGGTAAAAAACCCATCATCTGAAATACGGATAAATAAGTGTAAAGATTTTTTTTATTTTTAAAAAAAAAATCATCTTTTTGGTCAGAATTAGGCCTCGTTCACACGGCGTGTATTCAGTGCGGTTTACGTGCCGAAAAACGCGTCGAACGCAGCATGGTTTAAGCTTCCCGTTGACCTCAATGGGAAAGTGCTGTGTAGCACATACTTTTTTTTTTTTTTGTTTTTTTTTCATGCGTTGTGTAAAAAAAAAAAAATCAGGTCAATCCTTTGGCGCGTAAAACGCACCTAATTCCTATAGTCTATGGGAGTCCTAATTACGCACCCAAAAAACATGCACAAAACGCGTGAAAATCACCTCTTTTTAAAAAGCGTTTTACAAAAACGTTAACATTTGACGCATTTATACGTTTGTTTTTTTTGTGTGCCGGTATTTAGGTACGTCCAACTTCGCAACCAATTTTTTATTGCTTCAGTGTGTCTAAAAAAAATAAAATAAAAAAAATAAACTTTGGAAAAAGTCTTGATTAGAAATCTACCGTTTTGTGTATACAGCTGCCATGCAGACCTATGTATCTCCATGGTAACAGACTACAAGTAAACCTTGTGTAGTCTGATCTTGTTGTCTTGTGTTACTCCACTCCTTCCATCCCTTCTTTTTGCTAACCTACAGGCAGTAGTATAAAGCATGGTGGCTTCCAGTCTGGTTGCCATGGTTACATGCTTGGGTTATGTATATGTCTATATTGTATCTTTTGCTTTTATTAAATAAAAAAAATAATCATCTCTTGCTTATAGTGTATATTCATATATAGACTGGAGAAGAGGGTGTATACATATATATGGCTCAATACGTAACCAGAATGAAAACCTCCATTCTTTACACTGCTGGCTGCATTCAGGGACTTTGAAAATGGTTGCACAACCGGTGTTACTGCATATCTTTATGTCTAAACTTTTCATATATAAAAACATACAGTTCAGAGCCCCCTCTCGACTAGATCTGGGGGCAGCCTCTTTGTGGCCTGTCCTATATGAACCCAATTTTTTGGGCAAATAATTGGCAAAAATAAATGTCTGCATATTTTGCAATATTCTGACTACATAGTATAAGGCGCGGGCCCCACTGTCATTTTTTTAATGTTGATCATGATAAAGTTTTCGGGGAGCTGCGACTGTCGCTGCACTTCACTGATTTAGATGCCGTGCACCCTCAATCGGTTTAATACCGTTATTTCATGTATTTCGATACGGAGCTCTGCGGCCGCACAGCTTAGCCTTGTAACACATGAATGTATGAGCGCGGGGCTGCGGCCGTGTAATACAACTATTGCCCCGCTTCTGACAAGTGCGCGCGCGGTCAACATGATGTGATGCGGCCGGCGCTGCACTAATGAGCGCCGACACTGAAGACAACATGGCGGGCGCACTGCAAAACACCCCACTCATTAGTGTAGCGCTGCCCGCATCACATCATGCTGACTGCGCGCGCACACTTGTTGTCAGGAGCGGGGCAATGGTTGTATTACACAGTCGCAGCCCCGCTCTAACGGCGGAGATCAGAAAAGCTTCATCGCCGCCGCTATTCCCCTGAATGCTGCGATCAAAGCGGACCACCACTGCAGCATTCAAGGGGAAAATGAGAAGGGGGAATCCCTGTGACGCGATCGAGGGACATACCATATATGGGCAGACAGCCCAGGGTCTATTGGAGGACCCCAGGGCTGTCTGACCATATATTTTAAAAAATGCTGCTTTCTTAGGCTGGGATCACACAGTTTTTTTTTTTACGCGGAAACTGCTCCTAAAAACTCGTAAAAAAACGGCCCGAAAATGCCTTCCATTGATTTCAATGAGAGGCAGATGTGTCTTTTTTTTTTTTTTTTTTTTTCCGCGAGCAGTAAAACCGTCTCGCGTGAGAAAGGGCATGTCGCTTCTATCTTCGGGGGCTTACGCCTCTGACCTCCCATTGACATCAATGGGAGGCAGAGAAAGCGTATTTAGCTGAGTTTTATGCCCACGGCGCTCAATGGCCGCGGGCGAAAAACGCAGTGAAAATCGGCGTGCAGGAAGACTAAAATCTGCCTCAAACTTCCAAACTGAATTCTGAGGCAGAATTTCCGCCTGCAAAAAACTCAGTGTGAACCCGGCCTTTATGTGAGGCGCGAGGTGTGATGAATTTAGTACCTCCAGGTGCCTCACATTAATCGTATTTAACCCCATCATGTAACACCCATTAACCCAATGTTGTCTATTATGTGAGAAACATGATGGGGTTAATTACTGGAGGTTCAAAATTCATCACACCTCGCGCCTCACATCAGAACTTTTTTTTTTAAATGTTTTTATTATTGTTGGCAAAGTATTGTTTTTGGTATCGAGAATCGCAATATTACACAAAGTATCGGTATCCAAGCCCAAATTCTGCCGCCGGCGTATCCGATAGTTTATTGCAACCAGACGAAATGCAGGTTTATCCTTCTGATCGCAATAGAGAAAAAAATCTGGATATAAGGGACGTCCCCTAAAATGATGAAACATGATTTTCAGACTTTTTTTTAGCCACTCGCGATTTTCGCAGCGTCTTTTACAGCCGTTTTTAAAACTGTTTTCTATAGAGTCCATGAAAAACTGCTCCAAAAACGTCCTAAGAAGTGACCTGCACCTCTTTTTCGCGGACGTTTTTTTTACACGAGCGTTATTCAAAACGGCTGCATAAAAAAACGGCCCATCGGAACAGAACGCCGGTTTTCCCATTGAAATCAATGGGAAGATTTTTTTTTAGGCGTTCTGCTTCCGATTTTTATAGCGTTTACGGCCTGAAAAACGGCCGAAAATAGGCAGTGTGAACATACCCTAAAGGGAGACCCCATAGATTACTCCCACATTTCAGAATTGAATTGTTATACCTGAAATAGGAAAAGCTATTTAAAAAAAATATAACTTTGGGGGAAATGTCCGGATCAAGACCTTTTCTTGGCACTAAATATACCCACACAACAACCATATTACGATTATCAGAATGACGCCTTACGTCTTGCTGTTCCCTCTATCTTTCCGCTGTGCATGTGTGTCAGTCTTTACTGCACTTCTAGCATTCTATTCGTGAGCAAAAAAAAAAAAAAACTACCACCAGACAGCGGAGTGATGAAGTGCATGCAATTATAGGAGTCTATATATTCCAAAACTTGACAAAACAATTTGTCCCGCCTTTTGTTTCGGAGTATAGCAGGTTCATCCTGGTTAAACGTTGTTTAAATACTGTAGGGGTCAGTTCACACGTTGCATAAATACTGTGGATTTTCCGCAACAGAATGAGTTTCGGAAAAACCGCAGCATAATACCGTAGCAGCAAAGTGGATGAGAGAACAAATGTCATCCACACGCTGCGTAAATACGGAGAGGAAAAATCGCTCACACATTGACATGCGGTGCGGAATTTTATTCCGAAGCAGGTCAATAATATTTGCGTAAATGCTGCTTATTTGTTGCAGGATTTAATAGGGAGGTAAAACCCGCAACAAATAGCAGTTGTGTTTTGCAAAAAACCCAATTCAGAAAATAAGAAATCTGTGCTTCTTCCTCCAGGCCGGCCTCCTGGGATGACTTTTCATCCCATGTGACCGCTGCAGCCAATCACAGTAGACAGCAGTCTACTTTAATGAAATGTCATCCCAAGAAGGAAATGCTGCCGTTTTCCGCAGCGACATTTCAGACAGCTTAGTGCGGTTTTTCACCCGGAATTCCCTGCTGCGCACAGGGCAGATACGCTGCGTGCTTTTACGCAGCGTATCCGCCCGGTGTGAACAAGGCCTTGTACGGCCTCCTACGTACAAGACTTTAACTACTATGATACTGCGCCCTATATACAAGAATATAACTACTTTAATACTGCCCCCTATATACAAGAATATAACTACTTTAATACTGCCCCCTATATACAAGAATATAACTACTTTAATACTGCCCCCTATATACAAGAATATAACTACTATAATACTGCCCCCTATATACAAGAATATAACTACTATAATACTGCTCCTATATACAAGAATATAACTACTTTAATACTGCCCCCTATATACAAGAATATAACTAGTATAATACTGCCCCTATATATAAGAATATAACTATTATAATACTGCCCTCTATATATAAGATTATAGCTACTATAATACTGCCCCTTATGTACAAGAATATAACTACTATAATACTGCTCCTATATACAAGAATATAACTACTATAATACTGCCCCTTATGTACAAGAATATAACTACTATAATACTGCCTCCTACATACAAGAATATAACTACTATAATACTGCCCCTATATACGAGAGTATAACTACTATAATACTGCCTCCTTTATACAAGAATATAACTATTATAATACTGCCCCCTATATACAGTAATATAACTACTATAATACTGCTCCTATATACAAGAATATAACGACTATAGTACTACCCCCTGTATACAAGAATATAACTATTATAATACTGCCCCTATATACAAGAATATAACTTCTATAATACTGCTCCTATATACAAGAATATAACTACTATAATACTGCCTCCTATATACAAGAATATAACTACTATAATACTGCCCCTTATACACAAGAATATAACTACTATAATACTGCCTCCTATATATAAGAATATAACTATTATAATACCGCCCTCTATATATAAGAATATAACTACTATAATACTGCCCCTTATGTACAAGAATATAACTACTATAATACTGCCTCCTATATACAAGAATATAACTACTATAATACTGCCCCTATATACAAGAATATAACTACTATAATACTGCCTCCTATATACAAGAATATAACTACTATAATACTGCCCCTATATACAAGAATATAACTACTATAATACTGCCCCTATATACAAGAATATAACTACTTTAATACTGCCCCTATATACAAGAATATAACTACTATAATACTGCCCCTATATTCAAGAATATAAGTACTATAATACTGCCCTCTATACACAAGAATATAACTACTATAATACTGCCCCCTATATACAAGAATATAACTACTATAATACTGCCCTCTATATGCAAGAATATAACTACTATAATACTGCCCTCTATATACAAGAATATAACTACTATAATACTGCCCCTATATACAAGAATATAACTATTATAATACTGCTCCTATATACAAGAATATAACTACTATAATACTGCCCCCTATATACAAGAATATAACGACTTTAATACTGCCCCCTATATACAAGAATATAACTACTATAATACTGCCCCCTATATACAAGAATATAACTACTATAATACTTCCCTCTATATACAAGAATATAACTACTATAATACTGCCCTCTATATACAAGAATATAACTACTATAATACTGCCCCTATATATAAGAATATAACTACTATAATACTGCTCCTATATACAAGAATATAACTACTATAATACTGCCCCTATATACAAGAATATAACTACTATAATACTGCTCCTATATACAAGAATATAACTACTATAATACTGCCTCCTATATACAAGAATACAACTACTATAATACTGCCCCTTTATGTACAAGAATACAACTACTATAATACTGCCCCCTATATACAAGAATATAACTACTTTAATACTGCCCCTATATACAAGAATATAACTACTATAATACTGCCCCTATATTCAAGAATATAACTACTACAATACTGCCCCTATATACAAGAATATAACTACTATAATACTGCCCCCTATATACAAGAATATAACTACTATAATACTGCCCTCTATATACAAGAATATAACTACTATAATACTGCTCCCTATATACAAGAATATAACTACTATAATACCGCCCCCTATATACAAGAATATAACTACTATAATACTGCCTCCTATATACAAGAATATAACTACTATAATACTGCCTCCTATATACAAGACTATAGCTACTATAATACTGCCCCCTATATACAAGAATATAACTACTATAATACCGCCCCCTATATACAAGAATATAACTACTATAATACCGCCCCCTATATACAAGACTATAACTACTATAATACTGCCTCCTATATACAAGAATATAGCTACTATAATACTGCCCCTATATACAGGAATATAACTACTATAATACCGCCCCCTATATACAAGAATATAACTACTATAATACCGCCCCCTATATACAAGACTATAACTACTATAATACTGCCCCTATATACAAGAATATAGCTACTATAATACTGCCCCTATATACAGGAATATAACTACTATAATACTGCCCCTTTATGTACAAGAATACAACTACTATAATACTGCCTCCTATATACAAGAATATAACTACTATAATACTGCCCCCTATATACAAGAATATAACTACTATAATACTGCCTCCTATATACAAGAATATAACTACTATAATACTGCCCCTATATACAAGAATATAGCTACTATAATACTGCCTCCTATATACAAGAATATAACTACTATAATACTGCCCCCTATATACAAGAATATAACTACTATAATACTGCCCCCAATATACAAGAATATAACTACTTTAATACTGCCCCTATATACAAGAATATAACTACTATAATACTGCCCCCTATATACAAGAATATAACTACTATAATACTGCCCTCTATATACAAGAATATAACTACTATAATACTGCTCCCTATATACAAGAATATAACTACTATAATACCGCCCCCTATATACAAGAATATAACTACTATAATACTGCCTCCTATATACAAGAATATAACTACTATAATACTGCTCCCTATATACAAGAATATAACTACTATAATACTGCCCCCTATATACAAGACTAGAACTACTATAATACTGCCCCTATATACAGGAATATAACTACTATAATACTGCCCCTTTATGTACAAGAATACAACTACTATAATACTGCC
This sequence comes from Rhinoderma darwinii, assembly GCF_050947455.1. Classification (NCBI taxonomy): domain Eukaryota; kingdom Metazoa; phylum Chordata; class Amphibia; order Anura; family Rhinodermatidae; genus Rhinoderma; species Rhinoderma darwinii. The sequence goes on along the minus strand of NC_134687.1, from coordinate 15,415,124 downwards.
TCCTATATACAAGAATAGAACTACTATAATACTGCCCCCTATATACAAGAATATAACTACTATAATACTGCCTCCTATATACAAGAATATAACTACTATAATACTGCCCATATATACAAGGATATAACTACTATAATACTGCCCCCTATATACAAGAATATAACTACTATAATACTGCCCCCTATATACAAGACTAGAACTACTATAATACTGCCCATATATACAAGGATATAACTACTATAATACTGCCCCCTATATACAAGAATATAACTACTATAATACTGCCCCTATATACAAGAATATAACTACTATAATACTGCCCCCTATATACAAGAATATAACTACTATAATACTGCCCTCTATATACAAGAATATAACTACTATAATACTGCTCCCTATATACAAGAATATAACTACTATAATACCGCCCCCTATATACAAGAATATAACTACTATAATACTGCCTCCTATATACAAGACTATAGCTACTATAATACTGCTCCCTATATACAAGACTAGAACTACTATAATACCGCCCCCTATATACAAGACTAGAACTACTATAATACTGCCCATATATACAAGGATATAACTACTATAATACTGCCCCCTATATACAAGAATATAACTACTATAATACTGCCTCCTATATACAAGAATATAACTACTATAATACTGCCCCTATATACAAGAATATAACTACTATAATACTGCTCCCTATATACAAGAATATAACTACTATAATACTGCTCCTATATACAAGAATATAACTACTATAATACTGCTCCCTATATACAAGAATATAACTACTATAATACTACCCCTATATACAAGAATATAAATACTATAATACTGCCCCCTACATACAAGAATATAACTACTATAATACTGCTCCTATATACAAGAATATAACTACTATAATACTGCTCCATATGTACAAGAATATAACTACTATAATACCGCCCCCTATATACAAGACTAGAACTACTATAATACTGCTCCCTATATACAAGAATATAACTACTATAATACTGCCCCCTATATACAAGAATATAACTACTATAATACTGCCTCCTATATACAAGAATATAACTACTATAATACTGCCCCTTTATGTACAAGAATACAACTACTATAATAGTGGCCCCTATGGATAATGTCCTATAATGCATAAAAAAAAATAATATGCCTCTTATTTGGATTTGTTTTGTTGTGTGAGAACAATGTATCACATCAGGTTTGTTTAGGCCATTTATGACGCTGATTAACAGAAAAAGTTATTAAAGATTTTATGCCCACTACTGTATAACGTCTCTTCTATAATAGTCCTGTAGAGAGACATATGGCCTCTACTGTACCTCTGTATGTCTTTGATTTTATATGGAGATCTTTAATGACTGATTTCTGTATGAATCCGTCAAAAAAATAAAAAAAAAAGTGTAAAGTCCCATCGACACCATATTTTGGAGGTATAAAGAAGCTCTGCTCTTAGGAGGAATATCTCAATATATCTGGCATCCGACTTAGTCGGTACGTCAGCACACAGAGTGCATCACCGCACCGGCTCCGCGTGCATGAGCCCTAAATCTCTCAAAATGACAAAGTATCTATTGGATTGAGGTAGGGCTGGGCGATTAATCAAATTAATTTGATAAATTCACCCTCAAAGCTTCTGACTATTCCGTTTTTTTAAACAAATCGATTTGCCTAGTTGCGCTGTCGCACCGTGCCGCAGGAGGTAGCTGCGCCTGCCTGGTCCAACCCTTGGCCTCATCCGCTCCCTGTTCTGTCCCCGCTCTGCCTCTACCGTTTCACACGACCGTGAAAAATGGTCCGTGTGTCAGTTGGATTTCTCCGTCCGACCGTGGTACATGTGGTCGGGACTCCTGGCATCATAGTCATATATGCTGCTAGGAGTCCCTGCTTCCCCACGGAACTGCTGGTCCGTACTGTATCATTTTGTTTAGTACAGAACAGCAGTTGCATGGGAGAGCAGGGACTCCTATCATAGTGCCACACTGCTCTGTAGATAGCTAAAGATCCAACTTTTGTAGGTTGGAGAGGACATGGCATGAATGACTTCATCCACCCCAGATGATTTTCTGGTGAAGATGGCCATGACTTCACCTAGATATTTAGTACTGAAGATCCAAGATCCTTGTAGTCATGGCCATCTTCACCTAAATAATCTAGGGTGGATTAAGTTATACATGACGTGTCGTGGATATCTTCCCCTGTAGATATCAACACCACCACCCCCCCCCCCCTATGTATAGTGCCACTGTAGCTCCCTCTAGAAGTGGAATCTGTGGCCAGAGCATTGCAAGATCTCTGGCCGTGGACTCCTGTCTTGGCAAAGCCCTTGATGTCACTTTTCATGTATGGACAGTGACATCAGGGGCTACTCCTGGAGCGAAATCCCCAGGAAAAGGGTTGCCAATGCTCTTAGAGGGAGACACTAATGTCATTGTCCATATATGGACAGAGACGTCAGGAACTCCCTCTAGGAGAGTAATCCCCGGGCAGAGTCAACGCTCTGGCTGGGGATTCCGCTCCCAGAGGGAGCTACAGTGGCGCTATCTACAGGGGATGTGGCACTATCTACATGGGCACTGTGGCACTATCTACATGGGCACTGGCACTATGTGGGCTCTGGCACTGTCTGCTGTGGCACTGTCTGCAAGGGGTCAGGACAAAAAAAATCCAGACAAATTAAATGTGGTGTTTTTTTTTTTTTTTCTTTAACGGCCATGAAAAACGGATGGCCAATGGATACCAGCCTGACTGGAAATTGATGAAAATTTGGAGACACTGATGCAAAACGGCCATGAAAAAACGGATAGTTGTTAATGGCCATTGTTTTTCACTGTCGTATGAATGTAGCATAAATGACCGATTCCAGGAGTCTCGTTCGCCTGTACCGTGGTCGAGCCGGGAAATCTGCAGTGTCTGAGACCGGCTGAGGTGGTGATGGACAGTGAGGGATGTTCGGGCACGAAGTGATTATAGATTCTGTTAATCTGGTTATTTAATAGCAATAAGAAAATCGAGATTAAAATCGCCCGTAGGGTTGAATAAAATCTAGATTTTATTTTTGGGCGAAATCGCCCAGCCCTAGATTGAAGTCTTGACGGAGTTAACTGTGGCATTATGTTTGGGGTGGTTGTCCTGCTAGGAAATCATGCTGCCACATCACAGTTCTCTTGCAGACTGCAGCAGGTTTTCCACCAGGTTTCCCTATATTTTATTGTTCCTTATGAAGTTTTACGATCTAAAAAGCATCAGACAGGTTTGTTAAATAAAGCTTTTATAGTTGAGCATCTCAATCTAATGCAGGTTACATATATTGGTTCCTTTTAAAGGCCCGCGACTCCCATGTAGGCCTTTAAAGGGGTATTTCAATAATAAGAGGTGATGACCTCACTTAATAATGCCATTGCTTCGTAGTCTGGGTACAATCTGGGACCCCCGTTGAGCCACGTAAATTGGGCTGTATTGCAGTTTCCTATATAGCGGGAGGCTTGGAGTGCAGGGTATATGTGCAAAGGTGTTTTCGTCTTGAGGTCTAATACAACAAAGCAGGGTTTGACCGATTCAGAGACTTGTATTTCGGTCTCCACCCTTCAAATGAGCACAGATTAATCTTTATTAAACTCCAAATAAAAATGACTGTAGAGAAACAAGGACCGGAGCACATTTCCAGTAAAGGTCCTTCCGCTCGGTTAACAAAGGAGAATTAATAATTCCAATTAACGGGCCGGTATGTCCTCATTCTGAGCGTCTTGTGTATGAACCTTTATTGAGGTTAGCTTGGCTGGAGTCCCAAGTGTTCACCCTGTACCAAGGACGTTCCAGACAAATATAATTATTGCATTGTTAAAGTGAAATGTTCCTCTAAATTTCCTCTCTAACGTTCTTTTGACCAAGGCCATCCGTGAAGATGGCCATGTCCTCACCTTGGTCTATAGTATTGGAGATCTATCTTGCTGTGGCAAAGGATGACGTGTCATGGATGAATTCATCCACCGTATATGATTTTCAGGTCAAGATGGCCATGACTTCACCTGGATCTATGGTACTGAAGATCCATCTTGTTGCAGAGGACGTGTCATGGATAAATTCATCCACTGTAGATGATTTTCAGGTCAAGATGGCCATGACTTCTCCTGGATCTACGGTACTGAAGATCCATCTTGTTATAGGGGACATGTCATGGTTGAATTCATCCACCGTATATGATTTTCAGGTGAAGATGGCCATGACTTCTCCTGGATCTATAGTATTGGAAGATCCGTCTTGCTGTGGCTTTGACATGACGTGTCGTGGATGACTTAATCCACCCTAGATGATTCGGGTGAAGATTGCCATGACTCCAAGGATCTTGGATCTTCAGTACTATATATCTAGGTGAAGTCATGGCCATCTTCACCTAAAAATCATCTAGGGTGGATGAAGTCATTCATACCTTGTCCTCTCCAACCTACAAAAGTTGGATCTTTAGTACTATATATCTAGGTGTTGGCTCGGAGAGGACATGTCATGGATGACCTCAACCACCGTAGATACTATTTTTTAGGTGAAATGTAACATTTTGGCTCGACTTAAACGGCATTCCTTCATTGAGGTTTGTCGAAATTGAAGGCAAGCTGCGAGGTTCCTCTAATTTAGATAAAATGCTCTTCCCATCATATGTTCATAACTAATAGTAATGAAGATCCATCTTTCTGTGGCTTAGAATTGACCAGTTGTAGATGATTTTGACCCATCCGGGTGTTTTTCAGGTAATGTCTTGCTTTGGCATGCTTGGGCTCTATTCACATTGCACTTGTTTTCCTTTCGGTCGCCGTTCAGATGTTCTTAACTGCAGAAATGGCACAGTCTGCGGTGGTGTTTTTGTCGTCAAAAGCCCCATAACCCCGGTGGAAACTGGATCGGTCATGCCAGTCATGGCTCCGTGAGCAGAGCCTTAGACAACATAAGGTTTGATACATTGTATCATTGGTTTTCTGGAAGATCCATCGTTCGAGAGCGGACGTCGTTTCCTCTACACTTTGTGGCCAGCGTTGCCCTTCAATTGGGCACTGGTGGGTGCGAGAACACCGATCGGGGCAAACGTAAAATGTCAACATTTAGGGCCAACATTTAAATCTGTCTCATAGACGACCATTCCTGATTTCTACCCATGTCCAGATGTTGTCTTGTCTATAAAACGTACATAATCTCTGGTCTTAATCTCTAGCGTCTCCTTATCTTGGGGTGTTTTGATTGTTTTGGTTTTCTCCCGGTCTTTGTCTCCGGATAAATGGTCATTACTCTCCTAATCCTCTTGTTGGGGCAGATGATGGGAGCAGTAACTGCACGGATTTTGTGATATTAAACTAGTCACAATGAAAGTACATAGAAGCGCACCCCCCTCCGCCCCTCTTTCGGAGGGCTTGTTCTTAATTAAACATGTTTTTAATTTCTATAAATCCCCGTTGTGCGTTTCTTTGTAGCCTTCTTTAGGGGATTAGGAATGATCGTTACAGCAGAGCTAAAACCAAAATAGAAAATTTAAATATTTGAAGTCCTAATATGTTCCAGACGCTTACATTTTCTATGTTTTTTTTTTTGTTTTTCTATTTTATTTTTTAATGTAAAAAAGGTATGTGTACACACTTTTTTTATTTTTTTTATATTTTTTTTTATATTTTTTATATTCTTTTTTAAAAAAAAGTTCAATATTCTTTTTATGCAAAAAAAAATCAAAATAAAATTCCCAAACGTGCGTATGAACTACACTAAACAGGGCTTTACACTGGGCGGTTATCGGGCAGACAAGCGTTCATAGAAGTCCGGAAATAGTTTTTGTTTTTTTCTGCTGTGAATTTTGTTGTTTTTTTTTATTTTATTATAAACCGGTCATGCAATTATGATATGGAAATGCCGTGGATTTTCCGCGGGCAAATTTGCGTGGAAAATCCGCAAGTAATACGCATCGTGTGCATGTAAAAAAACTGCATAAAATCCACACTCAATTGTGCGTTTTTTTTAATGCGTTTTTAAGTGCGTTTTATACATTTTGACGCGGAAACAGGTGCGGATTATCCGCTGCGGTTTTTTGTGCATTTTTTAAATAGACTTGTCAGATACAATTCTGAGCCGGAAACGTAAGCTAAATTGACATTCTGCGGACTTTAAAACGTGCATCGCTGGTCAATTAATGTACAGAAAAAATTCTGCAAGGTGTAGATGAGATTACTTGAGGTCTCATTTACTTTACTGGTACTGCAATACACTGCAGATTTGCCGCAAAAAAATCTGTGCGTAAAATCCGCACGTAATACGCATCATGTGCATGTGCCCTAGAGGATACTTGTGCGGCAGAAAAAAAAATGGTGTATATAAATCAACCGCTTCTGTATAAAGACTGTATTACAATGCTGCGTACGACACGCTCTATAAAGCTGCTGCGTTGTATGAATATATATTTTTTTTAATCTAGCCTCTCTAGCGCCACTCTTCTCCATAGGCTGTTTCTGGTATTACAGCTCAGCCACAATAATTTGAATAAGGCAGAAATGCAATACCAGACTCGGCCAATGGACAAGAGTGGCGCTGTTTCTGGGGTAGGACACACCGTTTTAAACATCCTCTTTAATTGCACTCTTATCACGTGTTTGTGTTCTGTCCTACAATTCTAGGTATTTCCTGTAAAAGTTCATTTTCTCCATCACAGATGTCAATGAAGGGCAGAGCTGAAGCTGCTTCCAATGATTACTCTATAGTAGTTGCGGACGACACCAGCAGATATGTTTATAGGGTGTAATAAATGTGAACAGGGCGTGGATCAGCAGCTTGTCCGCTAACAGGGATCACAATCTGTAATGGGAATCAGTGTGACGTAACGCTGCAACTGTTACCAGAGCCAGCAAACCGTGCCAAGCGGAAGTCTGCGTTACATTGTGTTCCCAAAGACAGCGCTGCTCGCACCACGTGGGGTGAGACTAGACTCGCACGTGACGTTTTGATTCAGATTTTTAATCAAAGCCAGAAGTGGACAAAATAAAGAGTAGATGTATTTCCGGGTTGTCCGGTCTCCGCAAACCAAATGAACGTGATTTTTAAAAAATTTTTTTTTTTGCATTAAAAGTAACACAATTTTCCAATTAATTACACACGATTTTTAAGATCTCTGCTTGTTGTGTTAAAGTAAAAACCTTTTATTTATTCCAGTGGATAAAATTCTGTCCATAGCCATGTGATGGACACACAGGTGCACAACTTCTTACAGTATAAGGTTGGATTCGCACAAGCGTGTGCGTTTTGCACACGCAAAAAACGCGCCGTTTTGCGTGCGCAAAAAGCACTTAACAGCTCCGTGTGTCATCAGCGTATGATGCGCGGCTGCGTGCTTTTCGCGCAGCCGCCATCATTATGACACTCCGTTTGGATGTTTGTAAACCGAAAAGCACGTGGTGCTTTTCTGTTTTCATTCATCCTTTTGACAGCTGTTGCGCGAATCATGCTGTTCGCACGGAAGTGCTTCCGTGTGACATGCGTGGTTTTCACGCACCCATTGACTTCACGTGATGCGCGAAAAACGCCCAAAGAACGGACATGTCGTGACTTTTTTTCAGCGGACTCACACTGAGTAAAAATCACGCACATGCCTGCGCGGCCCCATAGACTAATATAGATCCGTGCGGCGCGCGTGAAAATCATGCGCGTTGCACGGACGTATATCATGTTCGTCTGAATAAGCCCTAAGTATCGGAGCTCTGTCTTCTAACGAGCCATGAGGAATCAATACACAAAGTATATATAACTACTATAATATTGTGCCCTATATACAAGAATATAACTACTATAATACTACCCCCTATATACAAGAATATAACTACTGTAATACTGCCCCCTATGTACAAGAATATAACTACTATAATACTGCCCTCTATATACAAGAATATAACTACTATAATACTGCCCTCTATATACAAGAATATAACTACTATAATACTGCCTCCTATATACAAGAATATAACTACTATAATACTGCCCCTATATACAAGAATATAACTACTATAATACTGCTCCTATATACAAGAATATAACTACTATAATACTGCCCCCTATATACAAGAATATAACTACTATAATACTGCCTCCTATATACAAGAATATAACTACTATAATACTGCCCCTATATACAAGAATATAACTACTATAATACTGCTCCTATATACAAGAATATAACTACTATAATACTGCTCCTATATACAAGAATATAACCACTATAATACCCCCCCCTATATACAAGAATATAACTACTATAATACTACCCCTATATACAAGAATATAACTACTATAATACTGCTCCTATATACAGGAATATAACTACTAGAATACTGCCCCCTATATACAGGAATATAACTACTATAATACTGCTCCTATATACAGGAATATAACTACTATAATACTGCCCCCTATATACAGGAATATAACTACTATAATACAGCTCCTATATACAAGAATATAACTACTATAATACTCCTATATACAAGAATATAACCACTATAATACTGCTACTATATACAAGAATATAACTGCTATAATACTGCCTCCTATATACAAGAATATAACTATTATAATACTGCCCCCTATATACAAGAATATAACTACTATAATACTGCCCCTATATACAAGAATATAACTACTATAATACTGCCTCCTATACACAAGAATATAACTACTGTAATACTGCCCCTATATACAAGAATATAACTACTATAATACTCCCCTATATCCAAGAATATAACTACTATAATACTGCCCCCTATGTACAAGAATATAACTACTATAATACTGCCTCTATATACAAGAATATAACTACTATAATACTGCCCACTATATACAAGAATATAACTACTATAATACTGCCCCTATATACAAGAATATAACTACTATAATACTGCCCACTATATACAAGAATATAACCACTATAATACTGCCCCTATATACAAGAATATAACTACTATAATACTGCTCCTATATACAAGAATATAACTACTATAATACTGCCCCTATATACAAGAATATAACTACTATAATACTGCCTCCTATATACAAGAATATAACTACTATAATACTGCTCCTATATACAAGAATATAACTACTATAATACTGCCTCCTATATACAAGAATATAACTACTATAATACTGCCCCTATATACAAGAATATAACTACTATAATACTGCCTCCTATATACAAGAATACAACTACTATAATACTGCCTCCTATATACAAGAATATAACTACTATAATACTGCCTCCTATATACAAGAATATAACTACTGTAATACTGCTCCTATATACAAGAATATAACTACTATAATACTCCTATATACAAGAATATAACCACTATAATACTGCTACTATATACAAGAATATAACTGCTATAATACTGCCTCCTATATACAAGAATATAACTATTATAATACTGCCCCCTATATACAAGAATATAACTACTATAATACTGCCCCTATATACAAGAATATAACTACTATAATACTGCCTCCTATATACAAGAATATAACTACTGTAATACTGCCTCTATATACAAGAATATAACTACTGTAATACTGCCCCCTATGTACAAGAATATAACTACTATAATACTGCCCTCTATATACAAGAATATAACTACTATAATACTGCCCTCTATATACAAGAATATAACTACTATAATACTGCCTCCTATATACAAGAATATAACTACTATAATACTGCCCCTATATACAAGAATATAACTACTATAATACTGCTCCTATATACAAGAATATAACTACTATAATACTACCCCCTATATACAAGAATATAACTACTATAATACTGCCTCCTATATACAAGAATATAACTACTATAATACTGCCCCTATATACAAGAATATAACTACTATAATACTGCTCCTATATACAAGAATATAACTACTATAATACTGCTCCTATATACAAGAATATAACCACTATAATACCCCCCCCCCCTATATACAAGAATATAACTACTATAATACTACCCCTATATACAAGAATATAACTACTATAATACTGCTCCTATATACAGGAATATAACTACTAGAATACTGCCCCCTATATACAGGAATATAACTACTATAATACTGCTCCTATATACAGGAATATAACTACTATAATACTGTCCCCTATATACAAGAATATAACTACTATAATACTGCCCCCTATATACAGGAATATAACTACTATAATACAGCTCCTATATACAAGAATATAACTACTATAATACTACCCCTATATACAAGAATACAACTACTATAATACTGCTCCTATATACAAGAATATAACTATTATAATACTAGTCCTATATACAAGAATATAACTACTATAATACTGCTCCTATATACAAAAATATAACTACTATAATACTGCTCCTATATACAAGAATATAACTACTATAATACTGCTCCTATATACAAGAATATAACTACTATAATACTACCCCTATATACAAGAATATAACTACTATAATACTGCTCCTATATACAAGAATATAACTACTATAATTCTGCCCCTATATATCTTCCTATATATACTTGTATCACTGTCTGTGTTGTGTATTTTGATATATGATTTTACAGTGCAGCAGCTTCAGTGTAACATTTTCTATTCGTACTTTAAGAAAACAGTCACCGATCGTGACAAACCATAATAAAATAAATAATGTAACCTCCGCGCTCTGTCGCCTTTTTTGCGGTGATTCTGGTTGTGCGTTGCTTTACGGGTCGTTGGTCGCGTCTTTTCCGCTGTGCCGCCCGTTATATTCACATTCAGGCCACGACTACAGATAATGCGCCTTCTGCTCCATGAAAATATTTTATTGTTTTCTTTCTTTATTTCTTTTACACTTGAGCAAAGATGGAAACGAAAAAAAGTGGAAGAACGGCGGAGCCTGAAATATTTAATTAAGAAAAATAATCCGGTTTACTGGAGCGGAGCGTTGCCATGGTAACTGGGACTCGTGTTTGGATGGCGCTGCCCTTCGCTGCAGATCTCGGCTTCCCTCTCCATACATGGCAATTACCGGCGTGCGCTGCCTCCCCCCTCCTGGGCACGGCCGCGGCGACGAAGGTTCATTCATAAGGAAATGCATTAAAAACGGCATCGATTCATTGAGACGTTGCGACACCCACCGGTTTTCTGCAGGGAGGGAACGGTTTATAATTGACGATGCTTATTTTTCTTCTATTTTATACATATGAAGAGCTGACGACTTCCATTGAATAGAGATGAGTCTTAAAGGAACAGTAACCCTCCACATTTTTTTACAGCGGGGACATCATTTTTGTTTAGCCCCTTTTGTGCCGGCCCAGGAGATTCTAAGACCTCCCGCGCACGGCAGTAGCCAAGTGCTTGGTCCGGTCGTGTGCATGGGCTCATAGAAATGAATGGGTCCGCAATTAATCTGCATTTTTGCGGATGAAATGCGGACGCAAAAACACGTTCGTGTGTATCAGGCCTAAAAATGTGTCTCCTTTTACCTTTCATGTTGTTGTTGTTGTTTTAGGCTTTTGTATATCCTGAATAACGCTAACCTTGCCCTGGTCCTAGTGACATCAACCTTTAGTTGTAGGCCACACCCCCAGCTTTGCAGATCCTTGCTTGCTGCCAGTGAATAGAACCAGTCTAGTTTACGTCCTCAGGCTGAAAACCTGCACAGATCTGGACTGCAAGCTGTTTAACCTCCCATCTCCCAAAAGTATGTAAAGGATGTCCAAGATTGAAACAGTGCCACACCTGTCCACAGGTTGTGTGTGGTATTACATCTTTGCACCATTCACTTGAATGGAGCAGAGCTGCAGTACCAGACACAGGCTGTGGACAGGTGTGGCGCTGTTTTAGAATGGAATCGGACCTGTTTTTCTAATCCTTTACATCCCCATTATTCCTCAGGTTTATCGGTTTCTGGGAAAGCTGTGTGACAAACAATACCATAATGATGCTCGTACAGCTCCAGCCGCAATTGTCACCCATCTTTACCAGACTCCTGAATACCACACATGTCCGGTCTAGCAGTCGTGTAGGGATGAGCAGTGTATCCCTTATAACTGGGCATGTTTGCCATGCAGAAGTCTAGGAAAGTTGGGTGTTTTCCTTAGTTGGGAGTTATAATTGTCACCCTGGCCTCCCAAAAACAGATTTAAAGGGGCAATGGAACCAAATGTCTAATAATCATTTAAAAAGGATGTCTTTCCTTGTTAGATCTTTCTGGTGAAGGAGGTGACCCAGCAAACAAGTGGTTTAAAGGGATTTATGGTACTGGGACGTGACCGCTGGATGTCTCTAATGTCTGGGGATTCCCTCAGTAAATGCACATTTTCCAGCAGTCACATAATGTATAGTTGTCGGTGCTCCTCCATATGCTTTGATGTGGCAACTCCTTTATGCAACCATAAATGTATGACTTTTCTACCCAAACACCGTACTCTGAATAAAAACATTAGGACTCCCGTGCCTGAGAAGATAAAATATGATAAGTAGTGGAAGCCGCAGCAGCCATTATTATACACTGTATATAATCTATATGTCATACTGCAGAGGTTTCCAGAGCTACTTCTCACCAACAGAGCACTGCCATCTAGTGTCTGATCAGGAGAAGTGCTGACATGGAATATGTGCCCAGAATAGGAATACCAATGTATAAGATATTATTTGTTATGAAAGCTGAACTTTCTTTTAGCTTAAAATAAATGAATTACTTTCCATATGCTGTGAATCTGAGTGCAAGCCATTGGAAGTGCTGATTTATCTTCCAAGGGATTCATTGGATGGTAATTCTGCTATATGTAGCAAAATACCTCCTATCTCGTACATAGGGGCAGTATTATAGTAGTTATATTCTTGTATATAGGAGCAGTATTATAGTAGTTATATTCTTGTATATAGGGGCAGTATTATAGTAGTTATATTCTTGTATATAGAGGGCAGTATTATAGTAGTTATATTCTTGTATATAGGAGCAGTATTATAGTAGTTATATTCTTGTACATAGGGGGCAGTATTATAGTAGTTATATTCTTGTATATAGGGGGTAGTATTATAGTAGTTATATTCTTGTATATAGGAGCAGTATTATAGTAGTTATATTCTTGTATATAGGAGCAGTATTATAGTAGTTATATTCTTGTATATAGGAGCAGTATTATAGTAGTTATATTCTTGTATATAGGGGCAGTATTATAGTAGTTATATTCTTGTATATAGGGGCAGTATTATAGTAATTATATTCTTGTATATGGGGGCAGTATTATAGTAGTTATAGTCTTGTATATAGGGGGCAGTATTATAGTAGTTATATTCTTGTATATAGGGGTAGAATTATAGTAGTTATATTCTTGTATATAGGAGCAGTATTATAGTAGTTATATTCTTGTATATAGGAGGCAGTATTATAGTAGTTATATTCTTGTATATAGGAGCAGTATTATAGTAGTTATATTCTTGTATATAGGGAGCAGTATTATAGTAGTTATATTCTTGTATATAGGGAGCAGTATTATAGTAGTTATATTCTTGTATATAGGGAGCAGTATTATAGTAGTTATATTCTTGTATATAGTGGGCAGTATTATAGTAGTTATATTCTTGTATATAGGGGCAGCATTATAGTAGTTATATTCTTGTATATTGGGGCAGTATTATAGTAGTTATATTCTTGTATATAAGAGCAGTATTATAGTAGTTATATTCTTGTATATAGGGACAGTATTATAGTAGTTATATTCTTGTATATAGGGGCAGTATTATAGTAGTTATATTCTTGTATTTAGGGGCAGAATTATAGTAGATATATTCTTGTATATAGGGGCAGTATTATAGTAGTTATATTCTTGTATATAGGGGCAGTATTATAGTAGTTATATTCTTGTATATAGGGGCAGTATTATAGTAGTTATATTCTTGTATATAGGGGGCAGTATTATAGTAGTTATATTCTTGTATATTGGGGCAGTATTATAGTAGTTATATTCTTGTATATAGGGGCAGTAGTATAGTAGTTATATTCTTGTATATAGGAGGCAGTATTATAGTAGTTATATTCTTGTATATAGGGCCAGTATTATAGTAGTTATATTCTTGTATATAGGGGGCAGTATTATAGTAGTTATATTCTTGTATATAGGGGCAGTATTATAGTGGTTGTATTCTTGTATATAGGAGCAGTATTATAGTAGTTATATTCTTGTATATAGGAGGCAGTATTATAGTAGTTATATTCTTGTATATAGGAGCAGTATTATAGTAGTTATATTCTTGTATATAGGGGAAGTATTCTAGTAGTTATATTCTTGTATATAGGGGCAGTATTATAGTAGTTATATTCTTGTATATAGGATCAGTATTATAGTAGTTATATTCTTGTATATAGGAGCAGTGTTATAGTAGTTATGTTCTTGTATATAGGCGGCAGTATTATAGTAGTTATATTCTTGTATATAGGGGGCAGTATTATAGTAGTTATATTCTTGTATATTGGGGCAGTATTATAGTAGTTATATTCTTGTATTTAGGGGCAGAATTATAGTAGTTATATTCTTGTATATAGGATCAGTATTATAGTATATGGGGGCAGTATTATAGTAGTTATATTCTTGTATATAGTGGGCAGTAGTATAGTAGTTATATTCTTGTATATAGGAGGCAGTATTATAGTAGTTATATTCTTGTATATAGGGCCAGTATTATAGTAGATATATTCTTGTATATAGGGGCAGTATTATAGTAGTTATATTCTTGTATATAGGGGCAGTATTATAGTAGTTATATTCTTGTATATAGGGGACAGTATTATAGTAGTTATATTCTTGTATATTGGGGCAGTATTATAGTAGATATATTCTTGTATATAGGGGCAGTATTATAGTAGTTATAGTCTTGTATATAAGAGCAGTATTATAGTAGTTATATTCTTGTATATAAGAGCAGTATTATAGTAGTTATATTCTTGTATATAGGGACAGTATTATAGTAGTTATATTCTTGTATATAGGGGCAGTATTATAGTAGTTATATTCTTGTATTTAGGGGCAGAATTATAGTAGTTATATTCTTGTATATAGAGTCAGTATTATAGTAGTTATATTCTTGTATATAGGGGGCAGTATTATAGTAGTTATATTCTTGTATATAGGGGGCAGTATTATAGTAGTTATATTCTTGTATATAGGGGAAGTATTCTAGTAGTTATATTCTTGTATATAGGGGCAGTATTATAGTAGTTATATTCTTGTATATAGGATCAGTATTATAGTAGTTATATTCTTGTATATAGGAGCAGTGTTATAGTAGTTATGTTCTTGTATATAGGCGGCAGTATTATAGTAGTTATATTCTTGTATATAGGGGGCAGTATTATAGTAGTTATATTCTTGTATATTGGGGCAGTATTATAGTAGTTATATTCTTGTATTTAGGGGCAGAATTATAGTAGTTATATTCTTGTATATAGGATCAGTATTATAGTATATGGGGGCAGTATTATAGTAGTTATATTCTTGTATATAGTGGGCAGTAGTATAGTAGTTATATTCTTGTATATAGGAGGCAGTATTATAGTAGTTATATTCTTGTATATAGGGCCAGTATTATAGTAGTTATATTCTTGTATATAGGGGGCAGTATTATAGTAGTTATATTCTTGTATATTGGGGCAGTATTATAGTAGATATATTCTTGTATATAGGGGCAGTATTATAGTAGTTATATTCTTGTATATAGGGGCAGTATTATAGTAGTTATATTCTTGTATATAGGGGGCAGTATTATAGTAGTTATATTCTTGTATATTGGGGCAGTATTATAGTAGATATATTCTTGTATATAGGGGCAGTATTATAGTAGTTATAGTCTTGTATATAAGAGCAGTATTATAGTAGTTATATTCTTGTATATAAGAGCAGTATTATAGTAGTTATATTCTTGTATATAGGGACAGTATTATAGTAGTTATATTCTTGTATATAGGGGCAGTATTATAGTAGTTATATTCTTGTATTTAGGGGCAGAATTATAGTAGTTATATTCTTGTATATAGAGTCAGTATTATAGTAGTTATATTCTTGTATATAGGGGGCAGTATTATAGTAGTTATATTCTTGTATATAGGGGGCAGTATTATAGTAGTTATATTCTTGTATATAGGGAGCAGTATTCTAGTAGTCATATTCTTGTATTTAGCGGCAGAATTATAGTAGTTATATTGTTGTATATAGGGGGCGGTATTATAGTAGTTATATTCTTGTATATAGGAGGCAGTATTATAGTAGTTATATTCTTGTACATAGGGGGCAGTATTCTAGTAGTTATATTCTTGTATATAGGGGGCAGTGTTCTAGTAGTTATATTCTTGTACATAGGGGATAGTATTATAGTAGTTATATTCTTGTATATAGGATCAGTATTATAGTAGTTATATTCTTGTATATAGGGGGCAGTATTATAGTAGTTATATTCTTGTATATAGGGAGTAGTATTATAGTAGTTATATTCTTGTATTTAGGAGCAGTATTATAGTATATATATTCTTGTATATAGGGGGCAGTATTATAGTAGTTATATTCTTGTACATAGGAGGCAGTATTATAGTAGTTATATTCTTGTATATAGGGTCAGTATTATAGTAGTTATAGTCTTGTATATAGGGGGCAGTATTATAGTAGTTATATTCTTGTATATAGGGGGCAGTATTATAGTAGTTATATTCTTGTATATAGGAGCAGTATTATAGTAGTTATATTCTTGTATATAGGGGGCAGTATTATAGTAGTTATATTCTTGTATATAGGAGCAGTGTTATAGTAGTTATATTCTTGTATATAGGAGCAGTGTTATAGTAGTTATATTCTTGTATATAGGAGGCAGTATTATAGTAGTTATATACAAGAATATAACTACTATAATTCTGCCCCTAAATACAAGAATATAACTACTATAATACTGTCCCTATATACAAGAATATAACTACTATAATACTGCTCTTATATACAAGAATATAACTACTATAATACTGCCCCAATATACAAGAATATAAGAGCAGTATTATAGTAGTTATATTCTTGTATATAGGGACAGTATTATAGTAGTTATATTCTTGTATTTAGGGGCAGAATTATAGTAGTTATATTCTTGTATATAGAGGCAGTATTATAGTAGTTATATTCTTGTATATAGGAGGCAGTATTATAGTAGTTATATTCTTGTATATAGGGCCAGTATTATAGTAGTTATATTCTTGTATATAGGGGGCAGTATTATAGTAGTTATATTCTTGTATATTGGGGCAGTATTATAGTAGATATATTCTTGTATATAGGGGCAGTATTATAGTAG
This sequence comes from Rhinoderma darwinii, assembly GCF_050947455.1. Taxonomy (NCBI): domain Eukaryota; kingdom Metazoa; phylum Chordata; class Amphibia; order Anura; family Rhinodermatidae; genus Rhinoderma; species Rhinoderma darwinii. The sequence goes on along the minus strand of NC_134687.1, from coordinate 15,397,724 downwards.
TTATATTCTTGTATATAGGGGCAGTATTATAGTAGTTATATTCTTGTATATAGGGGGCAGTATTATAGTAGTTATATTCTTGTATATTGGGGCAGTATTATAGTAGATATATTCTTGTATATAGGGGCAGTATTATAGTAGTTATATTCTTGTATATAGGGGGCAGTAGTATAGTAGTTATATTCTTGTACATAGGGGCAGTATTATAGTAGTTATATTCTTGTATATAGGGACAGTATTATAGTAGTTATATTCTTGTATATAGGGGCAGTATTATAGTAGTTATATTCTTGTATATAAGAGCAGTATTATAGTAGTTATATTCTTGTATATAGGGGGCAGTATTATAGTAGTTATATTCTTGTATATAGGGAGCAGTATTATAGTAGTCATATTCTTGTATTTAGCGGCAGAATTATAGTAGTTATATTCTTGTATATAGGGGGCGGTATTATAGTAGTTATATTCTTGTATATAGGAGGCAGCGTTATAGTAGTTATATTCTTGTACATAGGGGATAGTATTATAGTAGTTATATTCTTGTATATAGGATCAGTATTATAGTAGTTATATTCTTGTATATAGGGGGCAGTATTATAGTAGTTATATTCTTGTATATAGGGAGCAGTATTATAGTAGTTATATTCTTGTATATAGGGGGTAGTATTATAGTAGTTATATTCTTGTATATAGGGGGCAGTATTATAGTAGTTATATTCTTGTATATAGGGGGGCAGTATTATAGTAATTATATTCTTGTATATAGGGGCAGTATTATAGTAGTTATATTCTTGTATATAGGAGCAGTATTATAGTAGTTATATTCTTGTATATAGGGGGCAGTATTATAGCAGTTATATTCTTGTATATAGGGGCAGTATTATAGTAGTTATATTCTTGTATATAGGGAGCAGTATTATAGTAGTCATATTCTTGTATTTAGCGGCAGAATTATAGTAGTTATATTCTTGTATATAGGGGGCGGTATTATAGTAGTTATATTCTTGTATATAGGAGGCAGTGTTATAGTAGTTATATTCTTGTACATAGGGGATAGTATTATAGTAGTTATATTCTTGTATATAGGATCAGTATTATAGTAGTTATATTCTTGTATATAGGGGGCAGTATTATAGTAGTTATATTCTTGTATATAGGGAGCAGTATTATAGTAGTTATATTCTTGTATATAGGGGGTAGTATTATAGTAGTTATATTCTTGTATATAGGGGGCAGTATTATAGTAGTTATATTCTTGTATATAGGGGGGCAGTATTATAGTAATTATATTCTTGTATATAGGGGCAGTATTATAGTAGTTATATTCTTGTATATAGGAGCAGTATTATAGTAGTTATATTCTTGTATATAGGGGGCAGTATTATAGCAGTTATATTCTTGTATTTAGCGGCAGAATTATAGTAGTTATATTGTTGTATATAGGGGCAGTATTATAGTAGTTATATTCTTGTATATAGGAGCAGTATTATAGTAGTTATATTCTTGTATATAGGGGGCAGTATTATAGCAGTTATATTCTTGTATATAGGGGCAGTATTATAGTAGTTATATTCTTGTATATAGGGAGCAGTATTATAGTAGTCATATTCTTGTATATAGGGGGCAGTATTATAGTAGTTATATTCTTGTATATAGGGAGCAGTATTATAGTAGTTATATTCTTGTATATAGGGGGTAGTATTATAGTAGTTATATTCTTGTATATAGGGGGCAGTATTATAGTAGTTATATTCTTGTATATAGGGGGGCAGTATTATAGTAATTATATTCTTGTATATAGGGGCAGTATTATAGTAGTTATATTCTTGTATATAGGGGGCAGTATTATAGCAGTTATATTCTTGTATATAGGGGCAGTATTATAGTAGTTATATTCTTGTACATAGGGGGCAGTATTATAGTAGTTATATTCTTGTATATAGGGAGCAGTATTCTAGTAGTCATATTCTTGTATTTAGCGGCAGAATTATAGTAGTTATATTGTTGTATATAGGGGCAGTATTATAGTAGTTATATTCTTGTATAAAGGAGGCAGTATTATAGTAGTTATATTCTTGTATATAGAAGCAGTATTATAGTAGTTATATTCTTGTATATAGGAGTAGTATTATAGTAGTTATATTCTTGTATATAGGAGCAGTATTATAGTAGTTATATTCTTGTATATAGGAGCAGTATTATAGTAGTTATATTCTTGTATTTAGGAGCAGTATTATAGTATATATATTCTTGTATATAGGGAGCAGTATTATAGTAGTTATATTCTTGTATATAGGACAGTATTATAGTAGTTATATTCTTGTATATAGGGAGCAGTATTATAGTAGTTATATTCTTGTATATAGGGGGTAGTATTATGGTAGTTATATTCTTATATATAGGGGGTAGTATTATAGTAGTTCTATTCTTGTATATAGGGAGCAGTATTATAGTACAGGGTGGGCCATTTATATGGATACACCTAATTAAAATGGGAATGGTTGGTGATATTAACTTCCTGTTTGTGGCACATTAGTATATGGGAGGGGGGAAACTTTTCAAGCTGGGTGTTGACCATGGTGGCCATTTTGAAGTAGGCCATTTTGTATCCAACTTTAATTTTTTCAATGGGAATAGGGTCATGTGACACATCAATCTTATCGAGAATTTCACAAGAAAAACAATGGTATGCTCGGTTTTAACGTTACTTTATTCTTTCATGAGTTATTTACAAGTTTCTGACCACTTATAAAATGTGTTCAAAGTGCTGCCCATTGTTTTGGATTGTCAATGCAACCCTCTTCTCCCACTCTTCACACACTGATAGCAACACCGCAGAAGAAATGCCTCCCTATCTGACCCCCTTAGACTTTTATCTTTGGGGTCATCTGAAGGCAATTGTCTATGCTGTGAAGATACGAGATGTGCAGCAACTGAAACTACGGATACTGGAAGCCTGTGCTACCATTTCTTCTGCGGTGTTGCTATCAGTGTGTGAAGAGTGGGAGAAGAGGGTTGCATTGACAATCCAACACAATGGGCAGCACTTTGAACACATTTTATAAGTGGTCAGAAACTTGTAAATAACTCATGAAAGAATAAAGTAACGTTAAAACCAAGCACACCATTGTTTTTCTTGTGAAATTCGCGATAAGTTTGATGTGTCACATGACCCTCTTCCCATTGAAAAAACTAAAGTTGGATACAAAATGGCCGACTTCAAAATGGCCGCCATGGTCAACACCCAGCTTGAAAAGTTTCCCCCCTCCCATATACTAATGTGCCACAAACAGGAAGTTAATATCACCAACCCTTCCCATTTTATTTAGGTGTATCCATATAAATGGCCCACACTGTAGTTATATTCTTGTATATAGGGGCAGTATTATAGTAGTTATATTCTTGTATATAGGGGCAGTATTATAGTAGTTATATTCTTGTATATAGGGGGTAGTATTATAGTAGTTATATTCTTGTATATAGGGGGTAGTATTATAGTAGTTATATTCTTGTATATAGGGAGCAGTATTATAGTAGTTATATTCTTGTATATAGTGTCAGTATTATAGTAGTTATATTCTTGTATATAGGGGGCAGTATTATAGTAGTTATATTCTTGTATATAGGGCCAGTATTATAGTAGTTATATTCTTGTATATAGGGGGTAGTATTATAGTAGTTATATTCCTGTATATAGGGGGCAGTATTATAGTAGTTATATTCTTGTATATAGGAGCAGTATTATAGTAGTTATATTCTTGTATATAGGAGGCAGTATTATAGTAGTTATATTCTTGTATATAGGGGGCAGTATTATAGTAGTTATATTCTTGTATATAGGGGGCAGTATTATAGTAGTTATATTCTTGTATATAGGGGGCAGTATTATAGTAGTTATATTCCTGTATATAGGAGCAGTATTACAGTAGTTATATTCTTGTATATAGGGGGCAGTATTATAGTAGTTATATTCTTGTATATATGGGGCAGTATTATAGTAGTTATATTCTTGTATATAGGGGGCAGTAGTATAGTAGTTATATTCTTGTATATAGAGGGCAGTATTATAGTAGTTATATTCTTGTATATAGGAGTAGTATTATAGTAGTTATATTCTTGTATATAGGGGGCAGTATTATAGTAGTTATATTCTTGCATATAGGGGCAGTATTATAGTAGTTATATTCTTGTATATAGGGGCAGTATTATAGTAGTTATATTCTTGCATATAGGGGCAGTATTATAGTCGTTATATTCTTGTATATAGGGGCAGTATTATAGTAGTTATATTCTTGTATATAGGGGCAGTATTATAGTAGCTATATTCTTGTATATAGGAGAAGTATTATAGTAGTTATATTCTTGTATATAGTGGGCAGTATTATAGTAGTTATATTCTTGTATATAGGAGCAGTATTATAGTAGTTATATTCTTGTATATAGGGGGCAGTATTATAGTAGTTATATTCTTGTATATAGGAGGCAGTATTATAGTAGTTATATTCTTGTATATAGGAGCAGTATTATAGTAGTTATATTCTTGTATATAGCAGCAGTATTATAGTAGTTATATTCTTGTATATAGCAGCAGTATTATAGTAGTTATATTCTTGTATATAGGGAGCAGTATTATAGTAGTTATATTCTTGTATATAGGAGCAGTATTATAGTAGTTATATTCTTGTATATAGGAGCAGTATTATAGTAGTTATATTCTTGTATATAGGAGGCAGTATTATAGTAGTTATATTCTTGTATATAGGAGCAGTATTATAGTAGTTATATTCTTCTATATAGGAGCAGTATTATAGTAGTTATATTCTTGTATATAGCAGCAGTATTATAGTAGTTATATTCTTGTATATAGGGAGCAGTATTATAGTAGTTATATTCTTGTATATAGGGAGCAGTATTATAGTAGTTAAATTCTGGGTACTGGGTTATGTGTCTTATCATGAAGCATTATGGGATGGAAGCTCATGGTATAAAGATTTATCTACCATATAAATTTTGTTGGCTTTTTTACAATACATGATTCTTTTCTGTTGTGTGATTTAGTTCTGGTTTTGTGGTTGTTTTACTTCCCTCTTTACGCTGTGATGGGAGTTTTGTTATTCTATCTTCTCTCCCGTGTTGTCAGACCTTCACCTTCCTTTAACCGTCTCCTGGTGGGTGTAGGTTGCTTGTTTTTCTATAGTTTTGCCGGGTGTCTGTTATTATGTGGTTGTTGTCTATCGTTGTTTTACCGCACTTTATTTCCGCACACCCACGTATAAAGTATATATGTGCGTTTAGGTATTTTGCCTTTATCTCCGTGCCCACTCTCCGGTGGCGGCCCCAGCAGTGCCCACTCTCCGGTGGCGGCCCCAGCAGTGCCCACTCTCCGGTGGCGGCCCCAGCAGTGCCCACATTCAGAAAATTTAACATGATTTTAAAGGGGAAATTCCCTTTAATCGTACTATGGACATATCTGCGATTCGACCGATTGAAACTATTTATAAGCTTTTTTTCTAATTAATCTTTGTATCTCCCGGAGTCGTCCATAAACTTCCCCCATTATATTTGCCCCTTCTTTATTTTTCAGATCATCATGGATTCCTGGCATGGTCTCCTCCTGCTGGCGTGCTCCTTGTCACGTCTGGTTGCTGAGAACATTACCCTAGGTGAGTACTGCTGTAATTTTATTACTGACTTAGTCCATATTTGGGCCAGCAGAGTAATGGTGGTTTATCGATGGCCGATCACTGCCTGGCAAGAAGCGCCGATCCACGGTAATGACTTATCGATCAGCACTCGTTTTCTTCATTTTCATGGAGCAATAATCGTAGCTAAATCAGGATGAGCGATTATTACGATCCTTCGTTCCCATACAGTTTGCCTTTTGTCGTCGCTTGCCCTTTGTACACGGGGGTGGGGGGGGGGGCACTGCCAACAAATGACCATTTTTATGGCAGCATAAAAGATGGGATCAGCCGACAAACTATCGTTTTTGTTTGTTCAGTCATCGTCTTATCACTGCCATGTTTACACCATCTAATGTTCGGGAACGAGCATTCATTCAAGCGCTTGTTTGCCCAATCATCGGTCCGTCTAAAAGGGCCTTTACGCTAGTGTGACCATGCTATGGTACTTCATACTGTGGTGTGCGCGCATCACCCATGTTGTCTTCGGTTTATCCCGCTTGTCCGAGTCCTCTCTGGAAGAATAATGCCACTAAGTGGAAATATTTTTACTTGGAAACTATCAGCAAGTTGCTGTTGACCGATCTGTCAATTTTTATTATGTATCTCTGTTAAGCTCTGCTGGAAATTGCCTATGGTTTTGATCCATATGCTAAGCAGACTAGATCAAGAACTTCGCAAGGTATGCAAGCGATATTTACAGAGAAAAAAACATAAGTCAGCAGCAACTTCCCTACTTGATGACGGTTTCCTTAACATCCGCAGGTTATTTTTACACTTTTTTTTTTTTTTTTTTTTTTTTTTACAAAAAAAAAAACAAAAAAATTTTGGATTTTACTTTTGTGACCATAGAGCCAATATTAATCAATGGGCCATTCATTTATTTATAGATTGTTTTTCTGATACAGAGCTCCAAATCCCCTGCATAGACCAAGACAAAAGATAAAATTATTTCTGCCTGCAGCCACCACTAGGGGGAGCTTACTACATACTGTGTTATTAAGTTCAATGTAAAGAGTATGTAGTAATGTCCTGAGCTCCCCCTGGTGGTGAATTTTATCATTTAACTATATTTCCATGCAGGGGATTTCGAGACTGTTTTGAGAAAAATGGAGCTCCGACCACTAATAAGACATTAATCCACTCTGAATTTTAGTGAAAAACAACAAATGGGGTTCATGAGTGGATGTTAATTTTAAAGATATACAGGGGCAGGTGTGTACCCAAACTCCACACACCCCTCTTATTTCTCTAAATTAGAGCTATACCTTTGCTTCAATCTGGTTGAGGAATCCAATTTCTCATGAAACCAATTTAATACAATATCGCGACATGCTAGAAAAACCCTGGACAGGCTGCTACTCACATCACAACCACTGGGTGGGCACGCATAGACACACATAGCATAGACATCTCGTGACCGTATCGCAAAATCATCTCGCGACTTGTCCGTGCTCGTAGAAGTTAACGGACACCTCTTGATTCCTTTGGATATCGTGTAGATTAGCTTCTTGCTTGGGGGGAACAAACAAAATAGAAAATGATCATCCAATCATCTGGGGTCCGTCACGTAGGATTTGGTTTTTCTTTACGTTCAATTCAGTCATTTTTCTTATCTCTGGTTTTCTCCTAAGTTACACCCAGTCTAGCCGTTCTGAACGCCACGTCCGGTCCAACGCAACAGATCCCCCCAGTGCTGCCAAGCTCGGACAGCGGTGCCAACCATGATAGTACAGATATTAAGCTGGACTCCAACGCTACAACCACTGCCATGGTCATCCTCGCTCCTACCTCCAATGTTACCCACAACCTCCCCACCATCCACCCCACCAGTAACAACACTGACCCCAGTAACCACACAGTGTTTGACAACGTCACTGGTCATGCCACCACCATCAGCCCGGCCAGCAGAACCAGCACCCTAGTGACCCCCTTCAATGATGATAAAACAATCCCCGAAGACATCCCAGAATCAAGTTCAACCTGGAAAATCTCAACCGATGAAAGCATCACGACCACAGGTAATGACAAGAATCGGGATGCTACAGCAGGGCTGCGGGCGCCCCAATTTCCATAGAGAATTAACGTACGTAAAAAGTTGCGTTATTTTGTAAATCAATTATATCACTTATACTGATCCTGAGCCTATATTATATTCCAGAGCTGCGTTCACAATTCTGCTGGCTTCAGAGCTGGAATCTCCCAGCATTCCTTGCTTGTTCAGTTTCTGCACAGAACTTACTTTGTTTTGCATTCTCGGAAGTGTCATTATTGTCACCCGGCATTATGAATTGTAGGAGTTCAGCTAAGCTGTTAGGGATACATCTATTGACAAGCTTGTTTCCAACAGCAACCAGTAGAAGTGTGATTACAGCTCTGGACTATAATATAGACTTTGAACTCCACCAACACCTATTTTTAATTTTTTTACTCTTTTCTGAAAATCATGTCAGGAAAAGTTATTTGTCTATTTCTTGGTCTGTAGTTTCTTAATCGGCTAGAAAATAAAGAGGATATCGTTTTATAAAAATACTCCGCCCCCCTTCAAGTGTTGGTATTTACTAGCAGGTAATTGTTAATCTTTTATAATCTGACCCCATGGAACTGATTTGTTTCTTTCTATACTATGTTTAGGTGTGCCAGAAGAAGGTCAAGGTAAGCCCATAACTTTTTATTTTGAGTGGTACTCTGTGGGTCCCACCTATAACTGACAGTGGAGGGGACCATCTTCTGTTCCACTGATGGCTATCATGAGCAGCCAATAGACTCAAATTTAGTATGGCTGAATGACGGACTGTCACTATGCAGCACCTACGCGGTACCAGTCCCAGTGGCAGTGCAGTGCCCTCAAGAGTCCCAGCCGCAGTGCCAGTAGGGGTTCCACGAGAGTCCCAGCCGCAGTGCCAGTAGGGGTTCCACGAGAGTCCCAGCCGCAGTGCCAGTAGGGGTTCCACGAGAGTCCCAGCCGCAGTGCCAGTAGGGGTTCCACGAGAGTCCCAGCCGCAGTGCCAGTAGGGGTTCCACGAGAGTCCCAGCCGCAGTGCCAGTAGGGGTTCCACGAGAGTCCCAGCCGCAGTGCCAGTAGGGGTTCCACGAGAGTCCCAGCCGCAGTGCCAGTAGGGGTTCCACGAGAGTCCCAGCCGCAGTGCCAGTAGGGGTTCCACGAGAGTCCCAGCCGCAGTGCCAGTAGGGGTTCCACGAGAGTCCCAGCCGCAGTGCCAGTAGGGGTTCCACGAGAGTCCCAGCCGCAGTGCCAGTAGGGGTTCCACGAGAGTCCCAGCCGCAGTGCCAGTAGGGGTTCCACGAGAGTCCCAGCCGCAGTGCCCGTAGGGGTTCCACGAGAGTCCCAGCCGCAGTGCCCGTAGGGGTTCCACGAGAGTCCCAGCCGCAGTGCCCGTAGGGGTTCCACGAGAGTCCCAGCCGCAGTGCCCGTAGGGGTTCCACGAGAGTCCCAGCCGCAGTGCCCGTAGGGGTTCCACGAGAGTCCCAGCCGCAGTGCCCGTAGGGGTTCCACGAGAGTCCCAGCCGCAGTGCCCGTAGGGGTTCCACGAGAGTCCCAGCCGCAGTGCCCGTAGGGGTTCCACGAGAGTCCCAGCCGCAGTGCCCGTAGGGGTTCCACGAGAGTCCCAGCCGCAGTGCCCGTAGGGGTTCCACGAGAGTCCCAGCCGCAGTGCCCGTAGGGGTTCCACGAGAGTCCCAGCCGCAGTGCCCGTAGGGGTTCCACGAGAGTCCCAGCCGCAGTGCCCGTAGGGGTTCCACGAGAGTCCCAGCCGCAGTGCCCGTAGGGGTTCCACGAGAGTCCCAGCCGCAGTGCCCGTAGGGGTTCCACGAGAGTCCCAGCCGCAGTGCCAGTAGGGTCCACAAGAGTCCCATCCACAGTGCCATTGTTAGGAGGGCAATAAGATTGGCACTATGAGGGGGTCATATCTGGGACACTGTAATGGGTATAATGTATCTGGCACTGTAAATGGGCATTTTAAGACAAAAGAAGAAAGAAGAGGTTGGTCTAGGAGGGTGGAATATATTGTGGCCCGATGTCCTACATAAATCCTGTGATGTCATGTCCGTGTTGCGTGTCTTTTTACTGAGGTCGTGTTTTGCTTTTGTTTTAGGTGAGACCCCCATTATAGCCGTCATGGTGGCGCTATCCTCTCTCCTCATCATCGTCTTCATTATCATAGTGCTGTACATGCTCCGGTAAGTGTTGGTGCTCTGTATGATGACGTCACTGAACCTCTAGATCAGTGATCTACTTGAATTAATGGGCAACCGTGTCAGGTCTGGAGGTCCCTGGTCCACACGATCCTCTGCTATTATCAGTGATGGGGTTGGAAATGTAATTTAATCAGCAGCCTGAAGACGATTGACTTACGGTCGACTTCGTATCCTGACCGCGCAGTTGTTCTTAATTTCACAAATGATCCGGTTTATTTATTTTTTACCTTCCCTTAAAATCTTTGTAGTCGAGCCGCATGCCGGCCATAAACTCTCCCAGGTCTGACTCTGAATGTTTATCTAATCCCTCCAATGTGTTACTTTTCATTCCGAGTGGAAAAGATCTCCGTAGTTTCTCCATAATTCAGCTTTTCCGAGAACTTGACCGTTTTTTAGCATCTGCAAACGATTTATTTTGAGCGGAGATTTGGTGATCACTGGTATTTTGTATACTGCCCCAACTCCTCGGGTATAGTTGGAAATGTTTGGACTATTGACCACAGCAAGATGTCACGATCACTATAAGCTGAGATCATATCTTGTGTTGCCCAAAAGCCCAAGTTTGACTACTCCTGCTTACCGTAAGGCCCGACTACACTAGCTAATGATCGGGCAAAGGAGCGTTCACCTGAGCGTTCGTTCCCGATCGTTGCCCTGTGTAATAAGGCCAACGATCTGCCGATGCTCGTTCATCGGCTGATCTGCTCTTTTATGCAGAATTAAAAATTATCGTTGTCAGCAGCAGATCTCCCGGTGTAATCAGGGAGACGTGCTGCCGAAATGTATGGGGACGAGCGATCATAGTAACGAGCGCTCAACCCCATACATAACCAATCATTGATCCGTGTGATCGGCGCTCGTTTACACGGCCCATGACAGGCTATGTAATAGCACCTTTAGAGTTTACATAAGATGCAATCTACATAAAGATTAGTAATTTCCATACATTACATTATGGATCCTGAGTTACATCCTGAATTATACTCAAGAGCTGCACTCACTATTCTGCTGGTGGAGTCACTGTGTACATACATTACATTACTTATCCTGTACTGATCCTGAGTTACATCCTGTATTATACTCCAGAGCTGCACTCACTATTCTGCTGGTGGTGTCACTGTGTACATACATTACATTACTTATCCTGTACTGATCCTGAGTTATATCCTGTATTATATTCCAGAGCCGCACTCACTATTCTGCTGGTGGAGTCACTGTGTACATACATTACATTACTTATCCTGTACTGATCCTGAGTTACATCCTGTATTATACTCCAGAGCTGCACTCACTATTCTGCTGGTGGAGTCACTGTGTACATACATTACATTACTTATCCTGTACTGATCCTGAGTTACATCCTGTATTATACTCCAGAGCTGCACTCACTATTCTGCTGGTGGAGTCACTGTGTACATACATTACATATCCTGTACTGATCCTGAGTTACATCCTATATTATACTCCAGAGCTGCACTCACTATTCTGATGGTGGAGTCACTGTGTACATACATTACATTACTTATCCTGTACTGATCCTGAGTTACATCCTGTATTATACTCCAGAGCTGCACTCACTATTCTGCTGGTGGAGTCACTGTGTACATACATTACTTATCCTGTACTGATCCTGAGTTACATCCTATATTATACTCCAGAGCTGCACTCACTATTCTGATGGTGGAGTCACTGTGTACATACATTACATTACTTATCCTGTACTGATCCTGAGTTACATCCTGTATTATACTCCAGAGCTGCACTCACTATTCTGCTGGTGGAGTCACTGTGTACATACATTACATTACTTATCCTGTACTGATCCTGAGTTACATCCTGTATTATACTCCAGAGCTGCACTCACTATTCTGCTGGTGGAGTCACTGTGTACATACATTACATTACTTATCCTGTACTGATCCTGAGTTACATCCTGTATTATACTCCAGAGCTGCACTCACTATTCTGCTGGTGGAGTCACTGTGTACATACATTACATTACTTATCCTGTACTGATCCTGAGTTACATCCTGTATTATACTCCAGAGCTGCACTCACTATTCTGCTGGTGGAGTCACTGTGTACATACATTACATTACTTATCCTGTACTGATCCTGAGTTACATCCTGTATTATACTCCAGAGCTGCACTCACTATTCTGCTGGTGGAGTCACTGTGTACATACATTACATTACTTATCCTGTACTGAGCCGGAGTTATATCCTCTATTATACTCCAGAGCTGCACTCACTATTCTGCTGGTGGAGTCACTGTGTACATACATTACTTATCCTGTACTGATCCTGATTACATCCTGTATTATACTCCAGAGCTGCACTCACTGTTCTGCTGGTGAAGTCACTGTGTACATACATTACATTACTTATCTTGTACTGATCCTGATTACATCCTGTATTATACTCCAGAGCTGCACTCACTATTCTGCTGGTGGAGTCACTGTGTACATACATTACTTATCCTGTACTGATCCTGATTACATCCTGTATTATACTCCAGAGCTGCACTCACTGTTCTGCTGGTGAAGTCACTGTGTACATACATTACATTACTTATCCTGTACTGATCCGGAGTTACATCCTGTATTATACTCCAGAGCTGCACTCACTATTCTGCTGGTGGAGTCACTGTGTACATTACATTACTTATCCTGTACTGATCCTGAGTTACATCCTGTATTGTACTCCAGAGCTGCACTCACTATTCTGCTGGTGGAATCACTGTGAGCATACATTACATTACTTATCCTGTACTGATCCTGAGTTACATCCTGTATTATACTCCAGAGCTGCACTCACTATTCTGCTGGTGGAGCCACTGTGTACATACATTACATTACTTATCCTGTACTGATCCTGAGTTACATCCTGTATTGTACTCCAGAACTGCTGCTAAATTCTGCAGGCCTCAGAGGTCACATCTCCCTGTATCTCCTGCTTGTTCAGTTTCTGCACACATCTGTTGTGGTGATCTACATTCTGGTAAATGTTTCAGTACAGTAATCTCCTGTAGGAACACCTAACTCTCCCCACCTCTCCCGCATTATAAGAGATCAGCCTTGCTGTTAGCGGTGTGTCAGCTTGTTGACTGTTTCCAGTTAGAGTCAGCAGAATTGTGAAACCTTAGATGCCATTCAATATTTTTTTTTTTTATATATATGTAAAGTGTAAATGGTGAGTTTCTTATTTTAAGGACGGGGTTCTTCCCAAAGCAGGAAAGGTGGAAGTACTGGACAGTCAAGCTAGTTCCTGCAGCACAGAGGATTTTTTGTACACTAATCTGAAAATAAAAATAAAATGCTTTATAAAGGTTTGTCCTGCGCAGTTGGAATTTGTTTCATATCCAAACTATCTCCTAAGACGTCCATGCGACCTCTGGTCATAAGGAAATGTTAGTGTATACAGTATATACAATTAAGTTTGCTCTGCCACCTAGTGGTCAGTGGACTGTATAACTGTTCTCACTGAATTTATAGTCTGTTCTTTGGGCCAAATATTTATGTGCATTTTTTTTTTTCCTTTTAGGTTTAAAAAATATAAACAAGCAGGAAGTCACTCCAATTCTTTCCGACTGTCAAATGGCAGGGCTGATGACATGGGTATGTGATGTTTCTATGATTGATGTCAATTTATAGTAAGTAATTCACGCAGGAGGTCCATGGGCCCCTGGGTGCTCAGCTCTGATTGATCAGGGTCCATTGGGTGCACTCAGCTGTGAAGGTCCAGGGGCCAATGGGTGCACTCAGCTGTGAAGGTCCAGGGGCCAATGGGTGCACTCAGCTGTGCAGGTCCAGGGGCCAATGGGTGCACTCAGCTGTGAAGGTCCAGGGGCCAATGGGTGCACTCAGCTGTGCAGGTCCAGGGGCCAATGGGTGCACTCAGCTCTGAAGGTCCAGGGGCCAATGGGTGCACTCAGCTGTGAAGGTCCAGGGGCCAATGGGTGCGCTCGGCTGTGAAGGTCCAGGGGCCAATGGGTGCACTCGGCTGTGAAGGTCCAGGGGCCAATGGGTGCACTCAGCTGTGCAGGTCCAGGGGCCAATGGGTGCACTCAGCTTTGAAGGTCCAGGGGCCAATGGGTGCACTCAGCTCTGCAGGTCCAGGGGCCCTCTGGGTGCACACACTCTGCAGGTCCAGGGGCCAATGGGTGCACTCAGCTCTGCAGGTCCAGGGGCCCTCTGGGTGCACTCACTCTGCAGGTCCAGGGGCCAATGGGTGCACTCACTCTGCAGGTCCAGGGGCCAATGGGTGCACTCACTCTGCAGGTCCAGGGGCCCTCTGGGTGCACTCACTCTGCAGGTCCAGGGGCCAATGGGTGCACTCACTCTGCAGGTCCAGGGGCCAATGGGTGCACTCACTCTGCAGGTCCAGGGGCCAATGGGTGCACTCAGCTCTGCAGGTCCGGGGGCCACTGGGTGCGCTGACGGTCTGTGAGACACTTGGTAATGACTCTCTACTAAAAGAAGACCTATCACTTTTTGGGAGACCTCTCCTCCTATCTGCCGGGGTTTTATAGCTTTACTTTCGGCAGGATTTTGTTCTTTTAGAATTGATATGTTCTATCGTCCTCCTACTGTAAATGATAAGAATATATGAAGCTTCCCCCGAGGAGCGCTCTGATTGTCCGCACTGTAAACGTTCGCTCTTATCCCAGAACCTCAGAGCATGCCGCTACTGGCGAGATCTCCCAGCACCAACCGCAAGTACCCGCCGCTGCCCGTCGAGAAGCTGGAGGAGGATATAAACCGCAGAATGGCCGACGACAACAAACTCTTCCGGGAAGAGTTCAATGTGAGTGTTTGTGAAGGGTCTAGAAGTGTCCGTCAGTTCACATCGTCTCGTATTGTTTGCTTTTTTTTTTTTTTTTTTTTTTAACCGAAACTCCACCTATAATCGGATTGTATTCTTGACTAGAATTTGCTTCCCCACACCAGAAAGTTTTAGGTCTATGGGGCCACCATGACCGGAGAGGGGGGAGGGGGGTGTCTTCATTCTCGAAACATCATGCTGCTTCACGGGAATAGGGTTGTCAATGACTGGCTGTACAAATGGGGGAACTCCTCTGCAGGACTATTGAATTGATGCGCAAATCACGCACCGCACAGGGATGTGCATCCGTGTACGTTGCGTGGTTTTCACGCACCCATTGACTTCTATGAGCGCGTAGGTGCTTGAAAACCCTCCAATATACGACATGCGGTGAGTTTCGCACCTCGGACTCTCGCTGCATGAAAACTCCTGCATGTGTAAATTGAAATGAATGGGTCCGTGTGCTGCGCGTGATTTCCATGCGTTGCCCACGGACGTTATTCACATTCGTGTGAATGGGCCCTTATTTTGTACCAATTTCCCATCTGCCCCTTAAAGATGGGAGAAGGGGCAGATGGGGACAACCTACATAAATGATTTGTAGAATACGTTATTTCTAGATATGAAGGAATTAAAAATCTGCCGTGTGGAAGTCATAAGCAAATTCTTAACCCCTTCCCAACATGTGACGTAACTGTACGGGAAGGAGGAGTGTGGAGCGGGCTCGGGAGCTCTGCCCGTTCACTCCCAGTGGGTTTCGGCTGGTAACTCCGATCCCGTCCTTTTAACTTCTATTGACCGTGGCATCTGCCATGTTAGAAAGAGGGGAATGGGCCCTAAGTAGTTCCATCGACACCCCCCGCAAAACCTAATGAGGTGTCCCATCTTGGTCCTCCTGGTAAAGGGCTTGTCCAGGTTGGGGGCTGTTTTTTATACTGATGACCTATCCACAGAATAGGTCATGGGTATATTTTCTATTTTCAGTGGGGTTCCGACATCTGGACCCTCCACCGATTTTAGCCGTTCCGGTTGCCTCCGGGTACTGGAGCTATGCAGTGGTTGGTGCCGGAAGCAGAAGGCTCGGAACATTGTATAGCGGCCGTGCTGCAGTACCACTAGCTTCCAGTAGTGGAAAGGCTGATCGGTGGAGGGTCCGGGTGTCGGATAGGTCATCAGTGTAAAAATTTGCTCCTCGCCACAAGACCGTACAGAAATGGCGATTTACTGCCATCTAGTGGATTTCTTTAGGAATCGCAATTCTATATTAAAGTGGGTCTGTCACCACATATTCTTGGGGCTAAGCAGTGACTTATTCCTTACGAGACCCAGCCCAGAAACATTGTACCAGTACTGTGAGATGCCGTTCATGGGGGACCATCACCATTAAATTGGGTTGACCCTCGCACTGGAATAAGATTGCACCCATTGTAAGATCATACCATGTGTGTGCTCCTGCAGCAAAATTACTGCCGAAAAAAAGGGAACCCCTCTGCTGAAGATGCTCCTAAATATCTTGTCTGCTCTCCTGTTGTTGTTCCACAAGACATCCACTAGATGGCAGTACATTCCATGAATAACCCTATTGTAGATGAGCAAGTGTCAATAAGCAGCCACTAAAGCCGCACACACACGTTACATCCCAACAGCAATTTCATTTTTATTTCTCCTCCTGACGGCAGTTTTAGGGGGAGATGAGGATTCGTCATGTTATGTTTTATCATCCTGGACCCTTGTGCTGCTGGGAGAAGGGTCTGGTTCTGGCTTATTCCCCTCTATCCAGTAAAATAAACATGTACGCCCAGATGGGGAGATTGGGGGGGCGGTTGCTGTATGGACGACCGTGTAATACCAGTCCTCTAAAGGGGTTAATAGAGGGGGCAACCGAGCAGGGCGTTTAATTCTGTAAGTTTTATGTGCCCTAATAAGACATATGGCAATGATTGTCCTCATTGAACTTTCAGTCTCTTAAAGGGTTTTGAGGGACTATAATGTGGAAAGCCTATCCTTAGGATGTCTAGCCATATCTGACTGGTGGGAGTCCGACTGCCGGCATCCCCACCGATCAGCTGACTCTAGCACTCGCTGGGCGATTTATGATCAAAATTAGGCCACACCCCTTTTTGAATGTTGTGCCACTGAATTAATCTATATTCCCTGAGCCTGCTGTATATAATATACTGGACTTATTTTTTCTCTCCCTTTTCTTTGTATAAAATAACCCCTTACACTGCCCCACACAGTATATTGCCATCATAGAGCTCCCATAGTGCTCCCCACAGTATAATGCCCCCATAACTGCCGCCACACAACTTAATGCTCACGTAACTGCCCCCGTAACTGCCCTCACAGTATAATGCCCCCATATCTGCCCCTACACAATATAAGGCCTCCCATAACTGCCCTCACACCGTATAGTGCCCCCAATGCTGCCCCCTCACAGTAGAATGCCCCAAAGTTGCCCCATCACAGTAGAATGCCCCCAAAGTTGCCCCATCACAGTAGAATGCCCCCAAAGCTGCCCCATCACAGTAGAATGCCACAAAGCTGCCCCCTCACGGCATAGCGGTCACCCAAATTAGAACAAAAACAAATTATAAAGAAATCCACAAAAAATGAGTGTAAAAAATACTTTTATTTTCCATACACCACATGAAAACGAAAAGCCCTCACATATCCGGTATCTACACGACCGTAATAACCCGAAGAATTAATTTCACATGTTATTTCATGCGAGTCATAAACGGTAAAAAGAAAAAAGCTTTTTTCTCTCTTCATGCCGCGAAAAAAAATGACACAAATGATGCAGTAGTTTATTTGTTTCCCCCAAATTGCGCAGAAAAAAAAAAAAGTAGTTTCTCCCGCATAAAACAAGACCTCATACAGCCACGCCAACGAAGAAATAAAAAAAAAAAAAACTTCTGGCTGCTGAAACTCCGGAGCAAAAATGGAAAAATGGAGCTGGTCATTGAGGCAGTTTCAGGCCTGGTCGTTAAGGGGTTAATGTTCCTGCGGCATGGATGTCTGCTCTGCTATATGTGACTGCTCTGCTATATGTGACTGCTCTGCTATATGTGACCGCTCTGCTATATGTGACCGCTCTGCTATATGTGACCGCTCTGCTATATGTGACTGCTCTGCTATATGTGACCGCTCTGCTATATGTGACCGCTCTGCTATATGTGACCGCTCTGCTATATGTGACCGCTCTGCTATATGTGACCGCTCTGCTATATGTGACCGCTCTGCTATATGTGACCGCTCTGCTATATGTGACCGCTCTGCTATATGTGACCGCTCTGCTATATGTGACCGCTCTGTTATATGTGACCGCTCTGCTATATGTGACCGCTCTGCTATATGTGACCGCTCTGCTATATGTGACCGCTCTGCTATATGTGACCGCTCTGCTATATGTGACCGCTCTGCTATATGTGACCGCTCTGCTATATGTGACCGCTCTGCTATATGTGACTGCTCTGCTATATGTGACCGCTCTGCTATATGTGACCGCTCTGCTATATGTGACCGCTCTGCTATATGTGACCGCTCTGCTATATGTGACCGCTCTGCTATATGTGACCGCTCTGCTATATGTGACCGCTCTGCTATATGTGACCGCTCTGCTATATGTGACCGCTCTGCTATATGTGACCGCTCTGCTATATGTGACCGCTCTGTTATATGTGACCGCTCTGCTATATGTGACCGCTCTGCTATATGTGACCGCTCTGCTATATGTGACCGCTCTGCTATATGTGACCGCTCTGCTATATGTGACCGCTCTCCTCTATAGACCCTGCTATAAGTGATTTCTTCCTGAACCTCTAGGCTCTGCCGGCCTGTCCCATCCAGGCCACCTGCGAAGCTGCCTCCAAGGAGGAGAACAAGGAGAAGAACCGATACGTCAACATCTTACCCTGTGAGTGCTCGTATTACACAACTGGAGTTTTCGAAATTAGGCTTTTCCTACTATTCTGCAACTTTCCAGATCTGTGCTTGCTGTCAGTGAATGGAAACATTATTTTTTTAACATCCAAAAGCTGATAACCCTTATAGACCTGAGTCCAGGTTCACACTGGTGTTATCTGTTTCTGTCAAAGTTTCCAATATTCTTGACGGTAAGATCAGCACAGGATGAAAAATAACAGAAATTTGACATACTTCAATAAAAGTCAGCGGGTTCTGTCAGGATCCGTCATGGTGGCGTTATAAACAGAAGCTACTGTGAATAAAAGCCTGATACGTCTCACAGCTGAGGGTTTGGTACCATTGTATCCAGTCTAGACAATCCTCTGTGAGCTAAATGGGATGATACGTTTTATCTGCGCTGATACATTGTAACAAATTATCAGGACAGGAGAGGGAGTGGTGCTCCTGATGTACTAACCTCACAGAGGATTCGTTAGACTGGATACCATTGTAGCAAACTCTCAGCTGTGAAGACTGCTAGGTCTGTAGGTGATTTTAAGCTCTTCTTGCTGTCAGTGAATAGGAATTCTTGTTTAGACCCAGTCCGCTTAAAAATGGTGAGAAAGTAATACACAAAGTATTTCTGAAAGTTGCAGAATGTATTATTTAACTATTAAAGTGAATCTCAGTATTTTTATCATCATGTCGTTTTGGGTCCAAAATTTTGCGTTGATTTATTTCTTATCTTTTTAATGGCGGTCAGAGCTCCGTTTTTCTGATACGGGGCTCTAAATCCCCTTGACGATGACATGCTAACTTCCTGCAGCCGCCACTAGAGGGAGCTCACTGTATACTGTTATTGTATAAACAGTATGCAGTAATGTCCTGAGCTCCCTCTAGTGGTGGCTGAAGGTAGTCAAAATGTTATGTATTTAAAGGGATTTTCCACTCCCTGAAAATTGATGGCCTATCCTCAGGATAGGTCATTAATAGCTGATGGGTCGTGGTCTGACTCCCGGGACCTTCGC
This sequence comes from Rhinoderma darwinii, assembly GCF_050947455.1. Lineage (NCBI taxonomy): Eukaryota > Metazoa > Chordata > Amphibia > Anura > Rhinodermatidae > Rhinoderma > Rhinoderma darwinii. Next base: position 15,378,067 of record NC_134687.1, on the reverse strand, counting down.
CGATTGAGCTGTTTTGAAGGGGGTGCAGCTCTACAGCCCATCAATATTTAGGGACTGGAAAACCCCTTTAAATCTATGTCGGAGATTTGGAGCAGTGTATGAGAAAAACAGAGGACTGACCCCATAAAGGTAGCAGATGTAGATACGTTCTTAAGTCATCTGACCTCTGTCTGTATTATAGATGATCATTCCAGACTTCACTTGAGTCCCATCGAAGGAGTTCCAGATTCCGACTACATTAACGCCTCCTTCATCAACGTAAGTCTCGGGTTCTTATCTGTTATGCTCCTTTTTTTTTTTTTTTTATTATTATTATATGTCAACGGTGAAATTCCTTTAATCCGGCATTAACTGGACTACATGAGGAGACGCATTTCTGAATTATCGGGCGGTCATAGGTAGTCTTCCCATAATAAACGGTCATCACTTTTATCAGAGGAAGCTCATCATTGCTCGTCTGCTTAATCCGATGATACTGCGCTCAGTTTGCTAGGAGCAAGTGCTGGATTATTTAGAATGTCTGAACTATCAGGCTCCAGATTAGAAGAAAATGATCAAACCCCTTTAAACCGCCATCCAGCCACATAATCTGGCACCGCTATGTCCTATTAATCCCAGATTAACAGTAAAAGACAGTCTAGAAATCCTGTTAATTCAACTAAGGACAAAAATAGTCCTATTCACGTTCAGCCCGATCCTCATGGGCGGGTCCGTAGAGGCCTAATAGGCAGCAGAGTAAACTGGGGTCCTACAGAGTACTTACCATTATTGATATCTAGGTGATAATGTAAATGGCGGAGTACCCCGACTCCAAAGAGGGTGTGGTAAGAACATCCGATGGTTCGGAACGACCATTGATCCACCGCTTTTCTGTACCTGAGGATGACGGAGAATCGGGGATATATGGCGGTCCTTTTTTTCTATTGCAGGTCCCCCACACAGACTGTTTGTGGGGTTGGGCCTAATTCTGAGACCGCACCCAGTTCAGTAAAAAATACTGTGGAGGGGTGTACGCAATTTTTTGATGAAAATCTGAATAAGGCGCCCTTTATAATTAATGGAAATCCATGCCAACCGATGCGTACCTGCAGAACGGCACTGCATATGACTCCCGGCATTACCTATATCAGAAGGTAGTGCCAAGGCGGGACTCCTGTCTATTAACCGAATATTGTTAAAGGACATTTATAAAAAAAAAATTGTGTGCTGGCCCTTTAATTCTTATGGCATGTGACTAGTTCAATGATCTGCTTTTTCTCAGTTGCGTTCCTTTATGTCTATCTTTCAGGGTTACCAAGAGAAGAACAAGTTTATAGCAGCTCAAGGTAAGACTGAAGTTTTGTCACTGATCTGTAATTTATTTTGGGGCTCTAGGTCTCTTAAAGGGACAGTACACGCAAAATCAAACCTGGTATCCACTTCTTTGGTGCTGTTAAGACCTATATGGTAATTACATGGCTAAAAAGGAAACCTAAAGACCCCCTCACCCTGTCATTGCTAGTGTTTAGAGAGGATGTCTGATGAAGACAACCCCTGTCCATCTTAGGACTTATGGCTGTCATAGAGGGTGTCCCCCGCTCAGGACCCCCCCCCCCCCTCTATGAGCAGAAATAAAGAACTTCTTTGTAAAAGTGGCTTCTGTTCTGGCAGACTCGAGACATTCATGGCCAGCTATTCGTTTGGTACCGGGAGCCGAACCCATGGCGATCATCTGATCATCACAGTGGCACCTTTTCTGAAACTTTTTATTTCTGATGACAGTCCCTTTAACCCCTTAGTGACCAGCCCATTTTAGGCCCTAATGACCAAGGTATTTTATTCGTTTTTCTATAGTCGCATTCAAAGAGCTATAACGTTTTTATTTTTTCGTCCACATAGCTGTATGAGGACTTGTTTTTTGCGGGATTAGTTGTAGTTTTTAATAGCACCATTTTTGGGTACATATAATTTTTATATTAACTTTTATTAACATTTTTGGGGGGGATTATAAAAAAACCTGAAATTCCGCCATTGTTCTATGCGTTTTTAAATTGACGCCGTTCACTGTGCGATGTAATTAACACGTTACCTTTATTCTATGGGTCGGTACGATTACGGCGATATCACATATGTAGAGGTTTTTTTATGTTTTACGACTTTTGCACAATAAAAACACTTTTGAACTAATATTATTTGTTTTTGCCTCGTCGCTTTCCAAGAGCCGTAACTTTTTTATTTTTTCATCAATGTAGTGATTTTTTGGGCTTGTTTTCTGCGGGACGAGACGTAGTTTTGATTGGTACTGTTTTGGGGTACATGGGACTTATTGATTCATTTTTATTATGACTTTTTTGGGGGACAATGGAAAAAAATTGCAATTTCGCCATGGTTTTTTGCGTTTTTTTTTTACGGTGTTCACTTTGCGGTTTAAATTACATATTAACTTTATTAATGGAGTCATTACGGTCGCGGCGATACCACATATGTGTACTTTTTTTTTTTTTTTTTACACTTTTACTAAATAAAACCACTTTTTATGGAAAAAAATGGTTTTATTTATTTTTTTACTGTACTTTTTATTATTAATCTTTATTTCACTTTGATGACTTATTTTATTAGTCCCACTAGGGGACTTTACTGTGCGATCTTCAGATCGCTGCTATAATGCTCTGGTATACTTCTGTCGCTGCAGAATTTACATTGTCCATTAACGTTGGACATTATCTGCATTTGTCTATGAGTTCCAAATTAATGAATGTCTCTCAATGGTGGATCTGAGAGAGGCCGGCCGGCTGGAGAGAGACCATGACACGCAGCGTCAGTGTTCAAACAGTCTCTGCCCACAGGGGGCGGATCCATCTTTATTTATAAGAAAATGAGAGTAGGTGGTGACTTCATACTTGCAAAGCATGAGCATTCTAAATATGGTAATATCCCAAAACTCCACATATATCTTTAGCCATAAGAGATACAATGTCAGCACGTTTTCTCACGTTGCCTTTGTAACAGCTGAAATGCAAAGCCATAAACTAAACGACTTGAAATAGAATAGCCATCCCCCCATGTAGGCTCTAGTGTCAGCAGGTCTGTGAGCTCCAGTGACAACTGTCTATAGCACTTTTAGGTTCACACATATAAAGATAATTAAAATATCTTTGACACTTCGTATACCAGAGCATTATTGCCTGTCAGTGTAAATCTGACAGGCAATCTGTTAGGACGTGCCTCCGGCGCGTCCTAACAGGAATATGTCCAGGGCAGACCTGGGGGCTTTTATCAAGCCCCCGGCTGCCATGACACCCCATCGGAGACCCACGATTGCATTCGCGGGCCGCCGATGGGTGACAGAGGGAGCTCACTCCCTCTGTAAACAAAGTTAAATGCCGCGGTCGCTATTGACGGCGGCATTTAACGGGTTAAACGGCCGCGATCGAAGTAAACTTCGATTGCGGGCGTTGGTGCAGGAGCTCAGCTGTCATCAGACAGCTGAGCCCCGGGAGACCCGTGCAGGACTTAGACTAGGCTCACGTGAAAAGGCGTCAGCCTAGCCTAAAGCCCATTAGTGAATCACGTAAAAAGGCGTATTAGTGGTCACTAAGTGGTTAATAATAATCATTTTTGTCATTCCCTCCCCCGTCTTTTGTCCACAAATACCAAAACAAATAACACCCCTCGTCTACTCTCTACCGGTTTTATGTTCACCACTAAATAATGACCTGTCCCCTTTAACCCCTTAACGCCGAAGGACGGATATATCCGTCCTCAGCAGCTGCTAGTTCGCGCAGGAGGACGGATATATCCGTCCTGTGATGGCGCGGGTACTGAGACTGTACCCACGCGATCAGCGGCAGGAGTACGGCTGTTATACACAGCCTGGCTCCTGCTGCAACTGCCGGAATCGAAGCACGCGCCGATTCCGGCAGTTTAACCCATTAAATGCCGCTGTCAACAGTGACAGCGGCATTTAATGTGTTTGACAGAGGGGGGAACTCCCTCTGTCTCCCGATCGGCGCCCCCGCAAACAAATCGCGGGTCGCCGTCGGGTTTCCATGACAGCCGGGGGTCTAACAAAGACCCCCAGGTCTGTCTTCAGCATCTGCCTGTTAGGTCATGCCAGAGGCATGACCTAACAGATTGCCTGTCAGTTTTACACTGACAGGCAATAATGCTTTGGTATACGAAGTATACCAAAGCATTATATATGCGATCGGCACATCGCATAGTGAAGTCCCCTGGTGGGACTAAAAAAAAAATGTAAAACAGTTAAATAAAGTTTGTGAAAAAAAAAATAAAAAAAATTACAGTCAAAGTCAAATAAAACTACTTTTTTGCCCCAAAAAGTGGTTTTATTTAATAAAACGGTCAAAACAAATCACACATACACATATATGGTATCCCCGCGATCGTAACAACTTGACCAATAAAATGAACACATTAATTAAACCGCCGGATGAACGGCGTCCAAAGAAAACGCAAAAAACAACGGCAAAATTCTCTCTTTTCTCCCATTCCCCCCATAAAAAATAAAATAAAAGTTCATCTATAAGTCCTATGTACCCCAAAATTGTACTAATGAAAACTACACATTGTCCCGCAAAAATCAATCCCACGTACGGCCACATCGACGGAAAAATAAAAAAATTACGCCTCTTGGAACGCGGCGATGCAAAAACAAGTAATTTTTTTCTAAAAGGGTTTTTATTGTGCAAACGTAGAAAAAACATATAAAACCTTTACATATTTGGTATCCCCGTAATCGTGCCGACCCGTAGAATAAAGGTAACATGTTATTTACGCTGCATAGTAAACGGCGTAAATTTATAACGTGAAAATTAATGCTGGAATAGCTGCTTATTTTCAATTCTCTCCTAAAATAAAGTTAATAAAAGTTAATCAATATATTATAAGCATCTAAAAATGGTACAATTACAAAATACAACTCGTCCCACAAAAAACAAGCCCTTATACGGCTATGTCGACGGAATAAAAAAAGAGTTACGACTCTTGGAATGCGACCGTGGAAAAACAAAAAATAATCCTTGGTCATTAACGTGCAAAATGGCCCGGTCATTAAGGGGTTAAGACGACTTCTAAGTTTTTTTTTTCATTTGCATTCATTGTATTTTTAGGTCCAAAAGAAGAAACTGTGAATGATTTCTGGAGGATGATTTGGGAACAGAATACGGCGACCATCGTCATGGTGACAAACCTGAAAGAAAGGAAAGAGGTGAGTATTATACGTCGTCCTATAGTATCCATACTTACAGACCGAAATCTGCGCCACGTATAAAGCCGCCGTGGACCTTTCACCCGCAGGGGCAAATAATCCGATGTTGGGGTTAGAAATAAAAAAAAAATCAACCCACGTTTTCAAGAGTCAAATTAATAAAGGGATCGTCCAGTAATCTAAAAATGAATCCTGAAGAAGTCCTTTAACTTTTTAAATTACTTTGTTTCAATTCCTCACTATTTTAAGGATCTCTGCTTGCGGTCAGTGAATGGGACCATTGTTGTTTACATTAAGATGCTGAAAAACTGCCCTGGCCTAGTCCTGCTCACACAGCTGCCGTTTGTTACATTGTTTTAGCGAAGGTTATGCCAGCAGAAGACAATCTCTCCCTCTTCTCCTGGACTCAAGGCTAATTGCTCTTTCCTACATTACATTTTTATAGTTCACTGACTTCCAATAATCCAAAATATCTAATAATCCTGCACCTATTCCGTCCCATTGATGTGGGATGAAAAGAATTTTACTGTACATTGTAATACACCCTCAGCTGTGTGAGCAGGACATGGTCAGGAATGGTTTTCAGACTCTGAATCTAAAGTAGACTTCACATTCACTGACTGCAAGCAGAGATCTTGAGAATAATGATGAATTGAAACTCCGCGTATATTTGAAATTTGCTGAATTTTTCATTACACAATGATTTAGTTTCATTTACAGAAAATTGGGCTTTATCCGCCCTCCCAGGGCCTTGTAATTGTAACAGATCTCCATTCACTTCCCATTTCTGAGATGCCATTAGTATGGGTTTATTTTTCCCTGATAGCGTCACAATTGTTCATAAGCTGTGAATAGGGCAGAGCTGCAATACCAGACTCCGCCTATGAAAAAGAGTGGCGCTGTTTCTGGTAGGGGGTAAAGCACCCTTTTCTAATCTTATACAGTCCCTACATTTTGTTGTCCCCACAGTGTAAATGTGCCCAGTACTGGCCGGACCAGGGATGCTGGACATACGGAAATGTCCGGGTGTCGGTGGAAGATATGACCGTCTTGGTGGATTACACCGTACGCAAGTTCTGCATCCAGCAGGTACTAAATAAAGCCAGGTAGACTGTGACATGACGATGTCTCTACTGACCCAGTTTTCATTTTTTTCCGCTCCACTATGGAGGACTCGTGGCGACTGTGTTACATGAACGGCCATTCATTTGATGGGCACGATGTAATACCAAATTTCTCCTGCAGAGGCCACTGCAAGAGAAATGTGCACAACACGCCACTTCTCCTTGCGATAACAGCCGATCACCGGGGATTTCAGCTGCAGGAACCTCATGGATCAGCTGATCGCCTGCACGTCCTCCATAAAGAAAAGGGGTTGTCAGGCGGAAAACCCCTTTAACAGAAAAGTTTATTTACTTCTAATATCAACGTCCTCTCCTGTTGACGAAGAATTTCTAAATTATTAATCTGGGTGATATGGCCGCCATTGGGATATCACACAACTTTCCTAATGTCCTATTCAGGGGTGTTGGAAAGTTTGGTGACCTCCACAATGGGAGTTGTTTTAGGGGGTCATTTACTTTTTTATATTGGTTGTGCCCATTACTGTCCCCCATTGTGTTTATAGCCCCTGATCGCGCCGCTGATCATGACGGTGTGCGCAGATTTAACGATCTCTCTCCTTCCAGGTCGGTGACGTCACCAATAAGAAACCTCAGCGCCTTGTCACTCAGTTCCACTTCACCAGCTGGCCTGATTTCGGGGTGCCTTTTACTCCCATAGGGATGTTAAAATTTCTGAAAAAAGTTAAAACCTGCAACCCGCAGTACGCCGGACCCATCGTTGTGCACTGCAGGTCAGTGAGCCGCTGGCAGCGCTGTCCTCCATCCGCCTTATATTCTCTATGCCTGGTACTATCGCTCGATCAGCCCATAGTGCATGCTGTGCCCCCCAGCGCCAATACCGGATATAGGGAGAAAATCCTATGATGCCATACAAGGTTCTCTCCAGTAGAGGGCAGCGTACAGAGAGCATAGTATACAGATTACACTGTAGGTCTTGGATTTCTAGTAAAAGGGGATTCTGATCGTTGAATGTGCTGTCAATCAGACATGTGAGGAGGGCCACATAAGTCTTGCCCCAGACCCCCAGCAATTCCCACCAAAAGGCTTCCCAAAGTCAAACATAAAAATAGGTAATAAAGTAAAATAAACAAAAGATTTTGATACATTCTTTTTTTCTTTTTTTGCTTTGCCTCTCTTCACCCTGCCCCCCGCCTTGTGCGCTCTACACTCTGCCCCCCGCCTTGTGCGCTCTACACTCTGCCCCCCGCCTTGTGCGCTCTACACTCTGCCCCCCGCCTTGTGCGCTCTACACTCTGCCCCCCGCCTTGTGCGCTCTACACTCTGCCCCCCGCCTTGTGCGCTCTACACTCTGCCCCCGCCTTGTGCGCTCTACACTCTGCCCCCCGCCTTGTGCGCTCTACACTCTGCCCCCCCTTGTGCGCTCTACACTCTGCCCCCCCTTGTGCGCTCTACACTCTGCCCCCCCCCCTTGTGCGCTCTACGCTCCGCCCCCCTTGTGCGCTCTACGCTCCGCCCCCCTTGTGCGCTCTACGCTCCGCCCCCCCTTGTGCGCTCTACGCTCCGCCCCCCCCTTGTGCGCTCTACGCTCCGCCCCCCCCTTGTGCGCTCTACGCTCCGCCCCCCCCTTGTGCGCTCTACGCTCCGCCCCCCCCTTGTGCGCTCTACGCTCCGCCCCCCCCTTGTGCGCTCTACGCTCCGCCCCCCCCTTGTGCGCTCTACGCTCCGCCCCCCCCTTGTGCGCTCTACGCTCCGCCCCCCCCTTGTGCGCTCTACGCGCCGCCCCCCTGGTGCGCTCTACGCTCCGCCCCCCTTGTGCGCTCTACGCTCCGCCCCCCCCTTGTGCGCTCTACGCTCTGCCCCCCCTTGTGCGCTCTACGCTCTGCCCCCCCTTGTGCGCTCTACGCTCTGCCCCCCCTTGTGCGCTCTACGCTCTGCCCCCCCTTGTGCGCTCTACGCTCTGCCCCCCCTTGTGCGCTCTACGCTCTGCCCCCCCCTTGTGCGCTCTACGCTCTGCCCCCCCTTGTGCGCTCTACGCTCTGCCCCCCCTTGTGCGCTCTACGCTCTGCCCCCCCCTTGTGCGCTCTACGCTCTGCCCCCCCCCTTGTGCGCTCTACGCTCTGCCCCCCCCCTTGTGCGCTCTACGCTCTGCCCCCCCCTTGTGCCCTCTACGCTCTGCCCCCCCCTTGTGCGCTCTACGCTCTGCCCCCCCCTTGTGCGCTCTACGCTCTGCCCCCCCCTTGTGCGCTCTACGCTCTGACCCCCCTTGTGCGCTCTACGCTCTGCCCCCCTTGTGCGCTCTACGCTCTGCCCCCCTTGTGCGCTCTACGCTCTGCCCCCCCCTTGTGCGCTCTACGCTCTGCCCCCCCCTTGTGCGCTCTACGCTCTGCCCCCCCCTTGTGCGCTCTACGCTCTGCCCCCCCCTTGTGCGCTCTACGCTCTGCCCCCCCCTTGTGCGCTCTACGCTCTGCCCCCCCCTTGTGCGCTCTACGCTCTGCCCCCCCTTGTGCGCTCTACGCTCTGCCCCCCCCTTGTGCGCTCTACGCTCTGCCCCCCCCTTGTGCGCTCTACGCTCTGCCCCCCCCCTTGTGCGCTCTACGCTCTGCCCCCCTTGTGCGCTCTACGCTCTGCCCCCCCCTTGTGCGCTCTACGCTCTGCCCCCCCCTTGTGCGCTCTACGCTCTGCCCCCCCCTTGTGCGCTCTACGCTCTGCCCCCCCCTTGTGCGCTCTACGCTCTGCCCCCCCCTTGTGCGCTCTACGCTCTGCCCCCCCCTTGTGCGCTCTACGCTCTGCCCCCCCCCTTGTGCGCTCTACGCTCTGCCCCCCCCCTTGTGCGCTCTACGCTCTGCCCCCCCCTTGTGCGCTCTACGCTCTGCCCCCCCCTTGTGCGCTCTACGCTCTGCCCCCCCCTTGTGCGCTCTACGCTCTGCCCCCCCCTTGTGCGCTCTACGCTCTGCCCCCCCTTGTGCGCTCTACGCCCTGCCCCCCCCCCCTTGTGCGCTCTACGCTCTGCCCCCCCCCTTGTGCGCTCTACCCTCTGCCCCCCCCTTGTGCGCTCTACCCTCTGCCCCCCCCCTTGTGCGCTCTACCCTCTGCCCCCCCCCCTTGTGCGCTCTACGCTCTGCCCCCCCCCTTGTGCGCTCTACGCTCTGCCCCCCCCCTTGTGCGCTCTACGCTCTGCCCCCCCCTTGTGCGCTCTACGCTCTGCCCCCCCTTGTGCGCTCTACGCTCTGCCCCCCCTTGTGCGCTCTACGCTCTGCCCCCCCCTTGTGCGCTCTACGCTCTGCCCCCCCCTTGTGCGCTCTACGCTCTGCCCCCCCCTTGTGCGCTCTACGCTCTGCCCCCCCCCTTGTGCGCTCTACGCTCTGCCCCCCCTTGTGCGCTCTACGCTCTGCCCCCCCCTTGTGCGCTCTACGCTCTGCCCCCCCCCTTGTGCGCTCTACGCTCTGCCCCCCCCCTTGTGCGCTCTACGCTCTGCCCCCCCCCCTTGTGCGCTCTACGCTCTGCCCCCCCCCCTTGTGCGCTCTACGCTCTGCCCCCCCCTTGTGCGCTCTACGCTCTGCCCCCCCCCTTGTGCGCTCTACGCTCTGCCCCCCCGCTTGTGCGCTCTACGCTCTGCCCCCCCCCTTGTGCGCTCTACGCTCTGCCCCCCCCTTGTGCGCTCTACGCTCTGCCCCCCCCTTGTGCGCTCTACGCTCTGCCCCCCCCTTGTGCGCTCTACGCTCTGCCCCCCCTTGTGCGCTCTACGCTCTGCCCCCCCCTCTTTGTGCGCTCTACGCTCTGCCCCCCCTCCTTGTGCGCTCTACGCTCTGCCCCCCCCTCTTTGTGCGCTCTGCGCTCTGCCCCCCCCTCTTTGTGCGCTCTACGCTCTGCCCCCCCCTCTTTGTGCGCTCTACGCTCTGCCCCCCCCCCTTGTGCGCTCTACGCTCTGCCCCCCCCTTGTGCGCTCTACGCTCTGCCCCCCCCTTGTGCGCTCTACGCTCTGCCCCCCCCCCCTTGTGCGCTCTACGCTCTGCCCCCCCCCTTGTGCGCTCTACGCTCTGCCCCCCCCCCCTTGTGCGCTCTACGCTCTGCCCCCCCTTGTGCGCTCTACGCTCTGCCCCCCCTTGTGCGCTCTACGCTCTGCCCCCCCCCTTGTGCGCTTTACGCTCCGCCCCCCCCCTTGTGCGCTCTACGCTCCGCCCCCCCCTGTGCGCTCTACACTCTGCTCCCCCCCTTGTGCGCTCTACACCCTGCTCCCCCCCTTGTGCGCTCTACACCCTGCTCCCCCCCTTGTGCGCTCTACACCCTGCTCCCCCCCTTGTGCGCTCTACACCCTGCTCCCCCCCTTGTGCACTCTACACCCGCCCCCCCCCGCTTGTGTGCTCGTTCTGCAGCCCTCGCTTTCTATCCTCGGCTTTATGTAGGAGCTGTTGAGCTGGTGATTTGTACAGGATCATGGTCATCCTGTTAATGTCATGTTTTCATGTGTATTTTAGTGCCGGGGTGGGCCGCACCGGGACATTCGTAGTTATAGACGCCATGCTGGATATGATGAATGCAGAGAAGAAGGTCGATGTGTACGGCTTTGTCAGTCGGATCCGGGCTCAGCGCTGTCAGATGGTACAAACAGACGTACGTACTGAAGGCAACATGTTATATCCATGTACAAAATCTACTCCTTATCCCCGCGCTGTGTATCCGGGACAGCTCCTATAATGTATCAGACCAGCCATAAATCTAGGTCTAGGCGTGCTCTATGCATGACTCAAATCACATGAAGTGAGGGGCGGTGCGTGACGCAACTCTTAAAGGGGCGGTGCATGACACTATTCTTAGGATTGGTCATCCGTGTGTGATACGTGACGGTCTGACCCTGGTACCTTTACGAACGAAAGCCAACTATGGATCAATCTGGAACTGCAGCTCAAGTGAATGAAGTACCGGACACAGCTGGATAGGCGAGAGCAGCGCTGGATCGGTACACCAGTATTTATTTCTGATGATCCCACTGATCGTCTTGGGGTGCGGATCTCCACCAATCACACAATGTAGGCATGTACTAAGCATTTGTTACTGTACATCCCATAAAACCTCTTTATGGCTTCCTCTAAATGTCATTGGAAAAAGTGCCAGGCTGGAGACCTGCCATGTGGGAGTCCTGCGGCGAAACTCCTGAACAGTCTCCAGTCAGAGGATGTGGTGCCGCCCACCTGACACCATAAAAAGTCCCCTGTCCTCTTTAAAGTCTAAACATATGGGCCTAATAATACAGCACAAGAGTCTGGCGGGCATGTTTCCCATTTAAACACTATTTATTGTATGACTAGTTTGCACCACCAGCCCTTCTGTAATAAAATGGGTGACTACCCCAGACTCCACAAGATCTTCCATGATGCTGCCCACTTTCGATTCTCCGGAATTCTCTAAAATGTTCATTGTATGGAAAAAATATATTGGTTTGACGTCTGCAGGACTCCCAGAAGTATAATTCTATCTTCATTGATAATTCTACTTTTAGTGGAGTTCCCCTTTAAGAGTATACACATGGCGATCGCTCATTGCTTCCATAGTGATGATGTCATTTTCTCTTGCCCCTCGTACGTATGATACAGATGCAGTACGTGTTCATCTATCAAGCGTTGCTGGAACATTTTCTATACGGAGACACCGAGCTGGAGGTGACCTCTCTAGAAACGCATCTACAGAAGTTGTACAATAAAATCCCCGGGACCAACAGCAACGGCCTGGAGGAAGAGTTCAAGGTCAGAATGGCATAGAGGTCACATTATAACGGCCCGTGCTGGGGGTTGTGTTTGTGACAACCTCCCTGTAACCTACACGTAATTACCCAAAAAATTGTCATTTGATAGACCACCAATCAGATGAAAGGTCCACCGGATTTTGTTATTTCCCTCATCCTATGTAATGCTTTTTAAGGTTCTTAAAGGGGAGTTCCAGTTTTCATTAGCTCATGAAATGTCACCGATGGCAATCTCCTACCCCGTACATTAATAAACGATGATGGCTTTCTACAAGAAATTGGACATCCCAACTTTTTGAAATCTCTGATCAGAACCAATAGTGATCTAGAAACTTAGAGGAGTTTTCCAGGATTAGAAAAACACGACTGCTTTCATCTAAAAAAAATAGCGCCACACCTGTCCACAGGTTATGTGTGGTATTGCAGCTCAGTCCCATTCACTTCAATTCAGCCAGGCTGCAATACCAGACACCCATGGACGGGTGTGGCACTGTTTCGGGAAGGAAGCAGTCATGTTTTTCTAATCCTGTACAACCCCTTTAATCAAGGGATTATTCCCCTGTCTGCGAATGAATGGGGTTCCCAGATTCAGTCTTCTATTTTGACTGGTTTCTATGACGTATCCGGCCGTAACTGAAGGTGGGATTCCCCTTTAAATTCTCAGCTTCTTCAACAGTTGGAGATCGTATCGTCTCTTGACCGTACCTAATCTGCTTTTTTGATTGTCACAGAAACTAACGTCCATAAAGATTCAGAATGATAAGATGCGGACGGGAAACTTGCCAGCCAACATGAAGAAAAACCGGGTCCTCCAGATTATTCCGTGTAAGTCGGCAGCCTCTTAAACCAGCTAAAAATCCAGTGAGGAAGAGTCCTGTGCAGAGAACCCTTGACTTCTGACCAGTTCATCATATCCTCAGTATTTTATTGCCGGACCCTGCATAGTAAGAGCGTTGTCTGCTATAGAGATCCATTCTCATGTACCCCGTTAGGTATATTAAAAGCTGATATGGGGTGGGGGGTGAGCAGGACTAGTTTTAGAGGGTGGTAAACTAGGCAATTGCCCAGGGCACCGGTTTCCTAGAGATTGAGTAGAGTACAGTTTATATGGTAGTAGTATTTATATGCTGTGTGGCGGTAGTATTTATATTCTGTGTGGCGGCAGTATTTATATGCTGTGTGGCGGCAGTATTTATATGCTGTGTGGCGGCAGTATTTATATCCTGTGTGGCGGCAGTATTTATATGCTGTGTGGCGGCAGTATTTATATGCTGTGTGGCGGCAGTATTTATATGCTGTGTGGCGGCAGTATTTATATGCTGTGTGGCGGCAGTATTTATATGCTGTGTGGCGGCAGTATTTATATGCTGTGTGGCGGCAGTATTTATATGCTGTGTGGCGGCAGTATTTATATGCTGTGTGGCGGCAGTATTTATATGCTGTGTGCGCGGCAGTATTTATATGCTGTGTGGCGGCAGTATTTAGATGCTGTGTGGCGGCAGTATTTAGATGCTGTGTGGCGGCAGTATTTAGATGCTGTGTGGCGGCAGTATTTAGATGCTGTGTGGCGGCAGTATTTAGATGCTGTGTGGCGGCAGTATTTAGATGCTGTGTGGCGGCAGTATTTAGATGCTGTGTGGCGGCAGTATTTAGACGCTGTGTGGCGGCAGTATTTAGACGCTGTGTGGCGGCAGTATTTGGACGCTGTGTGGCGGCAGTATTTGGACGCTGTGTGGCGGCAGTATTTAGATGCTGTGTGGCGGCAGTATTTAGACGCTGTGTGGCGGCAGTATTTAGACGCTGTGTGGCGGCAGTATTTAGACGCTGTGTGGCGGCAGTATTTGGACGCTGTGTGGCGGCAGTATTTGGACGCTGTGTGGCGGCAGTATTTGGACGCTGTGTGGCGGCAGTATTTATATGCTGTGGCGGCAGTATTTGGACGCTGTGTGGCGGCAGTATTTGGACGCTGTGTGGCGGCAGTATTTATATGCTGTTTGGCGGTAGTATTTATATTCTGTGTGGCGGCAGTATTTATATGCTGTGTGGCGGCAGTATTTATATGCTGTGTGGCGGCAGTATTTATATGCTGTGTGGCGGCAGTATTTATATGCTGTGTGGCGGCAGTATTTATATGCTGTGTGGCGGCAGTATTTATATGCTGTGTGGCGGCAGTATTTAGACGCTGTGTGGCGGCAGTATTTATATGCTGTGTGGCGGCAGTATTTATATGCTGTGTGGCGGCAGTATTTATATGCTGTGTGCGCGGCAGTATTTATATGCTGTGTGGCGGCAGTATTTAGATGCTGTGTGGCGGCAGTATTTAGACGCTGTGTGGCGGCAGTATTTGGACGCTGTGTGGCGGCAGTATTTAGACGCTGTGTGGCGGCAGTATTTAGACGCTGTGTGGCGGCAGTATTTAGACGCTGTGTGGCGGCAGTATTTAGACGCTGTGTGGCGGCAGTATTTGGACGCTGTGTGGCGGCAGTATTTGGACGCTGTGTGGCGGCAGTATTTGGACGCTGTGTGGCGGCAGTATTTGGACGCTGTGTGGCGGCAGTATTTGGACGCTGTGTGGCGGCAGTATTTGGACGCTGTGTGGCGGCAGTATTTGGACGCTGTGTGGCGGCAGTATTTGGACGCTGTGTGGCGGCAGTATTTGGACGCTGTGTGGCGGCAGTATTTGGACGCTGTGTGGCGGCAGTATTTGGACGCTGTGTGGCGGCAGTATTTGGACGCTGTGTGGCGGCAGTATTTGGACGCTGTGTGGCGGCAGTATTTGGACGCTGTGTGGCGGCAGTATTTGGACGCTGTGTGGCGGCAGTATTTGGACGCTGTGTGGCGGCAGTATTTGGACGCTGTGTGGCGGCAGTATTTGGACGCTGTGTGGCGGCAGTATTTGGACGCTGTGTGGCGGCAGTATTTAGACGCTGTGTGGCGGCAGTATTTGGACGCTGTGTGGCGGCAGTATTTGGACGCTGTGTGGCGGCAGTATTTGGACTCTGTGTGGCGGCAGTATTTGGACGCTGTGTGGCGGCAGTATTTGGACGCTGTGTGGCGGCAGTATTTGGACGCTGTGTGGCGGCAGTATTTGGACGCTGTGTGGCGGCAGTATTTGGACGCTGTGTGGCGGCAGTATTTGGACGCTGTGCGGCGGCAGTATTTGGACGCTGTGCGGCGGCAGTATTTATATGCTGTGGCGGCAGTATTTGGACGCTGTGTGGCGGCAGTATTTGGACGCTGTGTGGCGGCAGTATTTGGACGCTGTGCGGCGGCAGTATTTGGACGCTGTGCGGCGGCAGTATTTGGACGCTGTGTGGCGGCAGTATTTGGGCACTGAAAAAAAACCTGTAAATATGGGAAGAGGGGTATTCCCATTTACGGCATATTGAGACCTCTAGGGTCCTGTCACATCCAGGTGGAGAAAGAATGGAGAGGAGCCCATGTACATGTGTGCTCAGCTGTTTCCACAGAAGTAAATGGAGAGCTGTGGATATGCCATAAATGTCTGAGACGGGAATATGATTTTAAGGGCTTGTTTAGGTGAATGAGTGTAAACTCGGATGTGGAAAAACTGCAGTTTTTCACCTCCGAGTTGCAGCTGTTCGGGACCTGTTTTCACGGATCCCCCATAGACTTTACTCTATTGAGGGATCCGTGAAAACGGACGAAAATATGACATGTCCTATTTTTCATGCGCCCTTCACACAGTCCATTAAAACAACTGCCGTGTGAACAGCCCCATTGAATTTCATGGGTCTGTTGGGTTTTTTAACGGACAGCACACGGACTTTATAACACGCTCATCTGAATAAGCCCTAAGGGTGGCGGACAGATGTCCGTAGACTGGAATGACGTATCCGAGAAAATAATTCGGTTTTCTTTTCTTTTTTTGACCAGATGAATTCAACAGAGTTATTATACCAGTCAAGAGAGGAGAAGAAAATACAGACTATGTAAATGCCTCCTTCATTGATGTAGGTACCTCCAGCCTCTCGTGTACTGTATGTATAGAATCTATATGCACTATGGATGTGTGAGGTTGTATTATGTCACTACAAAATGGTAAAAAGACACAAGCCAGTAGCTGCATCTCCCCACAATTTGCCGCGCGTCTACTGCCACCGATCACAAATGTTGGTGAGTGATGCGGCTCCCATATCATGACAGTGTCACTTTAATTTATAGCCAATACATAATTGAGCGAGTGCGCCTTAGGCCCTGTTCACATCCGCGTTGCACTTCCGTTGACGTGTTCCGTCTGAGGTTTCCGTCGGGTTACCCCTCAACGGAAAGGCAAATGGAAACCTTAGATTCCATTTGCAACACAATTGATCGTTGATGGTGATGGAAACTTTGCTAATGTTTTCCGTTTGACACCGTTGTGAACGGGTTCCGTTGTTTTGACAGAATCAATAGCGCAGTCGACTGCGCTATTCCGTCAAAGCAACAGAACCCGTTTACAACGGTGACAAACGGAAACCATTCGCAAAGTTTCCGTCACCATCAACGATCAATTGTGTTGCAAATGGAATCTAAGGTTTCCATTTTGCCTTACCGTTTAGGGGTTAACCCGATGAAACACCCTAGCGGAAAGGCAACGCTGATGTGAACAGGCCCTTATCTTCACTTTTTAGCACCATTTCTCTGTTTGTGTACCGATGGAATCTACATAACCAGTCACTTTGTATGGCATTACTTATCTTGTACTGATGCTGATTTACATCCTGTGTTATACTCCAGAGCTGCACTCACTATTCTGCTGGTGGAGTCACTGTGTACATTTACATTACAGGAGAGCTGACAGGTCCTCTATACTACGGCACATAGGAGAGCAGACAGCTCCTCTATACTACACCACACAGGAGAGCCGACAGCTCCTCTATACTACACCACACAGGAGAGCAGACAGCTCCTCTATACTACACCACACAGGAGAGCCGACAGCTCCTCTATACTACACCACACAGGAGAGCAGACAGCTCCTCTATACTACACCACACAGGAGAGCTGACAGTTCCTCTATACTACACCACATAGGAGAGCTGACAGATCCTCTATACTACACCACACAGGAGAACTGACAGCCCTTCTACACTACACCACACAGGAGAACTGACAGCTCCTCTATACTACACCACACAGGAGAGCTGACAGATCCTCTATACTACACCACACAGGAGAGCTGACAGATCCTCTATACTACATCACACAGGAGAACTGACAGCTCCTCTATACTACACCACACAGGAGAGCTGACAGATCCTCTATACTACACCACACAGGAGAGCTGACAGATCCTCTATACTACACCACACAGGAGATCTGACAGCTTCTCTATACTACACCGTACAGGAGAGCTGACATCTCCTATATACTACACCATAGAACAGAGCTGACCTCTCCTATATACTACACCACACCGGAGAGCTGACAGCTCCTCTATACTACACCACACAGGGGAGCTGACAGCTCCTCTATACTACACCACACAGGAGAGCTGACAGATCCTCTATACTACACCACACAGGAGAGCTGACAGATCCTCTTTACTCCACCACACAGGAGATCTGACAGCTCCTCTATACTACACCATACAGGAGAGCTGACAGCTCCTCTATACTACATCACACAGGAGAGCTGACAGATCCTCTTTACTCCACCACACAGGAGATCTGACAGCTCCTCTATACTACACCACACAGGAGAGCTGACAGATACTCTTTACTCCACCACACAGGAGATCTGACAGATCCTCTATACTACACCACACAGGAGAGCTGACAGATCCTCTATACTACACCACACAGGAGAGCTGACAGATCCTCTATACTACACCACACAGGAGATCTGACAGCTTCTCTATACTACACCGTACAGGAGAGCTGACATCTCCTATATACTACACCATAGAACAGAGCTGACCTCTCCTATATACTACACCACACCGGAGAGCTGACAGCTCCTCTATACTACACCACACAGGGGAGCTGACAGCTCCTCTATACTACACCACACAGGAGAGCTGACAGATCCTCTATACTACACCACACAGGAGAGCTGACAGATCCTCTTTACTCCACCACACAGGAGATCTGACAGCTCCTCTATACTACACCATACAGGAGAGCTGACAGCTCCTCTATACTACACCACACAGGAGAGCTGACAATTCCTCTATACTACACTACACAGGAGAGCTGACAGCTCCTCTATACTACACCACACAGGAGAGCTGACAGATCCTCTATACTACACCACACAGGAGAGCTGACAGATCCTCTATACTACACCACACAGGAGAGCTGACAGATCCTCCATACTACACCACACAGCAGAGCTGGCAGATCCTCTATACTACACCACACAGGAGAGCTGACAGATCCTCTATACACCACACAGGAGAGCTGATAGATCCTCTATACTACACCACACAGGAGAGATGACAGATCCTCTATACTACACCACACTGGAGAGCTGACAGCTCCTCTATACTACACCACACCGGAGAGTTGACAGCTCCTCTATACTACACCACACAGGAGAGTTGACAGCTCCTCTATACTACACCACACAGGAGAGCTGACAGCTCCTCTATACTACACCACACAGGAGAGCTGACAGATCCTCTATACTACACCACACAGGAGAGCTGACAGATCCTCTATACTACAACACACAGGAGAGCTGACAGCTCCTCTACACTACACCACACAGGAGAGCTGACAGCTCCTCTATACTACACCACACAGGAGAGCTGACAGATCCTCTATACTACACCACACAGGAGAGCTGACAGATCCTCTATACTACACCACACAGGAGAGCTGACTGATCCTCTATACTACACCACACAGGAGAACTGACAGATCCTCTATACTACACCACGCAGGAGAGCTGACAGATCTTCTATACTACACCACACAGGAGAGCTGACAGCTCCTCTATACTACACCACACAGGAGAGGTGGCAGATCCTCTATACTACACCACACAGGAGAACTGACAGATCCTCTATATTACACCACACAGGAGAACTGACAGATCCTCTATACTACACCACACAGGAGATCTGACAGCTCCTCTATACTACACCACACAGGAGAACTGACAGATCCTCTATACTACACCACACAGGAGAACTGACAGATCCTCTATACTACACCACGCAGGAGAGCTGACAGATCTTCTATACTACACCACACAGGAGAGCTGACAGCTCCTCTATACTACACCACACAGGAGAGGTGGCAGATCCTCTATACTACACCACACAGGAGAGCTGACAGATCCTCTATACTACACCACCCAGGAGAGCTGACAGCTCCTCTATACTACACCACACAGGAGAACTGACAGCTCCTCTATACTACACCACACAGGAGAGCTGACAGATCCTCTATACTACACCACACAGGAGAGATGACAGATCCTCTATACTACACCACACAGGAGAGATGACATGACTTAAGGTATGTTTGATGCTTCCGCTATCTACGACCTTACACCCCAAACCCCAATAAGAGACCACACATGAATTTTGGTGTAAAGGCCACAGCAGCCATTTATTAAACACACCTTTTTTCTGAAAAAGAGCATAACCATAAACACATCATAACTCCATGATAACATCCTGCTCTATTTCCCAACTCCAGATAAAGGATCCTTGAAGGCACTTCAATCATTAAACTCCATCGTTTCCTTATTAGGTCTGGACCCCTTACCCTACAGCCGTTCTGCACCTGACCCGAGGGCACCAACCATGTCCAAGACCTCTCTCTCCCTTCCTGGGGACCCTGCCCATGAGGAATATATATGAGCTGGGTAACCACTCCCCAGCCCCTCCAATACTATCCCGGGTTAAACGCCCCGAGTTCTCTTGCAACAATCTCCATTGTTGCTTCTCCTTCTTACCATTCCGTGCCTCCAAAGACCCCTCCTCCTACCGCCACGACAATCATGTGTGACCCCTTACACATGATTGTCCCTCCACAACTGCAGGGCTTTTTCCATGCCCTCCTTAATGTCCAGGGTCCACATATCCAGACCCACCTCGTTTAGATGAACACCATCCGCCCTGAGGAAACCGACCTCTCTGCCCTCCAACTCCTTATGCCGCACCACAACACCGCCATTGCGTGCCACAAATCTGCCAACCACCTTGTTGACCTTTGCTCGCGCTTTGTTTAAGCTATGTACGGAACGTGCCTGCCGCCACACCTTGCGAGCCACAATATCAGACCATACAATAACCACTCCTGAGAACGCCGACCACAACCGCAAAAGGTCAATCTTCACATCCCTCACTAAATCCCTGGACGACCGAATGCCCAAATCATTGCCGCCAAGGTGCACCACTAAGATATCCGGCGCCCTGTCCAAACCCGCATAAAATTGTACCTCTGGTAACAGCCTACACCACAGCATGCCCCGCAGGCCCAACCATCTGACCTGCACTTCTGCGTGATCCATGCCCAACTGCCGTCCGGCCGGACGAACATCAGCACGCACACCTCCCCAGTGTACGTAGGAGTGCCCCATGATCCAAATCAAGCAGGGACCTGCACCTAAAACAACACAAAACAACAACGTAACTACTCCATATCCACCTCCAGCACATCTTATCTCCACCGCCTCAAAGCAAGTGAGGCCGCACATACAACCTATATCTGTCTGACTCCCACCTGCCGATCTTCTTAACCATCGCCGGGGATAAACCCCACCGAGCTGCTTCCGTAGCTGCGCCAATTCTAAAGGAATGAGAGCTAAAACCTGCTCCACCTCTGCCAGACAACAGGATACATTTTTTGAACACCTGTGAAAACTGGAATTTTGACAGAGACAGCCCGTCTGCATGAACCAACAAGGATGCCGGGCCCTCAGGCCTCACCGCAACAAACTCCCGAAAACAGTGGACCGGGCACACCTGCGACCCAGGTAACTCATACAAGCGCACCACAAAACCTCTTCCCTCCTGATCTGTCTTAGATCTACGGAGCAAACAAGAAAGGCAGGAGCCATCCAAATCCACATCCGCGAACAATAAACCCCCTGCCACACTCTTACTGGCCGACACCAACTCCGATATCCGGAACGCCCCAAAGAAAGCCAAAGAAAAGGCCAGTGTAAATAGCCGCACTTCAAATGCTGAAACACAAACCTCCCTCAATAAATCACAAATCGCTACCAACAGCTCAAATGACACCGGCTTCCTGAGATCCCTAACTGCGGAACCCCTCCTGAAACCCTTCATTGCCTGCCGCACCAGAAAGGACTTAGTCACGTCCTCCTCACCTTTCTTCTTAAACCAAAAAGCCAAGGCCGACAAACTGCGAGCGACCATTGCTGCAGACGACCCCTCACTGTACGCATTTCCTATAAAATACAGCAAACACGCCGGCCGATCTGCAATACCTGCCTGCGCATTTTCCAACAACGCCTCCCATACCTGCCATACCGCACTGTACCTCTGCCACGTGACCGCACTAACCGACCTTTCCACAAGCGACATCGCCATTGTCACACCACCTTCCACAGATGCTCTGGACACGGCAGGCCATGAGACTCCGCCCCCGGCGCCAGCAGACGAAACCTGTCCCACTGTTGACGAGAAAGGGAATCAGCCACAGAATTCAGCACCCCCGGAATATGCACTGCCACAAAATGCGCATTCAACATCAGACCTCTCAAAACTAAATGTCGCAATAGTCGCACGACTGGCGGAGAATTAGCTGTCTGAGCATTAACAGCCTGAACCACACCCAGATTGTCACATACGAAACGCACTCTCCGGTCCCGCAGACAATCCCCCCACAACTCCGCAGCCACCACAATCGGGAACAATTCCAGCAGAGCCAAGTTACGGACAAAACCACATTCATGCCATGTATCAGGCCAAACTCCTGCACACCACTGCCCCTGGAAATAAGCCCCAAATCCACAAGCACCTGATGCATCAGTATACAGCTCCAAGTCCACACTAGACACCGGCTGATACATGAGCACCGACCGCCCATTGTAGGTCTGCAAAAAACTCCCCCCACACCAACAAATCAGCTTTCAACTCCGCCGACAACCTAATGAAATGATGAGGGGAATGCACCCCTGCGGTAGCACTCGCCAATCGCCTGCAAAACACCCGCCCCATGGGCATAATCCTACAAGCAAAATTCAAATGCCCCAACAAGGATTGCAAGTCCCGCAACTGTATCTTTTTCCTGCGCAGCGCACTCGCCACCAACTCTCTCATCTCCAGCAACTTATCATCAGGCAAGCGACACTCCATATTATCTGAATCAATCATGATTCCCAAAAACTTAATGACCGTCGTGGGTCCCTCAGTTTTTTCAGGCGCCAAAGGTACCCCAAAATCCTTTGCCACTCTCTCCATAGTGTGTAGCAATCCTGCACACACATAGGTACCCGGCGGACCGATAAACAGGAAATCATCCAGATAATGCAGCGCAGATTGCACCTGCGCCTCCCGACGGACAACCCACTCCAAAAACGTGCTAAACATCTCAAAATAAGCGCATGAAATGGAGCAGCCCATCGGGAGGCAACAATCCACAAAATATTCCTCCTGCCAATAACATCCCAGCAAACAAAAACTATCCGGATGCACCGGCAATAAACGAAAAGCGGCCTCAATGTCAGTTTTTGCTAACAGAGAGCCCTTCCCGTATTTCCGAACCCAAACAACCGCCGCATCAAAGTTAGTGTAACTGACCGCGCACAATGCCGGATCAATGCCGTCATTCACCGACTCGCCTTCCGGATAAGACAAGTGATGAATAAGGCGGAATTTATTCACCTCCTTTTTTGGAACCAAACCTAACGGGGAAACACGCAAACTCTGAACAGGCGGGGAGGAAAACGGCCCCGCCATGCGGCCCAAAGCCACCTCCTTCAGCAGCTTATCCGTAACCAGATCAGGCCGCGCCAAAGCAGACGACAAATTACGGACTACCCCATCACGTCCAACCGACGTACAAGGAATCCGAAAACCTTCTGAAAATCCTAACCACAACAACTCCGCTACTTTCCTATTTGGATAGCCCCTTAAAAACGGGAGCATCCTTTCCACCCTCAGCGGCGTCGCCCCTCTTCTGCTCAGCATCTCCCTGCCTGCCCTTATGCTTCTTGAAGCATCTGGACAAACCATGGGCGCCTCCGCAACCGGAGCACTCGTGCTTGTACCTGCAGTCTGTGCCGAACTTGCAATGCCCCTCATTATACTGCCAGCAACACCCCTTTCCTGAGGATCCTGACCGACCCGCTGCTGACCCCTGACCGCCGGCCGTATCCCGAAAGGGCTGCTGACCCTGTTTTGGCGCAGACATCAGCCGCATCCACAAACTGATATCTTTGTGGTCCCATCGCAATGACGGGCGCACCGACTTCCGTTGACGAAACTGTTCGTCATACCGCAACCAAGCATTACCGCCGTATACACGATACGCCTCCCCTACCGAATCCATATAACAAAATAACGCCGAACAGTTCTCCGGCGCCTTCTCACCCACCACACTAGCCAATATAGCGAAGGCCTGCAGCCAATTCGCAAAAGTCCGAGGAATCAAGCGATACCGCCGCCGCTCCTCTTCCTCCTTCTTACTTTCATCCGGTTTCCACCGGTCCAAATTAAACTTTTCTAAAGGCAGCAAAGAAAAAATCTCAACATATTCATCTTTCCAGATCTTTTCCCTAATCTCCACCTTCAAATGCGCCCCCAGCGGGCCCTCAAAGCACACATAAACCTCGCCTTTTGCCGCATCCGCCAAACGCACATCCTCCACCACTTTCTTAACTGTACTATCCGCCGCATCCACCGCTTTTTCCACCGCCACTACGGCACCCACAACCGGCGCTACGTCACTAACACCCGCCATCCCTGCCGCAGCCGCACCAGAAATCGCCTCGTTAACAACTGCACTCCCTGCCGCACTAGAAGACGCCTCACTAGCAGCGCCCCATACCCTCGCTGGCGACTGCTCTACGCCTGGCACAGTTCTCATAAAATATTCCTGCATCCCTCTAAACAACAATTGCATCTGTGACATTGACAACATCCCCCCCACATCCCCCCCACACATCCCCGGCACCACATCCGTGGTAAACTCACCCGTACGTCCCTGAGGTGACCTCCCAGCGGACGCGTCCATCACTCCAGATAATCCAGGCGTCGGTCGTGACGATCCTGGGGAGTGGTGCTCCTGCACCCCACGCTCCCCGTAGCTCCGCACACTTCTTGTTGAGGAAGCTCTAGGCCCAGCGGAACGCGGCCCGTCCATGATCCTGCCACAAGCTGGTGGCGCGACATATCCAGCCACGATCCTGCCACCCGCTGGTGGCGCGACTTCAGCCTGACAGCCCTGCCGATCCAGTCCTTCTGCAGGGCTGTCAAAATAAAATCTCCTTGTCGCCTCTTGTCTTGCAGACCGCTGCCCCCCCTCGTCCGGATGGGGCCCGGCGTCACTCACCGAAGCTGCCCGGGTCCTTCCGGTCGCTGTC
This sequence comes from Rhinoderma darwinii, assembly GCF_050947455.1. Classification (NCBI taxonomy): domain Eukaryota; kingdom Metazoa; phylum Chordata; class Amphibia; order Anura; family Rhinodermatidae; genus Rhinoderma; species Rhinoderma darwinii. The sequence goes on along the minus strand of NC_134687.1, from coordinate 15,353,526 downwards.
GCTGTCACACGCCTCCCTGCTCCTGCAGGAGGCGATCTCACTCCCCATCCAGAGGCCGCTCGCCTCTTCCTACGCGTCGGTCTTGTAGTCCGGACGTCTGTTTGCAGAGCTCCTCCGGCACCTGGAGCATCGGCGCCGGAGAAAGCCGTCACTTCCTGTGATGCGCGCGCATCCGGTCCCGCACGCACATCCGGCCTTGTGCGCGCATCCGGTCTTGCGCGCGCATCCGGTCCCGCCTCCACTTCCGGCGTCGTTGTTTGAGACAGGAGGGAGGAAGATGGCCGCCGCGGCCCCCCCCCTCCTGTCACCTCCGATCTAGCCCGCCTGATGGGATTCCTCCCAGACCTCCGCGGACCGTCGCCAAGGTGCAGCTCCGGACCAGCAGGAGGAGGAGGGTCCCTGGAGGGGCTCCCTCGGCGCCGACCAGACCGAGGTGCATCCGCAGAAGAAGGCCTCTCCTGAGGCCTGGAACGCCTGCTGCTGCGTCCCTCACTCTCCTCTCCAGCCGCTGGAACCGGAGGAAGAGCCCCGGCAATCAGCGCATCCAGCCATCCCACGCCGTGCTGCATCGCTGCATCCCGGATCCTGGCCATCGTTGACTCCATCGCCGCTTCCATCAGGTAAGTAAAATTATTTATCTGTATATTTTTCTTTTCACTATAATAACAGGACAAAACTTTCTCCTGTTGTCCAGCGGGAAAGAGGGCTGCCTCTTCCCCGCATGGACTTATATACTTTATTCTCCACCCACCACATATAGATACATTTTGCCCCATGCCCCTTTCACATAACCCTCCAATCCCTATAAATATAGCCTAAAACATAATACCTAGAACATAATAGCCTAGAACTCCCAAACACCTAGTCATGCGCTTCCTTCATTACGGCTGCGCCTACATTACGCTGGGCTTACTGATCCTCTATACTACACCACACAGGAGAGCTGACAGATCCTCTATACAACACCACACAGGAGAGCTGACAGATCCTCTATACTACACCACACAGGAGAGCTGTCAGATCCTCTATACTACACCACACAGGAGAGCTGACAGATCCTCTATACTACACCACACCGGAGAGCTGACAGCTCCTCTATACTACACCACACAGGAGAGATGACCGCTCCTCTACACTACACCACACAGGAGAGCTGACAGCTCCTCTATACTACACCACACAGGAGAGCTGACAGTTCCTCTATACTACGCCACACAGGAGAGCTGACAGATCCTCTATACTACACCACACAGGAGAGCTGACAGCTTCTCTATACTACACCACACAGGAGAGCTGACAGATCTTCTATACTACACCACACAGGAGAACTGACAGATCCTCATGATATAATGCAAGGTTCTAATATCTTTTTGGCCTCTATCTTGATTTTCAAAACTGTCTAAAAGAACATTATTATTTTTATTTTTTGCACCTAGCAGCCATCCAACGTCATCTTTTTATTACTCACCATCTTTATTCTCTGCTTTGCCACAAATAGACGATATCTGTCATTAGTCTGTCTTGTGTGGGTCCAATCACTGAGACAACCACCGATGCTGAGGACTTGGCTGGCTAGACCCCATTCTCTATGAAGAAGTAGTCGTCAGACTTTAATCACAAATCTAGTTGTTGTGCTTTAATAGTCCATGGATAACCCCTTGAAGTCCCACCTAGATGTCTGATAGTTTCATGTTGCTCTCCCCCCGCCTGCACAAACCACATCAGATCGGGAATAGACGGATATTCAGGCAGCGGAGGAGACTTCCAGCATTTTGCCTCCCGGCAGAATCCCCATTCATTTTCGACTTTTTAATTTACGCTTCGAAGAAGATCTCAATATCCTCCCTCCATTCATTGACATTTGAGCACTGACCCCTATCACTGCTGACAATGCTGGGGGTGGTAGTATTATTCCATCCGTTGCTCTCTGCTCTTGCACTTTCTATATTATTCCCTTTACAGCATTGGAGGTTTGCACCTCGGGGACCTCACAAGGCGAATGATTAAATATCCTACATATGTAGAGAGGCTGATAGCATTTACCTTGTCAGGTTTTACCTTTACCATCCTGTTTGTTTATGGTAAATCCTACATTTGCTTCTATGACTATATATTGAAATGTCAGCGGTGGCTTAATATCCGGAATATGACGGAGGGAGTTTCTGCGGTAATTGCAGACTGGCTGTACATTGGGGGGGGGGGGGGGGTCCGGGAGTCCGGCCATATATAACTCGTGACAATTGTATATAATGGTAGAGATATGGGGTTTTTTCTTCACTACAACCATTAAACGTTTTGGTCACATGACCCCTGAACATGATGTCACCAAAGCATACATATGGCTGCAGATTTGTGGTGGCTGATAGGGGGCAGAATTTTTAATTTAGCACAATACTCATTAGTTTTACATGACAAGGCTATTGGACAACCCCCTTTAAATACCAACTACCGTGAACAGCCATGAATAGGGTCCTATGGTTGTAATTTCGGTCCGGTGTTCTAGTCCAACTAGGATCTAATCTACATGGACTTGTTATACTCCAGGTCTCGGACATATAAACCTGCGTGGACAGGGACTTTTATATTATTACTCTCGGTTTTATTCTGCCCTGACGCTAGAGGGCGCTCTAAACCATCTCTCATGCATTTCCGTTTCTTTGTCTTTCAGGGATATAGACAAAAGGACTCATACATTGCAAGCCAAGGCCCGTTACGTAACACCCTAGAAGATTTCTGGAGGATGATTTGGGAGTGGAAATCCTGCTCTATTGTAATGTTAACGGAGTTGGAGGAAAGGGGCCAGGTAAGGGTTAACAAATTGTGAAAAAAAAAAAAAATTGCGCATTTTACAATAAAGGCTTGTCCATAAAGTTTGTCAATAAATCTTAAATGTTCTATAATAAAGTTCTGGAATTTTGTAATTCACTTTGGGTTTTAACTAAGCATTTGAAGATCTCTGCTTGCTGTCTGTGAAGAAACGTTCTGATTTTTCCAGAGGCTGAAAACCCATCCTGATCGTGTGTCACTAACACGGGTGTATGGCTCGTTACAAGAGAGAGGCCTGATCTACTGTATCAAGCCCTGCACCTGTGATAGCGGGAGATGATCAAGATGTGTTTTCAGACTCTGAAGGTAAAAAAGAATGTTTCCATTCACTGACATTAATAATAGAACATGTATATGGTGAAACATGCAAAGTATATGGATAGTTACTGGGCCTTACAGTATTCAAGGATTAAAGGGGTTGTCTCACGAGGACAACCCCTGTCCATGTGCTCCATTAGGACATATGGACGTTATAGAAGCGGGGTCTTTCGTTTGGAAACCCCAAATGGAGAGGCGCTCCACGGTCCGCGCATGGCCCAGGAGCCCGGACCGCAGAAAGAACGGACATGACTTATTACGACCGTTTTCTGCTCACAGAAAATAATGGACGCGGCCATGTGCACGGCCCACGATTTGCTGGTGGCTTACGGGTGACACTCCGCTGCCGGCCGACCCGAAAATCACGGCTGTGCACATGGCTACGGTCATGTGCATGAGGCCTAATGTGCGACTCTAAAACGGGAAATTCCCATATTAGGCAGATCCATTCCTGATAGGAATTTATGGCATCTCAACAGGGATTTGCACCTAAGCGCTGACCGATTGTGGTTCTCAGGAGATAAGTAATTCGTCTTTGTGATCTAGTCCTTCCACTGATCTACGTACAGGATATTTCTTGTTGATCGCCTGGTCTACCTGTTTCTGTAATTTATTGTTTTTGGATTTTATTCAATTCATTCAATACAGGAAAAATGTGTACAGTATTGGCCGTCAGAAGGCATCATGTCTTTCGGAGACATCACTATAGAACTGAAGAAAGAGGAGGAATGTGAGAGCTACACCGTGCGAGATCTACTGGTCACCAACACCCGGGTGAGAATTTCCTGAAGTTTTAATGGGGTTCTTATCAAGTTGACTATTGTAGTCATTAGGGTCTGGGCAGATTCATGGATATGGTCATCGGAAACTTCTTATTGGGGCCCTGGCAGGTTGACTCCACTTGTCTTTGGGGCTTTCACAAGTTGGTGGCCGTTGTCTGAGGCCTGCAGAAGTTGGCTTTGGTGCCTCGGCAGGATGATTACACCAGAGTTTGGGGCCCTTTTGAAAGTGTCGGCAGTTGTTTTTTCGGGCCTTAGCAGGTTGACTTCATTTGTCTTTGTAAGTTGGTGGCACTTGTCTTTGGGGCCTCGGCAGGTTGACTCCACTTGTCTTTGGGGCCTCGGCAGGTTGACTCCACTTGTCTTTGGGGCCTCGGCAGGTTGACTCCACTTGTCTTTGGAGCCTCGGCAGGTTGACTCCACTTGTCTTTGAAGCCTCGGCAGGTTGACTCCACTTGTCTTTGGGGCCTCGGCAGGTTGACTCCACTTGTCTTTGAAGCCTCGGCAGGTTGACTCCACTTGTCTTTAGGGCCTTCACAAGTTGGTAGAAGTTGCGCTCTGTATGATATATTACTCCATTATACTGCAGGAAAACAAAGCCCGTCAGATCCGACAGTTCCACTTTCACGGATGGCCAGAGGTTGGGATCCCAACTGATGGGAAAGGGATGATCAATATCATCGCAGCCGTACAAAAACAGCAACAACAGTCTGGGAATCACCCAATCACTGTGCACTGCAGGTGAGTAGAAACAAAGTCATGGCCAGAGACCAGTACATAAAATACACATGAAAGGAACGGCTACTGGTAAATGTTCTCTGAACGGTTAATTCTACTGGTGTTTGTGTCCTCAGTGCCGGAGCGGGGAGAACGGGGACTTTCTGTGCCCTGAGTACAGTACTGGAGAGAGTGAAAGCGGAGGGAATTCTAGACGTCTTTCAGACCGTCAAAAGCTTGAGGTTACAGCGGCCACACATGGTCCAGACACTGGTAAGGTCATTGGTTTCCTCCATTGTGCTCAGCTTGGTCCTTTCAGATCCCATTTTTACTATAAGCAGTGGACAGCTTGAGGGCAGGCTCCCTGGCACTGGTGTAGGGGCATTGGGCACAGACTGTACAGGATTCCTAAAATGGGTATTCCAACAATAAACCTTTATAGCAAGTGTATGATTGGCCTAATAGTTGACTAGGGTCCGTGACCCTTAATGCCCAAGTCTCCAAACCACTCTGTCCGTCCCGGCCTTTAATGGCCAATATTGGTATCAGAAAATGAGTTCACTTTGACTTGTATTGCTTTTTCCTTCAGCAGCCCCCGTATGGCACCATGTTGACTTAGAGCATCGTCATATAGTAGGCCACAGGTGCCAGTTAGCTCATAATATAGCTGTACCAAGAGGTCAAGCAATAAAGCATAAAGAGGTTGTGCCCGGTTAAAAATATAGCCTGGCTGCTTTCTTCCAAAAACAGCGCCGCGCCTGCCCACAGGTTAGGTTTGGCATTGCATCACGGGACTGATCTGCAATACCACTCACAACCTGAGGATAGGTGTGGCGCTGTTTTGGGAAGAAAGCAGCCATGTTTTTCTAATCCTGGACAATCCCGTAAATATCTTAGTCCCCATAACAGGAGTCCTGAAAGCTGAGATATAGAGGGTTGTTTTCTGTGGTTTCCGAGCGGCGCCTGCAGTTTCTTTTGTAGGAAATCCATTTAGACTTTCTTATTTTTTTTTCCCGTGCACAGGAGCAGTACGAGTTCTGCTACAGGGTGGTGCAAGAATATATCGACGCGTTCTCGGACTACGCCAATTTCAAATAAAACCAAGAGGAGGACGCGACTGTGGCCTTTAATATTTTGTAATATTCTATTTGTTAATATATCTAGATCAGTGTATATATCTTAACTGTTTTAGAGGATTGGTACAATGTGCTTTATATTAGCTGGACATTTTATATGTAGCAAAGTGATTAGTGCCGATAGCCATTTAGGTTTTTTTATTGTTTTTTTTTATTTGTGTTTTTTTTTTATTTGAATACAATAGTTTGATGTTTGGATTAATTTTTTATTTTATTTCATCCACCATTCATTCTTTTTATTTTATTGACACTAGCGCCATCTCTAACCCGACAGAAAAAGCCTTTGGAAGCCATTTTTTTTAAAGACTTATGGGAAACACAGCAGCATAACCGTCACATTTACTGCCGTTCCAACGCGTTTCATGCATTTATTCTGTAAATAATTATATAAATAGAAAATATATCATAGATTTTTGTATTAAAAAAGAAAAAAAAAGAAAGATAAACCTAATATTGTTCAGATTATTACTACTCAAATCTAAGCATTTTTGTTGCTGGTGAGGCCTCGCTTTGTGACACGCTGCCAACACCCTTGAGGTCTCGCTTTGTGACACGCTGCCAACACCCATGAGGTCTCGCTTTGTGACACGCTGCCAACACCCATGAGGTCTCGCTTTGTGACACGCTGCCAACACCCTTGAGGCCTCGCTTTGTTTCACGCTGCCAACACCCTTGTGCGGGTCTTGTAGTGGTTGGAGGGAATCGTCGGCCACCAGTCGTAACCTGAATATGCTGCTTTGTATCACATAGGGCTATTTCTTATTACATTCCAGGCATTCAGAAATATCCAACCTTGTATTCAAACTCTGCTCATCGAGGAACGTTGCTCCATATTTACTTCTATACATCTACACGCAACATAGACAGCCGTTTTGTCTGCGCCAATTCTAGTATGGACTAACCTAGGACAAGGCCCAGTGTTTGCCATGCGTTAGTGGTTCCTATTGAATCCATAGGAGGCATCGTCATGGACCGTTACCTTGGGCCACCAATGGTGGTTCCATATCTGAACTGACGGGCATCATTATCATGGATATTGATTACATTTACAAAATGGCTGCCACATGGCTAGGTGATGTTACTAAAAAGAAGGGCTGTTCTCATGTCTGTGTTGGTTCAGTCCAAAATTTTAATCGACAGCCAAGGTTATTGATGGAGACCACAGAATGACTGCCTTCGCTCTTTTTGAAGATGGATTCTTGATCTATTTTATTATTTTTTTCCTGGTCCATTGATGTAACCACCGGTTCTTTCGATCACTGGTTCTATGAACTTTCCACCAGTTGTATGTAGAACTTTAAACCAAAGGCATTCTTCGTACTAAGGTCATTAGAGCCAGACAGTAAAAAAAAACTCTATGGCTTTGTTTAAAGGTTTGGTTCACCGACTCAGAAATCCATTTAAAGGGCAACTCCAGTCAGATACAAAAATTTGAATTCCTGGCCATGGATGGTGGTGACAACTTTTTTTTTTTTTTTAATAAGTTGTCAATCCCTGTCCCTTTTACTCCATAAAAAGTGAATTCCTCAACAGACGGCGACAGAGGCCCCTCCATATAAAAGCTAAACTCAATCCTGAGGCATAATGGAGCAATCATTTTTGACCATTCCTCATAATTTTCCAGTTTAGTCCCTTTTACTGGTATCGTTGATATCAGTTGTGATTGGAGTTGCCCTTTAGTGAAGATATTTTACCTGAAAACTTTTTGTGGCACCTTATGTTAAGTTTTAATTATTTTTTTTGTTGACTTATACCTAAAGTATCAGTGATGACAATAAAAAAAAGAACCTGTTGCCAATGTACAGAACTGTGGCCAAGGTTCACGATGTCTGTATTATTTTTTGATTGTTTTATATTTGACATAACCCCACTCAGGAAGTCTTTATGAACTACTGGCATCTAAGGTTTTATGCCAAAAGAAGATACGTAAGAGAAATGCCCAGTCTGGTGCAAACTTGCAAAAAAATCCCGCCGAGACCGCCAAGCTGTAATTCAACCAAGATGATTCCTGTTGCTTCTCTGGTGACCATAAGATATAACTTAGTCAGTGCACCCTAATTTTACTTATTTTATGCTCATCCCATGGTATCCCAAGCTGACACCTCTTTTTCAAAAAATTAACCACTTTTTTACCGCTTCCTCATTCAATGACTCGTTACAAGACCCTGTATACTTTGAAGCATGAAGGATCTTGTAAATGGAGGGAGGCTTGAGCTTTATGGTGAAATTATTCCACTTGAGGCCTCATGGACACGACCGCATTATGACTTTGTACCAGTTTTGTGTGGTACGGAGCTGTAATACAGCCGTTATATTATCCTGTGGCGCTGTCCATACTCTTGTGTGACGCATTATATTTGTACAGAGGTGTTTTTGGCCATTCTTCTTGTTGCATGTGTCATCCTATACCACATGGGTGCAAATTTTCCTCCACAGAAGTAGTTCTGCCGTATTTGTACCGGTTTCCTCCCCTAATCTACTTTCAAGGAGGATGGACTTTGAAGCACGATTTACTTTGACTCATACAGTGCCCATAATGAACTTATAGGACTCCTACAAAAGTACACAGAACACCATACTACCAGAAATGCAGTATCATATGGAATTTTACAAGTGCAAATCCCTGCCGACTGCCGATTTGGTACTGATATTCTATACAGTCGTGTACACGAGGTCGTAGTATGGAAAGTCCCATGCGTCTTCCCGATTCCTCTAATAGCTGGGAATCATCGGAGACAAATCTTAAGATTAAAAGGAAAACTTATCACATAGATTATATATGCACGTGATAACATCATGCACAAAAATAACCTGCTGGATTTCGGGTAGACTGGAGTTTCCCTTTAAGTAATGAATTGGTTGTAACCAATCACATGTGTGGAACTCTGTGGCCAACCGCTATTGGCTCATTGACAGACGCATGAGGAAACCTGATAAATAAATTGATGCTTGTAAAATTTTTGTTCAAATATTTAGTTACCAAAAAAAAGAAGAAATTACGACCGAATTGATAGCACTTAATATATGACATGGTCCTTGGGGACCAGATTTTTTTAAAATTATTTTTGTTTTAATTTTTTGTGATATTGCTGACCTAATTTTGCAATGCAAGTAATTAAATAATAGGTCTCCAGAACCTGATATCTCCATGTCGTCCCTTACAGGTTGTGTCTGCGCCCATCATGTTCCGCCGGTTCACTACATGTACCGTACATTAATCTAATGTACACAAATCTCCCTAAATCTTATTCAAGGGCTGTATTTTTTAGACTCTTATCTAACCCGTTTAGTGTGTTGTTGGCTATGAATTCTCCATAAAGATTTTTTTGTGGAGTTCCCCTTTAAATTAGTTTTTCCGCCAGCTGAGGTGATCGCCTCCAGTAAAGTTTGAGATGTCATTGTCAAACCAGCCTTGATGAGTAAATCCTGAGTTCCGTGCCTGGTCAATAAAACCTCACATTTCTTGCATCAATTTTCGGAGGTATTTACATCACACTCCACCTCTGACCTTCCTCTGACAATGGGATTGCTATGTCACCCGGGCAGTCGTATTGATTAAGCTTCACTAAAATCCCAAGTCTCCTCCTCCGGCTGAATAGGTCGTCATCCGCAAACACATGAATATAATGATCCTGATCTATATGAGTGAGGTCAGGAAGTAACCCCCGCCACTCCTTCTATGAGACTGAACCATGTTCTTTGCATTGAAGAGTATTATACACCAGTGCTAGAAAACGTTTCCCAGGAAATGAGTGAACTTTATGTAAATTTTATTTTTTAGCCGATTCCATTCCAATTTTGCACAAAAATGTTCTAATTTTTTAAATATTTTAAAAAAAATTATAATTTAATTGTGACTTAAAGACAGTCCTTCAGAAGTAGTTGAAAGGTTACGTTAATCCCCACAATACAGCTTTGCCTATTTGCCGTCCCCTACAACAGCTAAAGGAAATGTAAAAAAGTTTTAATTAGGGGGGGGTTTCACAAACCGTGGTTTTTGTTTTTCTGTGGTTTGACGTTTTTCTTTGCCAAAAATGCTGTGGCCAGAGGTTAAAGTCTATAGTGAAATATAAAATTCACTACAAACAATATGTTCTTGTTTGTGGCCTTTTGTATATGGCGTTTTTCCATAGGGTACTCCTATAGAACACCAGAAAAACTTCACGTTACAAATGTAACAAAAACGCCTCCAAAAACATTTGTAAAAAAACACGTGAAATTAATGGCGATTTTTGTTATTTATTTTTGCATTGAAAAACTTCAGTAAACAATTTTTCCCGACTACACATAATACGAATAACCTCAGCAAAGTTGCTTTATATTGCAGTCCGTTACTTAAAATTAAATATAAGAGAAATGATGTTGCGGAAGTGATTTTCAGATCTATGCTATAACCAGAGGATGTGACTACGATTCTTTACTTGCAAATAATGTTGTCAATCTCACAAAAAAAAGAAAAATTTTACAAAATTGCTGCCTGTAAATTCTATCAATTGTCCTAAATTGTTTTATTTAAAAAAAAACATTTTTGCATGCTAGATAGTTTTTTGTTTTTTTTTTTTATACCAATTTTTAAAATTCATAGTAAGAAACTGATCTTTAGGTTATGTCGGGCAAATATCTGGAAAATATGGTCAAACTTCTAAATGCCAAGTATATTTAGTTCGGGAACAAGAATATTTATGTGAATTTATATTTTCCAAAATCACTTCGACATTATAGCGCTGCCTTTGTTCACCACATTTAACTTTTTGGAAATGCTTTAATAATTTAACTATTTTTTTTCTTTTTAACCCATCAGCCTCTCCATGAAATGTTTAGTTTCTTGTTTTTATCTTAGTCCGTTGTTTTATATTCCATTTTTTAATTTTACTTTGTAAATAAACTCTACACCCTAAAGCCCTATGTATTTTTTTTTTAGATTTGTTTCTAGATTTTTTTTTATTGTAAATTGTTTTTGTTTTTAAATTTAAAATCCTCCAGACACACAAAAAAGCTAGAAATTATTGTATGTTTATTATTTTAGTATATTTTTGACATTCTATTCCAAGACTAAGTTCAGACTGGCGTTGTATAATCTGTTACTTTTATCTGTTTTTAGATCAGAATAAGGATAAAAACGAATTTATTCAAAATCCCATTGAAATAAAAATAATGGATCCAAACGGATAACAATCCATCAATCCATCCATTTCAATGGAATATTTAACGGATCTGTTTTTAACCGTCTCTCTGATCTAAGCGTATGTTCACACGGTAAACAAAATACGGAGCTGTTTTCAAGGGAAACCCGATTTTTCAACCTTTTTACAAGATGTTTACGGCCCGAAAAATGTCTGAAAATATCCCTAGTGAACATACCCTAAGGATCGGAGTAACGGATTATACAAATGTGAATTTAGCCTAAACCAGTGCAGTAGAAGTTATCTGATGCTCTGTGATATAATCCGCCAATGGAATGTTTTTTTTTTATTTTTTTTTTTCCGTCAGCAGTCCGGTGTGATTTACTATTGATAACCCAAAAAAAAGTATATATAAATAAATGTAAAAAAAAAAGACGACTTCTTGATGGATTTCTAGAGAACTCCTAGTGGTGGCAGCCATTTTGAATAAAAAAATAAATAATTGGCGCACGGTTTAGATGTGAATTGGAGCGCTAGTCGACGTTCCTACTGAATTAATAGGCTGCATTTTCCTAAATATTGGTTGAATGCAACGATTTGGATCCAAAAAATTCACAACATTGTTCAGTTAAGAATTGGAACAAACATTTATTTTCCGATCAGTCAATTAAATTGTTAACTTTTGTGATTCTGTTTGGGGTAAGGGGGTTAGAGGGGTAAAAATGTTTAAGAAAAATGGTACCATGTGGGCTGCAGCTTGGGGTTTATACTGTGGTTTGAGTGGTTTTCATATGTCCATCCTCTGCTCATTAATCCGAACATCAATAAATGCTATTAATGTTGTAAATATTTGGGGAGTTGATTTTTGGGAAGTTGCTCAAGCGAAGGTTTTACGCTGAAATAAATGTGCTCATTCCAAAAAGACTTGAGTGTGAGGTTCTTTCGTCAAACATCTGGTGAAGGTTTGTAGGACCTTATGATGAGTTTTAGGCGTTCGACATGTGGACGGAACCTGTACGGAGTCACACAATGTCTACAGGTCCATACTAAGGAATCTTCAGCACTCCATGTGTCTCCGTATGGCACTATATTACAGAGGTTTTCCCCCTTAGGAGCAGTAATACTTATGATCTATGGCAGTCACTGGAGCATGCGATCTGTTTATACGGAGGCACGGAACGACCAGCAATAAGGCCATGTGCGTTAACACAATAAGACTCCTTAAGTGGATCCATCACAGGTATAATAGTGAAGTGTGTTCTCTCGAGACCTTCACCACTAATCTCATATGTTTTTGCACTTGGCTAGCAAATTATCCAACTCTGTTAAAGGGGTTATCCAGGATTAGAAAAACATGGCTTCTTTTTTCCAAAAATAGTGCTACGCCAGTCTATGGGTCTTTGCCTGGTATTTCAGCAGTATTGAAGTGAAGGAGACTGAGCTGTAATACCACACACAACCTGTGGACGGGTATGCTCTTTTTGGAAAAAAAAAAAAAAAGGACCCAGGTTTTTCTAATCCTGGACAGCCCCTTCGAAATATTGGTCTTTGGTTACAGGGTGCAGATTAACATATAAGACGAACACCTGTCTAACGGTATCAGCAGTGCTGTATGAGGGCGCAGAGAGGAGAGCTCTCGATATCTGCCAGCCCTATAGCCATTCACTGGGCATCAAAACCCTCCACACCAAATAGAGATATTCCTTCTCCTTATCGGCTCCAGTGGTTCATGGACCACTACGTGAGTCACAGCAGACAGAAAACCCCAGTGCAGTCAGGCTCCTCGGGCCCATGAACTTTCAAGATGGCGCTCATGCCGTCCTTTTTCTCTCCACAAGATCGGTCTCAGTCTGAAGAGGACTTACTGCTTTCCGATCCAGTGAAGTGGACAAAATAATTCACTTCCACCCTTGACTACAAGAGACTGGCTTAAAGAAGTGGCGAAGAGGAAAGCCCGGGACAGCCAGAAAACCCTGGAACTGACCATCCAGGCACCTGGAAGCAGGTTTCAGTCTTCGGTCCCAAAACCTCCATGCGGATAGGTGATTTGGAGCGCACAGTAGCCCAGGTTAAGGCGACAAATGATGATCTTTGTTCTCAACGGAACAACTTGTGCTTGGTAGACCTGCCAGAGTGACTAAAAGCCTCACAGCTTATGTGAAAGAGACTTCCCTGACACCCTCGGCCTTGATTTTTGACTGCTGAGTTGAAGAAGCCCACAGGGTGGGTCCGAGTCACCACTCTAGAGATCTGGACTGTTGGATTTTAATGACATTTGCCCTTAGGGCCTTCGGAACGAGAAATGAAGAATCACCGCATTCTCCTCTGATTACTCTACAGAGGTGGTCTGCAGACGAAGGGACTTTTAGCTCCATTTGCATATTTTTTTGTTGAAAGTTTTTTTTTTTTTTTAACCCCAGTGTCCAGTGACCCCTCGGATACTTCATGATGATGGCAGCAGAGCCAGCACTGGGAACAGATCCATCCTTCACCACTTCGAAAGACAAGATTGGCAGCTTGGACTTCACAATTGATGGGGTTGAATTCCAGGATTCTCAACGCGACCAACTTACCCGTAGTTCACCTAGTTCAAACCTTTGCCCCGCTGATCGCCTCCAACGGAAAGGAGTTCATAATGGACAGTATCTACGGGTTTCACTGGATGTCATGACACGACTGCCAGCCACGTTCTCATTCACACCACAGGCTTAAAGTGATTTTTTTTTTTTTAATAAGTTTACCCACATCTATGGTGAGATTTTGACTTTGTATATTACACCCAGTGGTGGCTACTGATATATTGGGAACTCCTAGTCTGAATCTACTAGGAATGCTTTCTCTGACATCAGTGTGGGCTTTGGACATAGACTTGGAAAATAATAGTTGCACAACAATGACTGTGAGTTGCAGGGACAGTACTTACCTATCGCTATCCTGCCTGCCACACACAATTTGTGACCGAACGAGGGTACACACATGTTTATTCATTGACCGGGTGGTGGGAGGTCTCACACGGTAGAAAAAAGTCAAGTCTCTAATACAGTGTTAGGGATTGTAATACCTCGAGCCTCACGATAACGAGGTATTTCCCATTATTGATTTATCTTATGGAGGTAATTAATATGGTTTGTAAAACGTCTATGCACCTAATGGAGAAAATAGACCATTTTTCTGGGCTTCTACAGGATATTATTCCTTTAAAAATAATTAGGAGGAGGGAGCTGTAAAACGGTCTTATTCTCTTTGGCGGATAGAAAAAGGAGGTGCAGCAGGTGGACTTCCTCCACAAGGACAGGATAAAGTTTAAAGGGGTTTTCCAGACAGTAAAAATTGATGGCCTATCCTCAGAATCGGCCATCAATAGCTGATGGGTCCGTGTTTGACTCCCGGGACCTCAGCCGATCAGCTGTTTTGAAGGGGATGCCACACTCATACACTCATGCCACACTCATACTCTCATACGAGCGCCGCAGCCCCTTCATACCAGGCACAGTGCCGTACACTTACGTAGCGGCTGTCCCGGGATTGCAGCGCAGTCTCTTTCACTTGATTGGGACCAGAATTGCAGTCCCAGGCACAGCCGCTATGGAAGTGTATGGCGCTGTGCCTGTAACCTGAGAAAAGGCGACGAAAGCCGCAGCTCCATTAATCGGCTGATCGTGGGGGTGCTGGGAGTCGAACCCCCACGATCTGATATTGATGACCTATCCTAAGGACAGGCCATCATATAAAATGCCCGGACAACTTCTTAAAGGGGTGGTGGCTAGAATTTGAGACTGATAATGGGGAATGCAGGGTTGTTGGCGCCTTATATTGGGAATTGGCAAAAGTAATGCTGAGGGGTAAACTATTTTCCTACATGAATACTATTCAAAATAAGTTTGGTCCAACCATGTCAGGAGGCTAGTGACAAGCGCCGAGAGATATGTACTAACTTCATATTTGACCCGTCCACATCCACCTGTGATGCATGGAAAGCAGTTAAAAGTAATGATTTGTGGGTGGACAGGAAAGGTTACATAGAACACAATATCGGGTAGACTTTTTTCGAATAAATGAGAACGCCTCTTGGCACGTGTAGCCGGGGGACGTTTTAAGCCTACACATATTACGGCACTCCGAGAAAACTCTGGAGACCCTCACTTCAATCCCAAGCACATTAACACAATTCGGGAATTTTGCTCCTCATTATATTGATCCCAACCAGAAAACATGAGACAAGGAGTCCAGTTTCTAGACACAGTCGCTCTGCCGTCCTTGACTATGGACCAAAAAAATATTTTAAACTCTGACATACCTGAAGAGGAATTCAAGGGAGTCATTAAATCTCTTCATTGAATATCATCAGCCCATTTTATTTTGCCCCAAGAATAAAACGCCAGCCACCGATCTCTAGCACAAGCCCGCAGGGACAGGTATTTTGGGGTGAAATTATGTCCTATATCAACACTCACTGGTCTTTTTTTGCTCTCTGGAACTGCAACCTCTTTTCTACCAATACTTTGTCCCCCAAGATGCAAATGGCACTAGACGGGGCCTTCAAATTTGGACATGTTGTACTATTGGTAGCCAAAAGGGTTCTCCAGGCTTGGCTCAAAGCGATCATACCTGGCTTACCAAAGTTAATTTCCGAGCTTTAGTTCTTTCTAAGAATTGACCGGTTAGATGCAAAAAGACATAAACAAAGTAACGCAGAAAAATTCTTTACCAAATGAAATAATTGAAGAGGTAGTTAGATCTTTCCAATACACCGCTTGGTATCATGTAGCTAACCTGAAAGGTTCCCTCGGAGCCCTGAAATTACCAGCTAGACAGTCAACCAGACCAGACCCCGTAATGTTGGAACCATGACCGTGCTCCGGGGCCCAGAAATTGGTGACGAGTTATAGTGTTTATTGTATTTCTTTGATGTACATGAATTGAATGTAAGGGTATGTTCACACACAGAGTCAAAAACGTCTCAAAATACCGAGTTGTTTTCAAGAGAAAACAGCTCATGATTTTCAGACGTTTTTTGTGCCACTCGCGATTTTCGCTGCGTTTTTACAGCCGTTTTTGGAGCTTTTTTCCACTTTTTCCCAAAAACGCCCCAAGAAGTGTCCTGCAGTTCTTTTTCGCGGCCGTGAAAAACGCTCCTTCGGAACAGAATGCCGTTTTCCCATTGAAATCAATAGGCAGATGTTTGGAGGTGTTCTGCTTCCGATTTACGGCCCAAAAATAGGCCGTGTGAACAGACCCTAAGACGTCTTTATGATATCTAACTTGTAATCTGCGATACATGCCAGTACACTGCTCACTGTCTACCACCCCTTTTTTTTTTGCCTTTTTCTTCCCTTTCTCTCTCTCTTGCTTTGGTTTTGCATTATTCAGGGCACTATTTTGTCCTTTTCTATCTGCCATTTTTGTTTTTTTGATTGTATCTAACAAAAAAAAAAGACTAACACCAAATGTTCCACGTCCTGCTATTGATCCGCGGCCCGTTGGTTGGTGATCTCTGCTGATCCCCAACCACCGGGCCGCGGACCAATTCTGGGAAGTGGATAATTTGATACCGGGCTGTGGTATCTGGTATTCACCCCGGTGGACGCAGGGAATTCCGGGCAGAAAACCACACCAAATTGTGATGCGGTTCTTCGCCAGGAATGTTTGCTGCGGAAAACTGCTGAGCATTCAATAAGTATACAATTTTTTTTTCCGCCGTAATAAATGCAACAACTCCTATTTCTTGTGTGTTTTACCTCCCCATTAAATTCAATGAGGAAAACCCGCAACAAATAAGCAGCGTTTACACAAATACAATTGACATGCTGCGGAATAAATCTCTGCACCGCAGGTCAGTTTGTGAGCGGTTCTTCCGCTCACTATTTACACAGCGTGCGGATGAGATTTGTTCTATCTCATCCACTCTGCTGCTATTGTATTATGCTGTGGATTTTCCGCAACTACTTACGTTGCGGATAATCTGCAGTATTTACGCAACGTGTGAACTGACCCCGAAACACCCCCCTGCTGGTCCGTGGAGAAATTGTCTTGCATGAAACTTGTCCTTGTTAAAAAAAAAAAAAAAAAAAAAAAAAGTTGGGTACCTAAAGCCTCGTGCACATGACCATAGTGGTGTGCACGGCCGTGATTTGCGACTCGGACGGCCGTGGAGTGTCATCAGTGGTTTGCCCGCGAATCGCGGGCCGTGCACATTAATTTCAAGGAGCCTGGACCGCAAAATGAGACCGTAATAAGACATGTCCTAACTTTTTACGGTCCAGGCTCCCGGGCAATGCAAGGATCGTGCAAACCCCGGCCATGTGCGTGGGCCCATAAAAAAGCTGTCCAGTAATGACTCTATAGCCGGAGTCTCCATGTTTATAAGAGATACAGAAATATACAGGAGGAGACCGAATTGAGGGTTTGCCAAGTGAAGCGGACTTGGCTGTTACCGTTTCTCCCATAGACTAGTTTTGAGAGAGACGCACATATACCAGGCCACGTCTCTATTTGGTCCCGTCCTGTATCCTTGACTTGCTAAATGGGGCAGGGGACCCTCATTTTCCTGATCAGACAATCATTACATGGATATGTTGTAAATATCTAAAATTGGGAAAATATCTTTAAAGAGGTTGTAAAGGATTAACAAAGCATGGCTGCTTTCTTCCAAAAACAGAGCCACACCTGTCCACAGGTTGTGTGTTATATTGCAGTTCAGCTGGATTCACTCCAATGGAGCTGAGCTGCAATACCACGCACAACCTGTCAACAGCTGTGGGCGCTAGAGCATTCTAAAAAGACCAGTCTGGCCTGGCTTAGAAGACTAAAGTGCGGTGAGCAGATTGTACCAGACATCAGAACCAAGATACCAATCACTATCACTGAGACAGGGAAGATGGAGAACACAAGTATGAGAAAAATCCTACCAGCAGGGAAAACAAAGATGGCAGAGCCAGAAATGAGACATGGAGGATGGCCACCAACAAAGACAGAAAACATTTAAAGGGAATTCTCACGTAAAAATAAGGAAATCACCCGTAAATATCAAACCATTTTTCCTCTTCAAGTTTTTAGGAAATTCTGTTCCTCCGCTTTTCAGTTTGATCCATCCGTTTTTATCCATCTGACATTTGGACATGGCGGCCATGACAGCTGAAGATGCTGGTGAAATATCTAATCTGTTATTGAACCTTATTTTATGGCCGTAACATCCGGACCTGAATTAAACAAAGGTTTCATGGTAATTAGGTTCTGATAAATGTGGCCCAGTGCCCCGACTTTGGCAATCACCATAATTTGCGATTGGCCTTTAAGGGGTCGTCCACTTTGGACAATCTCTTTTTTGTGAAAAGGGAACCACAGCTGTGGGGGGGGGGGGAATTTGGCAGCATGTGTTCAATATCCCTGCAGTGCCCCCACAGGCGAAATAAAGCATTACATGGTGGCCAATGACATAAAGGTACTGTCTGTATAATGCATGGACACGCCGGGTCCTCCAGGGGCTTTTCTTAGGAGTTCTCCATTCTTGGCTTAGTTTTTATTACTAGAGCAAACTTTAATTTCTTTCAATCTCCGGCCGTAACCTGCGTAGACTTTTTTTATACTCCACTGAAGTGATTGAGTTTTAGAAATTCAGCGGATGAAGCCGTAGTCAATCCCCGACATGTAATTGGTATCAATTTATCGTGGGTGTTTGTACGGCTAAAAATAATCCGTCTCCGGAAAGCTGTTGTCAATCTGCGGCCGTACATCAACCGGGGAATTATTGGCGCGTCCGCCGCAGAGGGAACATTGTAACAGAAATTGACAATTCAATGTCTCGGGTCTGATGCATGTAAAGCCGCATCTGCCGCCGGCCTTTCCCATTGGCTCGGATAAAGGAATAGTAAATATCAACAGAACAATCCATCACCTCTTCAAACAAACTTTCAATGTAGCAATAAAGCAGGGCAGTCCCCGGGGAGGGCGGCAGCAGATGTGCCTTAAGGCAAACAGATTATACTTGGCTCACAAAGAGGCGTCAATGAGAATTCTTAAAGCTTTTAGTGCACTGCGAATAGACTCGCTGACTTCTACACTATCCGGGGTTATTAGCTGGAAAATTCCTGTACAGGCTTGGAAATAATAAAAGTTTTGAATATCAAAACAGAAGACTAGAAGGAAAACTCCCATCATCACATAATGTTACATTGATAACCTCCCACCCCCCCCCCCCCCTTATAGGAGATCAGCAATGATCGGGATTGACACCTAGATAATGGAAATTACTTTAGTCACCTTCTATGAAGTGTTCAATATCCCTGCAGTGCCCCCACAGGTGAAATAAAGCATTACATGGTGGCCAATGACATAAAGGTACTGTCTGTATACTGCATGGACACGCCGGGTCCTCCAGGGGCTTTTCCTAGGAGTTCTCCATTCTTAGTTGTCACAGAGGAAAATAACCAAATGCCTGTGATTGGCTGCCAGGGAGAACTGAGAGAGGGATAAAGGAGGGAGGAGGACCCTTTGAGTGACCTTGTGGCACAAATGGCTGATTTTACAAGATAAAGACGGGGGACAATTAAAGGAGTTGTACAGGAATAGAAAAAAAAATGGCTTCTTCCAAAAATAGTGCCACACCTGCCCACAGGTTGTGTGTAATATTGCCGTTTAGCTCCATTCACTACACTAGAGCACAGTTGCAATACCAGACACAACCCATGGACAGGTGTGGCCCTCTTTCTGGGAAGAAAAGCAGACATGTCCTGTACAACCCCTTTAAACAGAACCTATCACAATGAAAATGCTTCAGGCACCATGTAATAGAGCAGGAGGAGCGGAGTAGATTGATATATAGTTCTGTGGGAAAATATTTAGTATAACTTGTAATTTATCGATCTAAAACTCTGATCATTGTGAGCTTAGGAGTCCAGTAGGCGGTTCTACTCAATGATTGACAGCCTTCCCTGTCGGCACACTCATACAGGGAAGTCAAGTCACACACAGAGTTGGACCGCCCACTGGACTCCTAAGCATAGAATGTGCAGAGGTTTAGATAAAAGAATGAGAAGTTATTCTGAATCTTTCCCCACAAAACTATATATCAATCTACTCAGCTCCTCCTGCTCTATAACGCGGTGCCTGCCGATTGGACTGAAGTTTTAATGTGACAGGTTCCCTTTAAGGAGTACAATGACATTTTGGGCTGACTATACATATCCCTTTGACGTCGCAAACATAACGAAAACGATATGAATTTGGTATCACTGTGATCGTACTGACCCGCAGAATAAAGATAACGTGCCATTTTCACCGTACAGAACCCCACTGTAAAAAACGAAACCAATAAGAAAATGGAGGAACTGCTGCTTTTTCCAATTCTGAATTTTTTTCTAGCTTCCCGGTACATCGCACATTATATTAAATGGTACCATTAGAAAGTACAACGAGTCTCACTCTGGCAGACCAAGTCGGTCCATGTATTATATGTAATACTTCATTTCCCCTGTAGTGGCCACTACAGGGGAAATGTATAACCTGAATCAGAGGCCTCTCTTGGGAGATAGATCCGTGGAATAAAGGGGTTTTCCACGCTTTATACTGAAGCGTACCGTGAACATGCGAAAATCTGTTTCCATACCACCATATATTTGTGAGTGTAATTTGGTTCTATTACTATTATTATCCCACCACTCATCTGTCTATTATTGACTAAGGACATTGTGTCCATATCTGCCCTAAGCTAAATCCAATGCGCAACATCTCAAGTCAAGTGCACTGATCTGGCAGCTGTCGCCACATGTCGATGCTTCACCTGAAGCCGGCCTGGCAGCCACACAACATGCCAAGGCTGCTGCTGAGCCGACTCATCCTGTGATGCCCACCGCACCAAGTCACCTGCACCGGTCTACTGTGCCAGCCATAACAAGACTGGTTATAGAATAGGAATTATGCATCCAAAAATATAAAGATGACAGAAAACACCAAAATAATTACAGAGAGATTCTACGGGATTTCTTAGATAATGTGTATTTGAATTAAAAAGAGTTTCAGATGTAGCAGAGCTGAATTTGTCATGTATCTGATTGCTTGTTAAAGGAGGAGGAATGGTTTGGCGCCTGGATCCGCTGAACAGAAGTATCATACCAAATTCTGAATGTATGTCCTCGCCACAAAAGCTCCCGAGATTGGGTAAAGGTTCCGACCGTTACGTGTTCATCTATAATATACATAGGTCTGACACCAGTAAAGGTGCTGCAGGTTCCATCAGATGTTTTCCTCGTGAATCGCAGAACAACCGCCGGCCATTTGGCATCACAGAGATAACAGATGCACCTCGCCGCTCGGATGACGTGAGTCTACTGACCAGAAAGACTGCACTAACAAGTCTGCAGATTCCTTCAAGATTATGTCGAACTTGTATCAAGAAAGAATCAATTCTAAAAAAAAAAACATGTGAAAGTCACGTAAAGTTTTATTTTAATGGCCCGATAACTGAAAAACAATTTCCTAAAATTTTAGTAATTAGAATTTTTATAGAAAAATCATAGTATATGGCTAACACTTCATGTATGCGATAGGGGGCCCTTGTCATGGAGGGCACATGTTAGGATACCCAACTCCGCCACCATTCATCAAACCCAGTGGTCTCCAACCTGTGAGAACTACAACTCCCAGTAGGAGACTACTGAATACTGCTTGATCTTGTATACCTGCCACCCCCTCTGGGCCAATCAGGTCATCAGAATAAAAAAAATGAATACTATAGTAGAGTGGCCTTCAGGAACAAATGGCCTGGTCCTTATCTGGTGCCTTATGATGCCCAACAACCTTTGGGATGGACACTCGACATCTAAAATTCTCACCATGATGACTTCAAGCTCAACCACCGTGGAGAAACATACCTAGAGAAGACGCACCATAGCACCCCCATCATTCCAGGTCAGGAATTTGCTCAACTCTTCCAAACCTATGTTGGAGATAGATTCACATTGTCCAATAAAAAATAGATGTCATAGGAGGGCCGTAGAAATAATGTCAAAAAGTCTGAACCTCTTCTGGATATTGATGGTCATTTTCCCAAAACAACCACCCCAAAATTACTGTGAACGGTCTTCTAGAGGGCCAATGTCCGTAGGATACAAAGAAATTGTGAAAAATCTGGTCAAGATAAATCTTGAAGGTGAAACGCGTGTCAGGGTCTGAGCTGGTGGTTGGGAGTATTGATGCTCGTTACGATGTCCGATTCAGATTAGTACTGGAATATGGTGTTACTACTTGGCATTAACTTTTGATACATTTTATTGACTACCAATTTTTATTGCTTGATACTTTTGCTATTTAAGCTTTGCTTGATATGCTTTGATATGTGTCATTACTATTCTGGTTTGCACTTTTTCCAACCACCAGGGTCATGCTGTTTTTATATACTGTAAGTTTCAATGGGATCTTAGGTCGGGGTGGTCATTTGTGATTGACATAATTTATAAAGATATTTATGACACATTATATTTAGTGGTATACTTTTGTCATGGTGGTCTTGTCAAGGAGGTGGGCTATTGAGAAGATTTTTATATGACCACCACCAAGTGGTGGCCCTCTTTAAGAGGAAGGAGAAGCAATATCCATAGGATACAAGAGAATTAAGAACAATCTGTTCTAGAGTGTGGGTGGTCTTCTTAATAAGGTGGTCCTTTAGAGTAGCTTCACAGTATAATCAAGACTGCCCCAACCAAATTTCCACATTTCTTGACATCATCTTTTCCAAAGCAAACCCATAAGATCATGAGAACATCTAATGACAACTCTTGAACCTGTGCAGGTGGAATATGTCACCTGTGGGAACCATGACCAAAATTATATTATGTTCACCTTGGTCTCTTTCAACATTGCAAACACACATTTAGGTCCAGTTTGAGGCCTCATGCACACGAACGTATATTTTTCCTCCCGTAAATACTGGCGTAAATACGGGTCATTTGTCACATGTATTCGACCAGTATTTACGGACCCGTTTTCTCTGCACTAATCGGCAGCCCCTTCTCTCTATCAGTGCTGGAAAGAGAAAAGGGGCAGCCCTTTCGGGCAGAGTTTCCGCAGCGATTGTAAGTAAAAGAAGTTCATACGTACTGTTGTCTTGGTGGCGCGTCCCTCTTTTGACATCCAGTTCGACCTCCCGGGATGACGCGGCAGTCCATGTGACCGCTGCAGCCAGTGATTGGCCTGTGATTGTGAGTTCTGGGTAAGTTAGCTTTTAATACTATTAACACCAGCGGTAGTCACTGTCCCGGGTGCTGGAAAAGTTACTGCCGATCATTTAATTCTTTCAGCACCCTGGACAGTGACTATCCCCTGAAGTCACCTAGCAACGCTCCCGTAATTACGGGTGCACACACGTAGCCACCCGTAATTACGGGAGCCCCATAGACTTCTATGGGCCTGCCCGTGCCGTTATTATGGCCTGAAATAGGACATGTTCCATATTTTTCAACGGCACGGGCACCTTACCATAAGCATACGGGAAGGTACCCGTGGCCAATAGAAGTCTAGAGACCCGTAATTACGGGCGTTTTTACGTTCGTGTGCATGAGGCCTAAGGGTTTAGATACCATAGAGGCTGCTGCTTTGGGAGCCATGAGAAGAGAGAGCCCACCCCAGGATGACCACCATCCAGTTCCGGACCATGGCTGGAGAGCTGCCTTGGAACAATGAAGCCTTGGTAGCATCCTTCTGGCATGGCCTATCGCTAGAGATCAAGGACGAACTTGCTGCTCGAGATCTACCAGCTGCCTTGGACGACCTGATTGTACTTGCCACTCGAGTGGACATAAGGCTCAAAGAAAGATCGGGTGTGATGTCAACAAGCCTTGAACCCTGCTGTCCCATGAACATCACCAGAAGGGGGCTACATTTTCTCTATGTGCCCATGGTCCAGTGGCACATAAAGGTGGTACAATGGTTCAACCCCTCCTTGGGACGTTCATGCAGAATGGTAGTGGGGGAGGGTGTTATCTGGATGCAGATCTGTGCCTGTAAGTGAACCCCATACATTCCTGTAGACAATAGTCAAATGGTCTTCTATGAAATTCGTCCTTGGAAATGAGCACCACTAGTAATTCTCTGTACAGCACTACAGAATATGTTGGTGCCACGTGAATAATGGGAACTAATCCATATTACTGTTCCTTGAGAGACTGGAGGAGCTCGGCTAGTGGAGTAATGTGTCTCCAGGATTATACGCACACGTCATCAGAGATGTCTACAAGGTCCCGCACAGTAAAATATTTATGGCTTCCTATGAGAGCCTGTTTGCTCTTCTATGAGTTCATATGATTTGATTTTTAATCTTCTGTTAGAACAAAAACTTCTGGGAATCATAAGACAAACACTAAAAAATTATGTTTTGTAGACTGATATTCCCACATCTCTGACCCTCCCCATCTCCGATGATCCCTCCACTCTGCCTTCTCCATTTCGATGTTTTGTGATTATCATGGTTCTTTTTGAAAAAGAGAGAATTAACCCAGCGAGCGTCTATAATGGGGTCAGAGCATTAAAGGGATGTCCGAGAACTAGAATCAATAATGACGCTTACAATGTGACTGTGAGACGATCTGAAGAATATTTTCCAAGGAGAAAGACGGGACACAGATCATTGACTCCTCTGCATCAGGGGATGGAGCACAGTTTAAATTATGTGTGTACTACTATAGGTGACCAGGAAAGAGACAATGACTGTCCTGTCGGAGCCCCCTGCCCCCCACATTTCAGTAAAAGATATACACTACCGTTCAAAAGTTTAGGGTCACTTAGAAATTTCCTTATTTTTGCAAGAAAAGCACAGTTTTTTTTCAATGAAGATAACATTAAATTAATCAGAAATCCACTCTATACATTGTTAATGTGCTAAATGACTATTCTAGCTGCAAACGTCTGGTTTTTAATGCAATATCTACATAGGTGTATAGAGGCCCATTTCCAGCAACCATCACTCCAGTGTTCTAATGGTACATTGTGTTTGCTAACTGTGTTAGAAGGCTAATGGATGATTAGAAAACACTTGAAAATCCTTGTGCAATTATGTTAGCACCGCTGTAAACAGTTTTGCTGTTTAGAGGAGCTATAAAATTGACCTTCCTTTGAGCTAGTTGAGAATCTGGAGCATTACATTTGTGGGTTCGATTAAACTCTCAAAATGGCTAGAAAAAGAGAGCTTTCATGTGAAACTCGACAGTCTATTCTTGTTCTTAGAAATGAAGGCTATTCCATGCGAGAAATTGCCAAGAAACTGAAGATTTCCTACAACGGTGTGTACTACTCCCTTCAGAGGACAGCACAAAAAGGCTCTAACCAGAGTAGAAAGAGAAGTGGGAGGCCCCGCTGCACAACTGAGCAACAAGACAAGTACATTAGAGTCTCTAGTTTGAGAAATAATCGCCTCACAGGTCCTCAACTGGCAGCTTCATTAAATAGTACCCGCAAAACGCCAGTGTCAACGTCTACAGTGAAGAGGAGACTCCAGGATGCTGGCCTTCAGGGCAGAGTGGCAAAGAAAAAGCCATATCCGAGACTGGCTAATAAAAGGAAAAGATTAATATGGGCAAAAGCACACAGACATTGGACAGAGGAAGATTGGAAAAAAGTGTTATGGACAGACGAATCGAAGTTTGAGGTGTTTGGATCACACAGAAGAACATTTGTGAGACGCAGAACAACTGAAAAGATGCTGGAAGAGTGCCTGACGCCATCTGTCAAGCATGGTGGAGGTAATGTGATGGTCTGGGGTTGCTTTGGTGCTGGTAAAGTGGGAGATTTGTACAAGGTAAAAGGGATTTTGAATAAGGAAGGCTATCACTCCATTTTGCAACGCCATGCCATACCCTGTGGACAGCGCTTGATTGGAGCCAATTTCATCCTACAACAGGACAATGACCCAAAGCACACCTCCAAATTATTCAAGAAATATTTAGGGAAGAAGCCGGCAGCTGGTATTCTATCTGTAATTGAGTGGCCAGCGCAGTCACCAGATCTCAACCCCATAGAGCTGTTGTGGGAGCAGCTTGACCGTATGGTACACAAGAAGTGCCCATCAAGCCAATCCAACTTGTGGGAGGGGCTTCTGGAAGCATGGGGTGAAATTTCTCCCGATTACCTCAGCAAATTAACAGCTAGAATGCCAAAGGTCTGCAATGCTGGAATTGCTGCAAATGGAGCATTCCAAGACCAAAGCAAAGTTTGAAGGAGAAAATTATTATTTCAAATAAAAATCATTATTTCTAACCTTGTCAATGTCTTGACTATATTTTCTAGTCATTTTGCAACTCATTTGATAAATATAAGTGTGAGTTTTCATGGAAAACACAAAATTGTCTGGGAGACCCCAAATTTTTGAACGGTAGTGTACTTACCTTACAATCCATGCTGTCCTGGGGAAATGACAGGGGAGAGAAGTGCGGGTAAAGCGTCTCAACAGGTACTTACCGCATAGCCCCCCAAAATTTTAAGAGTCCAAAGAGGGACATGTAGTTGAGGCAGGTGTAGAACCACTGAAAATTTTCGATTTCTTCTAGTGCCAGCACCGGTGACCTCAGAATATGCCAAATTTCTCACAATCAGCCACAGTAACCCCAGAGTTAACCTGGGCACCTGAGTCAGCTGCAATGCTCCCAATTAGGCACAGTGCCCGCATGGACAGCCAACTTACCTGTTCCATGCTTCTGTTGTGTTCTTCTGCCCCCAAAAAAAGTTACAAGGGATCTACTGCAAACTTAAAGAGGCTCTGTCACCACATTATAAGTGGCCTATAAGGTACATGATGTGATCGGCGCTGTAATGTAGATTACAGCGGTGTTTTTTATTTAGAAAAATGATCTATTTTCACCATGTTATTACCTATTTTAGATTTATGCTAATGACTTTCTTAATAGACAACTGGGCGTGTTTTTACTTTTGACCAAGTGGGCGTTGTGGAGAGAAGTGTATGAGGCTGACCAATCAGTGACCAATCAGCGTCATACACTTCTCTCCATTCATTTACTCTGCATAGTGATCCTGTGTTGTTCACTATGTGCAGACTGTAGCATCCATGGCCGCGGGCCGTCGGGTTTACTCACCTCCCGACGCCCGCAGCCATGGATCTGTGAGCGCTGGCCCCCATCTCCTTCCTAGGAGACGCCAGCGCTCACTTCCGCTCCGTTCGGCTGTGTCTCTTCTCTGACGGCTCCCATCTCGACCCTTACCAAGAACGGTGTGAACGCCAAAGTGTGGACTCCAGAGGCAGAGTCCGCATTTATTAGCCTCAAGAGAGCCTTCACTTCAGCCTCGATCCTCCATCATCCTGACGTATCTCGGCAGTTCTCACTGGAAGTGGACGCTTCCTCTGTTGGTGCAGGTGCACTTCTGTTCCCGAGGAGCTCCAAAGGAAAGGCGGTAGTATGTGGCTACTACTCTAGACTGTTTTCTTCTGCTCAGCGCAATTACTCCATTGGAGATCGGGAGCTGCTGGCCATCAAATTGGCTCTGGAGGAGTGGAGACATCTTCTGGAGGGCGCTGCTCACCCCATCCTGATCTTCACCGACCACAAGAACCTTACTTACCTTCAGTCTGCACAACGACTGAATCCCCGTCAAGCCAGGTGGTCGCTGTTCTTCACCCGTTTTCAGTTTGTGCTCCACTACCGTCCCGCTGACAAGAATGTGAGGGCCGATGCCCTCTCCAGATCGTTTGAGACGGAAGACACGGTGGAGTCCCTTCAGACCATCATAGACCCGTCCTGCATTGTCACTGCTAATCCTCTGCAGGTTAGAGACATCCCTCCTGGGAGGACTTTTGTTCGGTTGGCAGACAGGAGAAGAATTCTCCGCTGGGGACATAGTTCTAAACTTGCTGGGCACGCTGGTGTCCGTAAAACCCGAGACCTGATTGCTCGTCACTTTTGGTGGCCCACGCTACCTAAAGATGTTCTGGACTTTGTCTCTTCTTGCACGGTGTGTGCCTCTAACAAAGTGACTCACTCCAAGCCTGCCGGCCTGCTTCAACCTCTGCCTGTACCCAATGCCCCCTGGCAGCACATTGCGATGGACTTCGTCACAGACCTTCCCCCCTTAGCAGGATGTAACAC
This sequence comes from Rhinoderma darwinii, assembly GCF_050947455.1. NCBI lineage: Eukaryota > Metazoa > Chordata > Amphibia > Anura > Rhinodermatidae > Rhinoderma > Rhinoderma darwinii. The sequence goes on along the minus strand of NC_134687.1, from coordinate 15,325,543 downwards.
TGTCTGGGTGGTGGTGGACCGGTTCTCTAAGATGGCTCATTTTATCCCGCTGACCGGCCTACCCTCTGCTCCTCGTCTGGCGAGTCTCTTCATTCTACACATCTTTCGCTTGCATGGCTTGCCTCTACACATCGTGTCAGATCGGGGTGTTCAGTTTACCTCTAAGTTCTGTAGAGCCCTCTGTAAACTCCTGGATGTGAGTTTGGACTTTTCCTCAGCCTATCACCCCCAGTCCAATGGGCAAGTTGAGAGGAACAACCAGATCATGGAAAATTATCTCCGCCACTTCATCTCTTCACAGCACGATAACTGGGTACAGCTTCTTCCATGGGCCGAGTTTTCATACAACAACCACACAAGTGAGTCCACCACTTCCACTCCGTTTCACATCGTCTACAGTCAACATCCCAGAGTCCCTCTTCCTGTGTCGACTTCATCTCAGGTACCCGCTGCTGACTCTGCATATGGGGACTTCCTGCAAATCTGGCAACAGACCCTGTCCTCTATTTTGCTGGCGGTAGATCGCATGAAGCGAAAGGCAGATACTAGGAGAAGAGAGCCGCCTCAGTATCTTCCGGGGACTAAAGTTTGGCTGTCCTCTCGGAACATTCGCTTGAAGTTACCCTCATACAAGTTTGCTCCCAGGTTCCTTGGTCCTTTCGAGATCCTGCAACAAATCAACCCTGTCTCCTATAAGCTGCGGCTGTCTCCTACCCTCAGAATCCCTAACTCCTTCCATGTGTCCCTTCTGAAACCAGTGGTCCTGAACCGCTACAGCAAGACTTCTAGTTCCACAGTTGCTCCCAGCGGTCCTTCTGATGTATTCGAGGTAAAGGAGATCCTGGACTGCAAAAGGGTAGGAGGAAGGACTTTCTATTTGGTGGACTGGAGAGGGTTTGGTCCTGAGGAGAGGTCCTGGGAGTCAGAAGAGAACCTCAGCCAGCGCTCCTGCTCTTATTAAAAAGTTCCTCTCTCACTCTGGCCCCAAGAAGAGGGGGCGTAAGAGGGGGGATACTGTAGCGTCCATGGCCGCGGGCCGTCGGGTTTACTCACCTCCCGACGCCCGCAGCCATGGATCTGTGAGCGCTGGTCCCCATCTCCTTCCTAGGAGACGCCAGTGCTCACTTCTGCTCCGTTCGGCTGTGTCCCGTAGGGTGCGCGCGCACGCTCGTGCCCGGCCTTAAAGGGCCAGCACGCGCAAATAGGAGGAAGTCATCATAATCAACTGCCACGATTTCCTGGTCTATAAGAAGGCCCCTGGCCTTCTAATCCTTGCCTGAGCGTTGTTAGTTTCCCCTGTCTGTCTTGCAAATGGTCCCTTAGTGTTTCCCGTTCCTGTTGTTACCCGTGCCTTGTTCCCCGTTCCTGTTTCCCGTGCTTTGCCTTAGTATCAAGTCGTGTCACCGGTGTCTTCTGCCACGTCTGGAGGAATCCACCACGTCCTGTGTCATCTGCCACGTCTGGAGGAATCCGCCACGTCCTGTGTCATCTGCCACGTCCGGAGGAATCCGCCACGTCCGGAGGAATCCGCCACGTCCGGAGGAATCCGCCACGTCCGGAGGAATCCGCCACGTCCGGAGGAATCCGCCACGTCCGGCGCAACTTGCGTCTCCTGTGTCATCCGCCACGTTTGGCGCTGTCTGCTGCAACCATCTCCATCTGTGCCAGAGCTGCGGCCACCGTCTGGACTATCCTGTTACCCTTGTGCGGGACATTGTATTTCTGGGGTTTCCTGTGGTTTGGCCAGCTGCCTCCCCGCTACGGCGGTACGGCCTAGTGGGTCCACTAACCCGCTTCGTGACACATACACACACATTAACATTACTGAAGCGTCTTGACAGTGAATAGACATTGCCTCAACCAGGACGTGATGTCTTTTCCCAATCCCGACACTTCTGCAACGTTTGTGTGGGACTTACAGCACAGCGTGATCTCGCCAGATCTCGCTGTAAATGACAGCACAGCGTGATCTCGATGTGCTGTGTGAGTAAGTCACACACAAACGTTACCGAAGTGTCGGGATTGTGAATAGACATCGCGTCCTGTTTGGACGCAATGTCTATTTACTGTTAAGACATTTCAGTAACGTTAATGTGTCTGTATGTGTCTGCACGTAGTGAACAACGCAGGATCACTACGCAGAGTACATTAATGGAGAGAAGTGTATTCTGATTGGTCACTGATTGGTCAGCGTCATACACTTCTCTCCACAACGCCCACTTGGTCAAAAAGTAAAAACACGCATAGTTGTCTATTAAGAAAGTCATTAGCATAAATCTAAAGTAGGTCATAACTTTGTGAAAATAGATCGTTTTTCTAAATAAAAAACACTGCTGTAATCGACATTACAGCGCCGATCACATTATGTACCTTATAGGCCACTTATAATGTGGTGACAGAGCCTCTTTAAAGAAATAATTCATTAGTGAGAATGAAGAGTTTCCTTAAAGGGGTTCTCTGCTTTGGGCAATCACTAATTGTTAGAACGGACCCTTGACAATATGTAAATCACAAAGACTCTTTCTGCTGAGACCCCCAGCGATCAACTGTAATCTATGAAAAAACCTAGCAGTAAGTATATCATTTTTCTGCAACGCCTCCACAGGGCTAAATAAGCATTACACAGTACCTATTCACATGAATGTGTCGTCTGTGTAATACAGAACAGGGCAGCTCTTCCATCAGCGAAAGACACTTTGAAACCTCTCTCCACTCTGCCCAACAGATGAGGATCCTCGATAGAGGACCCGTCACCTCTTCCCAATCCAGCAATGATCTCCCCCACTTGGCCTCCCTGTGCTTCCTGCCACTGACCTAGGGTTTCCATCCAGTGAGTAATCCACCAATCCAGGCGATATTAACACTTCGAGGTCAGTAAAACCGGCAATATCTAGTGACGGTAATTTTGCATGATCACATTATTTCCTAGTTGTATTGGATGCTTCTACTTTGGGAGGCCGCTCAGATCTAGGAAACCGAGAAGCGTCAAAACTAGATCAAGTGTGATATTGGCGCTGGTGAGAGATTGTAGCAGACAGGGCAAAAGAGAGAAAGCTGGCAACCCTAGGTGGAGTAGCGTGTACACCATTTGGTTGCGCCACCATATAATGTAGACGGTAAGAATATCGGTTACACATACTGGACATCTATAATTTCTGCCATTCATGACATATTGGAAACACTCTGAAGGCTGAAAATTGGTCCAACCCAGTGCCGACCACATGCAGCTAATGAAGGGCTACGTATAAAATAAAAATGGGTATATATCTCGTATTTGTCAACTTTTGGGAAACATCAGGGAGATTCTGAGAAGCGATGCATTAAGTTTTAAAGACCAGATCTCCTATATCAATACAGACCCCAGATTGGACTCACTGCAGATACTGACCTTTTTTTGTGCCTGACAAACAACCTCCTGATGCCGGAGATAGATCGATCGATCGATCGATCGATAGATAGATATGAGATGGATAGATATTGTCACGATGCGGGGTGTGGACCCACTGGGCCGTACCGTGTAGCGGGATGGCAGCTGGCCGAACAGGCATAGTACAGAGTCTATAGTCCAGAAAGGGTACCTGTGGCAACTCGGACAGTAGCAAGGCAGGCTCGGCTGGGACCAGGCAGCAGGTAGACATCAGGCGTGGAGTAGCAGGACACGACAACAGCTTCAGCACGGAAATGACCAAGACAGCACGGGATACAGGAAACACTTGGGAACTGGAAGACACTAGGAGACCATTTGAAAGACAAACTTTGGGTAACAAACAACGCTCAAGCAAAGAACAAGAGGGCAGAGCCCTTTTTATAGTCCAGTAGCATTCTGGGCTTGATTGCAGGCTTCCTGCAATTATGCGCGCACTGGCCCTTTAAGACTGTGCACGCACGGGCGCGCGCGTCCTCTGTATACAGTCTTGATACCAGGAAGTGAGTGCTGGCGCCCCACAGGAGGACGACGCAGGTAACTCACATGTCCATGGCCGCGGCCGTTGAGGGGTAAGTCAGAACGACGGACCGCGGCCATAGATGTTACAGATATGAGATGGACAGACAGACAGACAGACAGACAGACAGACAGATAGATGAGATTCAGCAGCAACACACTGAAGGGTCGGGTTCACACAACTTGGTTGTGTGGCAAACAGGCTGCAACCAGAGATGTGTGAGCCATGCCAGCTGTCTACATTTGGTGCTGGCTAAAATGACCTGGCTGCCAAATGGAGCTCATGAAGGCAACTCCTGTCCATATGCCCTATAATTGCATGTGGACGTCACAGAGGGGGGGTCCCATGCTGGGGACCTCCATCTCCGAACCAAATTGGAGAACCTCTCTGGAAGAGCCGCCATATAATACTACATTCCACTTGCAGTGGTCTAGTCGGCTGTGGCTTCCCCGGGCTGTTCATCCAGACTTTGGACCATGCGGAACCAACAAGCGATGCGAGGCCAAACCGGGAGCGTTATAATCTCATCTCTCGTCCCACTACCGGGAGGTTAAACTAGTTTTAAAGCGAATGCTGGATAACAATATTATCACGGAAATTAAAGTCCATGGGCGTCCCCTGACATTCTTGTAAAGAAGAAAGATGGAAGTCTATGTTTCCGTGTAGACTATAGGAGACATTAATGCCTGTGCTGGACGAGATACATATTCACTACTTTGAGTCGAGGACCCCTTGGCAGCTCTGGGCCAAACTAAATATATATAAAAAAGAAGAGAACAGGGGATCTCAATAGTCACCGGGCTCTGTACTCTTGTACGGTGCCAACCAGGCGTATCAAGGATGGAAAAACTGGTGGTGAGGGACTAATCCTGGTACAAGAAGGCACTCGGATCAATTGGACTAAAAATATAAATTTATTAGTTTAGCTAAAATATATAATCTTGCATGACTGACAGACAAACAAACAAAGTATAGAGAAGGGAGGAAACCTCCAGCTCACCAGTTCTGCGTCTCCAGATATCTCGCTCGGATCCCCGTGACGGCCCGCGGCGTGTAGTACAAGGAAGAAGGGGAGATGATCCAGCGCTGAATGGAGTTTAAAAGGGAAAGATTGTTCCCACTTTTATTGACAAAAATTTTTAAAAATGAAACAGAGACGCAGTCTCAAGGCAGAGAGTGGTGCGGGTAAATACCCGAGCCTATTTAGAAGGCTGGAAATAGCAGAAATATCACCCGGGTGCCTCACGTCCTCTTTAATATGTACTCACCCCTCCCCGTTTCCTGAGTCCTCCACGGTCGACGCCAAGACGTTGTCTGCAAAAACACGCGGGAGCAAAGAGGACTGCAGGAACGGGGAGAGGTGAGCACCTACACGTCTGGTCTGATGCCTGTATTGCTTTGGAGGGTCTCGCCTGTGTTCTGTATTAGTTTAGGGGGTCTGGTTTGGGATCTGTATTTTTTAGGGGGTCTGGTCTGGGGTCTATTATTGTTTAGATGTCTGTATTACCTTTACTGTATTAACAGCTTGCCTTTAGGGGGATTGTGTCCACCGCTTCCTCCCCAACATTTCACAATCAGCCTGATGACACTTCTCAAAGGTTGGCAAGTAAGCTGGTAAGGGCGCTACTCAGTCCTTGTTGAGGTGCAACATAAGCATCCCGAATTATGCAGAACCGTCCTACTGAGCAGGGGCGAGGCAGACGTTATCTACATCACGGCATTGTGGAAGACAACATCCAGTGTAGACCGGCACAGTTAAAAGTTTTCTTCCGTCTTGTGGCAAGTTTGGCAGGATCATTGAGAAGGATTGTGTTTTGCTAACTGGGGGGCAAAGTGGCTGGTACTGGTACTTAGTGCAATGTAGCTGGCACTGGCGTTACTCCATACGTCCCTCCTTGGGCATGCATATCGGGAACTGGTAAGGCCCACTTTACACTATGGTTTGACTGATGAGGCCACAGAAGAAAAATTTTGAGAAGCCCTGGTATTAATAACAATGATATATACTGTACAGATCCTCAGTATTGGTGCCACACGATGCCTAAGTAAATACCACCATACAGTGCTCAAATAATACCAACATCCAGTGACCACATAACGGCTCCATACATAAAGTCATGTAATAACTGAGCTGTAAATGTCTAAATAATACTACTATACAATAAATATTAGGATTTGTGGTGGTCCCAAGCCTTGGATGACAAGACATCAGTGGTGTCCCCTATAGTAAGGGCAGCAGATGGGATGGTACTGGTCCAACACCCTCAGGCTGGCACTGACAAGATTAATATGATGTCAAACAAACATTGACACCAACATCTACGAGTTTGGGATTTATTTAGTTATTATTCCACAGATCAAAAATACTTAGGAAATCACCATGAGCCTCGATTCTTCTGATCAGTCTGATGTCATCATTCTGGCTGGGTCATCTTCACATCAATCACAACTTTCAAGATCCACATGGTTGAGGGTGACTCATAAGTTGTGATATTTGGCTACGAGGAATGTAAATGTCGCTCCTTTTCTGGCGCCCCCCCCCCCTTTAATTGTTCTTTTTTTTATTATTACCAGCATGGCATGGACGTCTATTTACTCAGCATCATACAAGAGAAAGAGAAGCAGCGTGACATCTTCACAACTCAGGAGTCTGGGATCAGTTTTTGGAATTTACTTTTGGTTATTAAATCATTATTTTTTTAATGGAATTCAGGTTTCCTGCAAAAAAATATGAAAGATTTATACAGATATAAAAATGATGTCTCAGGTGTTGTACTAAACTCTAAGACTACTCAGAAAAAGTACATCATGTAATCTGAGAACATGCTGCTTCATATAACCTAGTCTTGTATATAGGGGGCAGTATTATAGTAGTTATATTATTGTATATAGGGGGCAGTATTATAGTTGTTATATTCTTGTATATAGGGGCAGTATTATAGTAGTTATATTCTTGCATATAGGCGGCAGTATTATAGTAGTTATATTCTTGTATATAGGGGCAGTATTATAGTAGTTATATTCTTGTATATAGGGGCAGTATTATAGTAGTTATATTCTTGTATATAGGGGTAGTATTATAGTGGTTATATTCTTGTATATAGGGAGCAGTATTATAGTAGTTATATTCTTGTATATAGGGGCAGTATTATAGTAGTTATATTCTTGTATATAGGGGGCAGTATTATAGTAGTTATATTCTTGTATATAGGGGGGAGTATTATAGTAGTTATATTCTTGTATAGAGGGCAGTATTATAGTAGTTATATTCTTGTATATAGGGGGCAGTATTATAGTAGCTATATTCTTGTATATAGGGGGCAGTATTATAGTAGTTATATTCTTGTATATAGGGGGGAGTATTATAGTAGTTATATTCTTGTATAGAGGGCAGTATTATAGTAGTTATATTCTTGTATATAGGGGGCAGTATTATAGTAGTTATATTCTTGTATATAGGAGCAGTATTATAGTAGTTATATTCTTGTATATAGGGGCAGTGTTATAGTAGTTATATTCTTGTACATAGGGGGCAGTATTATAGTAGTTATATTCTTGTATATAGGGGGCAGTATTATAGTACCTATATTCTTGTATATAGGGGGCAGTATTATAGTAGTTATATTCTTGTATATAGGGGCAGTGTTATAGTACCTATATTCTTGTATATAGGAGCAGTATTATAGTACCTATATTCTTGTATATAGGAGTAGTATTATAGTAGTTATATTCTTGTACATAGGGAGCAGTATTATAGTAGTTATATTCTTGTATATAGGGGGCAGTATTATAGTACCTATATTCTTGTATATAGGGGGCAGTATTATAGTAGTTATATTCTTGTATATAGGGGGCAGTATTATAGTAGTTATATTCTTGTACATAGGGAGCAGTATTATAGTAGTTATATTCTTGTATATAGGGGCAGTATTATAGTACCTATATTCTTGTATATAGGGGGCAGTATTATAGTAGTTATATTCTTGTATATAGGGGCAGTATTATAGTACCTATATTCTTGTATATAGGAGCAGTATTATAGTAGTTATATTCTTGTATATAGGAGCAGTATTATAGTAGTTATATTCTTGTATATAGGAGGCAGTATTATAGTAGTTATATTCTTGTATATAGGGGGCAGTATTATAGTAGTTATATTCTTGTATATAGGGGCAGTATTATAGTACCTATATTCTTGTATATAAGAGCAGTATGATAGTAGTTATATTCTTGTATATAGGAGCAGTATTATAGTAGTTATATTCTTGTATATAGGAGGCAGTATTATAGTAGTTATATTCTTGTATATAGGGGCAGTATTATAGTAGTTATATTCTTGTATATAGGGGGCAGTATTATTGTAGTTATATTCTTGTATATAGCAGGTATTATTATAGTAGTTATATTCTTGTATATAGGGCCAGTATTATAGTAGTTATATTCTTGTATATAGGGGCAGTATTATAGTAGTTATATTCTTGTATATAGGAGTAGTATTATAGTAGCTATATTCTTGTATATAGGGGCAGTATTATAGTAGTTATATTCTTGTATATAGGAGGCAGTATTATAGTAGTTATATTCTTGTATATAGGGGCAGTAGTATAGTAGTTATATTCTTGTATATAGGGGATAGTATTATAGTAGTTATATTCTTGTATATAGGATGTTAGGGATCTGCCAGGTACTTCATCTAGGTATACTCCTGGGATTAATCAATCCACACCTGAGGCCAGACCTGTTCGACTGACACCATCTCCCACCAACCAGGGTGGCAGGCTCAGGAGTGGGAGAGCCTATCGCGGCCTGGTCTGTCGGAGTTAGCTCCGCCCCCTGTCCTTTATTACCTGCCCTGTTCTCTCCCTCAGCGCTTGTAATTCTTTTGGATTCCTGGCCCCACTGCTGCTTGCTCCAGCCTGCTCCTGCCATGCTTCTGCCTTGCTGCAGTTCTGCTTGACCTGCTTTGCTTTGCCCCTGGCTTGCTTCTGTCTCCGTGCCCGCTTGGGTGTACTCACTTCGTCCTGGTCCTGACTGTTCGTTCGCCGCTCCGTTTCCTCGTGGCGTTCCGTGGCTACTGCCCCTTCCCTTGCGTGTTCCCTGTTTGTTTTCCTGTGCACTTAGACAGCGTAGGGACCGCCGCCCAGTTGTACCTCGTCGCCTAGGGCGGGTCGTTGCAAGTAGGCAGGGACAGGGCGGTGGGTAGATTAGGGCTCACTTTCCCTTCACCTCCTTCCTGCCATTACATAGGAGCAGTATTATAGTAGTTATATTCTTGTATGTAGGAGCAGTATTATAGTAGTTATATTCTTGTATATAGGGGCAGTATTATAGTAGTTATATTCTTGTATATAGGAGCAGTATTATAGTAGTTATATTCTTGTATATAGGGGCAGTATTATAGTAGTTATATTATTGTATATAGGGGGCAGTATTATAGTAGTTATATTCTTGTATATAGGGGCAGTATTATAGTAGTTATATTCTTGTATATAGGGGGCAGTATTATAGTAGTTATATTCTTGTATATAGGGAGCAGTATTATAGCAGTTATATTCTTGTATATAGGAGCAGTATTATAGTAGTTATATTCTTGTATATAGGAGCAGTATTATAGTAGTTATATTCTTGTATATAGGAGCAGTGTTATAGTAGTTATATTCTTGTATATAGGAGCAGTATTATAGCTGAAATTTGCTTACCGAAACTTTCATTTCTTGGAGTCCGGAGGCAGCACACATATGAGATGTTATCTCCATAGATATAATTAGAAGAGAACAGGTTAACAAGCAATAACCAATTAACTAGTAATGCAACGACCTCCTATATAAGGCCCAGGGAAACCCCACCTCCTTGTATGGTATGTAGCAGTTAAAATAATTAATCAGGGTGGGAAGCTGTGCTGCCTCCGGACTCCAGGAAATGAAAATTTCGGTAAGCAAATTTCAGCTTTCCTGATCGTCCGTCGGCAGCACACATATGAGATTTGTAAAGCAATATTTATGGTGTGGGAGATCCAGTCGCTTTATTTAAAGAGGCTCTGTCACCAGATTTTGCAACCCCTATCTCCTATTGAAAAAGATCGACGCTGCAATGTAGATTACAGTAACGTTTTTATTTTAAAAAAACGAGCATTTTTGGCCAAGTTATGACCATTTTTGTATTTATGCAAATGAGGCTTGCAAAAGTCCAAGTGGGCGTGTATTATGTGCGTACATCTGGGCGTTTTTACTACTTTTACTAGCTGGGCGTTCTGACGAGAAGTATCATCCACTTCTCTTCAGAACGCCCAGCTTCTGGCAGTGCAGACACAGCCGTGTTCTCGAGAGATCACGCTGTGAATTCACTCACTTCCTGCCCCAGGTCCTGCATCGTGTCGGACGAGCGAGGACACATCGGCACCAGAGGCTACAGTTGATTCTGCAGCAGCATCGGCATTTGCAGGTAAGTCGATGTAGCTACTTACCTGCAAACGCTGATGCTGCTGCAGAATCAAATGTAGCCTCTGGTGCCGATGTGGCCGACACGATGCAGGACCTGGGGCAGGAAGTGAGTGACGTCACAGCGTGATCTCTGGAGAACACGCTCTGTGTCTGCACTGCCAGAAGCTGGGCGTTCTGAAGAGAAGTGGATGATACTTCTCGTCAGAACGCCCAGCTAGTAAAAGTAGTAAAAACGCCCCGATGTACGCACATAATACACGCCCAGTTGGACTTTTGCAAGCCTCATTTGCATAAATACACAAATGGTCATAACTTGGCCAAAAATGCTCGTTTTTTAAAAATAAAAACGTTACTGTAATCTACATTGCAGCGCCGATCTGCTGCAATAGCAGATAGGGGTTGCAAAATCTGGTGACAGAGCCTCTTTAACACCATTTTGTCAAAGGCTGAACACACGGGAGCAGAAACGTCCAACCTATAGTGACGGATGAAGGTTGAAGCTGATGCCCAAGTTGCTGCTTTGCAGATCTGTTCTAAGGGCATACGACCAAATTCTGCTCATGAGGTTGCAATAGAACGAGTGGAGTGAGCTTTTACATGGATCGGAGCCATCTGCCCGGACAGAGAATAAATAGACTGATGGTGTCTTTTATCCATCTAGCCAGGGTAGCTTCACTGGTCTTTGGCTTTGCCATGAAATTGTAAGAATAAGGATTGTGAATGGTTGAGTTGTCTGAAGGTATGAGAGCCCTGCTCTTTTTACATCCAGGAGTATGTAGAGAGGTTTGATGATCCAATTCTGGTTCAGGAAAAAAAGACAGCTAGGATGATTTCTATTCAACGTGTGACGCAGAAGGAATTTTAGGTCTGAAATTCGGAAGAGTTTGAAGGATGATGCAGTCATGTAATATACGAAGATACGGCTCTTTGCATGACAGGGCCTGCAGTTCTCCTACTCTCTTTACCGAAGCGATTGGCACTAAGAATAGAGTTTTGAAGGATATGTGTTTCAGGCTCGCTTGGAGAATAGGTTCTAACGGAGGACCTGTCAATGCTTGGAGGCCCAAGGACAAATCCCATGAAGGAACAGGATTATGAACCTCCGGTTTTAGATTTCTTATAGCTTTGAATAATCAACGGATCAGAGCTGGATTAGAAAATTTTGATTCTGATTGAGCATTTATGGCTGTGCAGTGCACCTTCAGCGTGTTGTATTTAAGGCCTTTGTTGAAACCTTCTTGGAGAAATTGAAGAAGGGATGAGAGAATGTCCATAGAGACGGAGTTTGAGACACGCCCCAGCATTTATAGATATTCCAGACTCTATTGTACACAGAAATGGTGGCTGGTTTTCTAGCCGCAAGTTGTGTTTTAATGACCACTTCTGACAGGCCTGATTGAGCGGGAGTCCCTAAAACAGTCTCCAAACTGTCCGATGTAAGTTGCGGACCTGTTGGTGAAAGTAACCTTTCTGGATGAGGAGGTTTTGATGGGTTGGCAGTTTCCACAATCTGCCTCTCGAAATATATAATGCAAGAGAAAACCAATCCTGGCGTGGCCAGAAGGGTATCACTGCGATGGCTTCTGCTTTCTCATCTAAGATTTTCTTATCTAAGAGGCAGGAAGACATAGATCAACTAGGACCAACTGATCGACTGTCTAGGGCTACTGTGTGACCTATTGGGGACAGAGAACAAAAATAAATTTTTGTTTTCGTGTTGTCCCATGATGCCATTACGTCTAGATCTGGTAATCCCATCCTCATGGTGATCGGTCTAGAGAAATAAAAATACAAGGAGGTGGGGTTTCCCTGGGCCTTATATAGGAGGTCCTTGCATTACTAGTTAATTGGTTATTGCTTGTTAACCTGTTCTCTTCTAATTATATCTAGGGAGATAACATCTCATATGTGTGCTGCCGACGGACGATCAGGAAAGTAGTTATATTCTTGTACATAGGAGCAGTATTATAGTAGTTATATTCTTGTACATAGGAGCAGTATTATAGTAGTTATATTCTTGTATATAGGGGCAGTATTATAGTAGTTATATTCTTGTATATAGGGGCAGTATTATAGTAGTTATATTCTTGTATATAGGGGCAGTATTATAGTAGTTATATTCTTGTATATAGGGGGCAGTATTATAGTAGTTATATTCTTGTATATAGGGGCAGTATTATAGTAGTTATATTCTTGTATATAGGGGCAGTATTATAGTAGTTATATTCTTGTATATAGAGGGCAGTATTATAGTAGTTATATTCTTGTATATAGGAGCAGTATTATAGTAGTTATATTCTTGTATATAGGAGGCAGTATTATAGTAGTTATATTCTTGTATATAGGGGCAGTATTATAGTAGTTATATTCTTGTATATAGGGGCAGTATTATAGTAGTTATATTCTTGTATATAGGAGCAGTATTATAGTAGTTATATTCTTGTATATAGGGGCAGTATTATAGTAGTTATATTCTTGTACATAGGGGGCAGTATTATAGTAGTTATATTCTTTTATATAGGGGGCAGTATTATAGTAGTTATATTCTTGTATATAGGGGGCAGTATTATAGTAGTTATATTCTTGTACATAGGGGGCAGTATTATAGTAGTTATATTCTTGTATATAGGGGCAGTATTATAGTAGTTATATTCTTGTATATAGGGGGCAGTATTATAATAGTTATATTCTTGTACATAGGGGCAGTATTATAGTAGTTATATTCTTGTATATAGGGGCAGTATTATAGTAGTTATATTCTTGTATATAGGAGGCAGTATTATAGTAGTTATATTCTTGTATATAGGGGCAGTATTATAGTAGTTATATTCTTGTATATAGGGGGCAGTATTATAGTAGTTATATTCTTGTATATAGGGGCAGTATTATATTGAGCTTTCATTCAGCGGGGTCTATACCTTGGTGGATAATTTTAATCAGTTACATCTGTTTGTAGCATATGACAGCATTAAGTCAGGCTCATAACGGGAAATCGCAAAAACATTTGTTTCTCTGCACTGATGATATCTAACAAAATATCTCCTGATATTTGGGGGTATCTAGCAACGGGTCCAGCTACCTGAGGTGACCATGCTGAAACTCCACACGCATATAGACACTAGCATGGTCATCTTCTATATAAGGTAATAGATGGTATTGGAGAGGGAAATATTAGTTAGGTATAACTGTGGCGTAAAATGGGTTAGACAGGGGCTTATAGGATAGAAAATGCCTCCTTGATGGCTTTTTGTAATTTTTTTGTATCCTGATCTTTTATTTAGCCCACACCTAAGAACAGTCTTATTGTACACAGTGATGCATGTTGGGTAGACCATTTGGGAATACAGGTGGTATATACATTGCACACTTATTGTACATTGTAAATATCTTCAACTGTGTCCATTTACATATATCATCCATGACCGACTCTAAAGAGTACCCAAAAATTCTCTAGTGGGCGGGCACCAATCTTACTTTGTGAAAAAAATTGCCCCCTTATTAAAAAGCAGTCAGTTGATAGTGGTCTCTTTCTCATGTCCCTCACAGTGCATGTTGGTTCTCCCATATTAGTCTCCAACATGCTTATCAGATTATCGAATTTACAAAATGATTTAAGGAAGTAATTCAAAAAGTTTTCTTTTGTTAGGAAAACTCTGAGGTCTAGGGGGCAAAAATCAGAATTAATTTGAACTTTTAGTCTTTAAGTTGAAAGTCCCACTAGACATATCACTATAACATATCACTGAAAATAGACCTTACAATTTTGGAAAATTGTAAAAAAAAAAATTGACATGTACTGGTGGGGTAAGATGGCTTTCAGATGGACATACAATGATATACAATATACATAGAAGACGAGCATCCCCAAAGAAAATATAAAAATGTGGCCCCTTTAAGGTGCTGCTAGACACCATCACACTTCTAACCAACTGCGCCAGAAGGACCTGGTGCCCCTGTCCGTTTTCCATGAAGCAACTGAAATTTAAGAATGTGAATTATGGGAAGATAATATTACAGACGTTAATTCCAAATAAAGTCTTTTAACGGTTTGAAGGTTGTGGATATTTTCATTCAGCGAAAAAAATTGAAATTTCCCTGGAGAAATTACAAAAATCTGAATCACACATGTATCACGTCGGCTTTGCTTACCTAAAAATATCAATAAGTTCAGTTTGAGTAAAGCAACGTTGGGTTGATCAATAGTTCTGACGAGCGGTGACCTTATGGTGACCTTGTTCATCTATGAGCAAATTAGAATAAGTGTGAGTCACATATTGTGACAGAAGGGCAAACATGACCGCCGAGAGGCCGTCATCACCGGGGCCGAGATGTCAACGGACTGGAAACAGCGGAGAATAGATTCCAGCAATCACAGAGAGGACGCGGCTACATATGGACGATCTGCCTATCTCTATAAGGATCATTTAGGTTAAAAGCCATAATAAGTGTAAACCCTTCAAGATGTGGAAATCAAAAATAGGCAGATCCCCTACATATATCCGGACACAAATAATGGTTAAATACATTGTGTATGTCAAATTTACCCCCTACCCCTTTTTGACTGCCTTTAAAGTTTCCACGTAAGAAAGTAACAGGATTCCTAGACATAGGTGACCCAAGGATTGCAAGCCACAGACGCCCCCAGAACATTGTGCCGGTCACAGACGCCCCAGAACATCGTACCGGTCACAGATGCCCATCAGGCTGCGAGCCACAGACGCCCCAGAACATCGTACCGGTCACAGATGCCCATCAGGCTGCCAGCCACAGACGCCCCCAGAACATCGTACCGGTCACAGACGCCCATCAGGCTGCGAGCCACAGACGCCCCAGAACATCGTACCGGTCACAGATGCCCATCAGGCTGCCAGCCACAGACGCCCCCAGAACATCGTACCGGTCACAGACGCCCATCAGGCTGCGAGCCACAGACGCCCCCAGAACATCGTACCGGTCACAGACGCCCATCAGGCTGCGAGCCACAGACGCCCCCAGAACATTGTACCGGTCACAGATGCCCATCAGGCTGCTAGCCACAGATGCCCCCAGAACATTGTACCGGTCACAAATGCCCATCAGGCTTCTAGCCACAGACGCCCCCAGAACATCGTGCCGGTCACAGATGCCCATCAGGCTGCTAGCCACAGACGCCCCCAGAACATCGTGCCGGTCACAGACGCCCCAGAACATCGTACCGGTCACAGATGCCCATCAGGCTGCTAGCCACAGACGCCCCCAGAACATCGTGCCGGTCACAGACACCCCCAGAACATCGTACCGGTCACAAATGCCCATCAGGCTGCTAGCCACAGATGCCCCCAGAACATCGTACCGGTCACAGATGCCCATCAGGCTGCGAGCCACAGACGCCCCCAGAACATTGTACCGGTCACAGACGCCCATCAGGCTGCTAGCCACAGATGCCCCCAGAACATCGTACCGGTCACAGATGCCCCCAGAACATTGTACCGGTCACAGACGCCCATCAGGCTGCTAGCCACAGATGCCCCCAGAACATCGTACCGGTCACAGATGCCCCCAAAACATTGCATTGGTCACAGATGCCCATCAGGCTGCTAGCCACAGATGCCCCCAGAACATCGTGCCAGCCACAGATGCCCCCAGAACATCGTACCGGTCACAGACGCCCATCAGGCTGCTAGCCACAGACACCCCCAGAACATCGTGCCAGTCACAGACGCCCCAGAACATCGTACCGGTCACAGATGCCCATCAGGCTTCGAGCCACAGACGCCCCCAGAACATTGCATCGGTCACAGACGCCCATCAGGCTGCCAGCTACAGATGCCCTCATAGCATTGTGCATGTCACTGATGCCCTTTTTGACTGCCCTGAAGGCTACATGCGCACATTGCATAATTTGGTGCAGAAAATCTGCATCAAAGGAGCAGATAAACGCAGGTAATTCCGCAGGTAAAATAAAATGCAATTAATGTTGCATTTTTTTTTTTAGCGTTTTTAGGTGAGTTTTTTTTAACATTTTGATGGGGATGCAATTGTGAGACGGACATGCTACGGATTCTAAAATATGCAACGAAGGTCAATTTACGTGCGGAAAAATTCTGCAACGTGTAGATGAGATGACTTGGGGTCTCATCTACTTTGCTGGTCGTTACGCTGCGGATTTTCTGCAGGAAAACCTGTGGCACAGCCACAATGACATTTGCATGTGTGTTCACCGCCATCAATGTCTAATAACCATTTACTGATCAGTGAGCACAGGGGAGGATGTGGCTGTCCCATAACCTTTTAGGACTAGTTCACACTGAGTATTTTGGTGCTGTTTGTGACGTGGAAACTGCATCAGAAATATTGCCAAAAAACCTCCAATATCGCCTCCCATTGATTTCAATGGGAGGCGTAGGCGTAAAAAAACGCTTGCGGGAAAAAGAAGCGCCATGCCCTTTTTGCGGGTGTTTCCGTCTCTGCCTCCCATTGACATCAATGGGAGGCCGAGAAAGTGTTTTTTTTGCAGCGTTTTTTGCCCGCGGCGCTCATTGGCCGCGGCCGAAAAACGCGGCTAAAAGAGTTCAGGCAGGTCAAAATCTGCCTCAAAATTCCTGACATAATTTGGTGGCAGATTTTTCTGCCTGCAAAAAACTGTGTGTGAACAGGGCCTTGTACACATGACAGCTACACTTTCTGATGTATAGTAATAGATTGAGGAATGTAAGAAATTATAGGAATTTTGCTCCGTGTCCGAAGATAAATGAAAAGGATTTGGTGATAACACGGTATAAATATTTGGATAATAAAAACATAGTGATGAGAATAGAAACAAATCCTGAGTCTCAGACTTCTTCATTGATCTGTATGAGTCATTCACCCATTGTGCTGGCTTCCTGTTAGCTCTCAGGCTGCAGGACTACGCATCTGAATATACTGAACATTGTATAAATTATTATGTAATGACAGCAGAAATCTCCCAGTGCTCCCTCTGACAAATCTGCTGGTTGTCATTGGAAACAGTCAACATCTTTGTTGTCAGACACACCCCTTACAGATTTCCTGAGCTTTTAAAGATTTTATTTTTTTTAATCTGGATATCTTGGTTGCCATGTGACTGAGTTGCGGTTTTGTTTTTTGGGAACAACGAGTTTTATTCCATGTATTTTGTATGTAGGGGGGACCCTCTATGTTTACACTATAAGACCCTTTAGAGGTGAAAAGGGCAGTGTGACCTTAAGGCATTTGCCATCCATTCTCTTTGGCCCATGGAAAGAGGGAATTTTATACAAGTCCAGACTACCGTTGAGGTCGGGGTAGAATGCTAAACTGAGCTGGGCTTCACATTCACTACAGCCCATAGACCCCCTAATATAATATGACTCCCCATTGTAGAAGTTATTTAATCACTTCTATAATATATGTAATTGTTAACTAGCTTTAGTAATAATTAATACTTCAATGCTGCTGTGTAGCCGGGCCCGTTTTTTTTGAGCGCTAGAATTTTGGTAAGCTGCATTTCTTTTTGTAACCTGTAGATGTCACTGTTGCTACTTGCGTCCCAATGGTTTAGTCGGCGACCAAACTTAAATGTTGTACTTTTTAAGGACCTTGCGGAAACTCAAGTGGCCTCTCAATGACCCCTCATCTTGCTGTTCTTCTCATTCATTAGACATAAACCTGTTGATTGTACTTGGGTTTAAAGGACATTTATCTTATTAAAATCCGTCTTCACATAATTCCCAAATAACAAGAGTGTCTCACATTTCATGTTCGGGGATAATCTTACAATCAACTAAAAGTATCTCAAAGTAGCAAATAAAAATAAGTAATGATACAGCGTCGTGTCACCCGGGATGTCACAGTGTCCATTACTCCATGATGTGCTCCGATATCTGAGCGTCCTGACATTTTCCTCTCCTGTGACTTTTTATGTCATAGAAATCAATATAATAAATTTTTGGTCCACGCATTAAAAGCAATGCAAACCAATTTTATCAAATTTATGAGGTGGATCGACATGTGTATCGGGAAAAGAGAAGAGCGGGGGGGGGGGGGTGGAGCAAAGAACGTGCCAACTGCGCTTATCAACATATCAATAAGGTCTAAAGGTCTAATAGGTTATTTGGGAATCATAGACCCTAGTGCTAATTCATTGGCTCAAAGTCACCTTCAAATGGGGTTGTCTTCTACTGGATCTTTAAGTCGTATTATTGTGTAAGAACCTGGGCTGTTGGAGGATCCTTTGGTAGTCTAATGGGCCAGTCGACCCTGGTCCCAAGAGGTGGTGGTTACTATCCAACCTAGATGAGATCCCTCAGCCACAAGCTCCAAATGAATGCACCTAAAATTATCTAACTCTTCATTCATGGAACATCGACTCTCATGTCCTGCGCCAGCTAATCCAAACCAACAGGATATTGTGCCCAACCCTCTCACCTTGGCATCGGTTTTGGAGTCTTGAATTGGCCCTTGCAGGAGACACTCTTCAGTAGAGGCTCATAACCGAGATATATCCTGCCTCAATATTAGGTTCACCGCTGCCCGGCAAGAAAAAACTAAGCAGAATTTTTGCCAAACTACATTAAAGTAGCGCAGTTAGGACCGTAAAAAAACAAATCTTGCTGCAATAGTTTATAGTACTTAGGCAATTACGGGGGAAAAAAATCCATCTTAATTTTCAATCTGCACTGATTTTTCATTACAAGGTCTTCCAGGGCTTAAACGGGTTGTCCGAGAATTTCATGTGATGGCCTATACTCAGGATAGGCCATCAATGTTTGATCGATGTGGGTCTGACCCCTTGGACCCCACCAATCAGCAGAATGAAGAGGCTGCAGTTCAGTCCGTTCACTTGAATGGGGGGAGTTGCAGTACCAGGTACAGCCACAGATTATATATATATATATATATATATATGTTTATGGCCCTGTGCCTGGATAAACAATGACACGGCCCCTTCTTTCTGCGGATCGGTGAGGGTCCCATTGGTCAGACCCCCATTGATAATACATCGATGGGCTATCCTAAGTATAGTATATCCTAAGTATAGGCCATCATTTGAAAGTGCTCGTCAACCAAGTTCAGCTCTTGAATACCAGACTTTAGACCTCCAGTTGATCATACATTGGCAGCCTAACGTAAGGATAAGTCCTCAATAAAAAGTCCCATACAACTCTTTAAAAGGGATTTCTGAATTTCCATGGAGCAGACTCCAGTATAAAGTCTGCAATAGTTTAGTTTGTTAATGGACGGTTTTTGCTTTTTAGAAATCCTAGAATATATTTGGTGGGGGAATAAGTAACATTTGAGGAGGACATTTGCTCTTGGGCTTTTGGCCACCACACAAAAAAGTGAAAAATCTCAGCTCTACCATCAGCATCAGATGGAGCAGATCAGTGATGGACCTCATTGGCCCAGTTGCTGTCCAACTCTCCGTCCATAGCTTACAAATCGGCCAGCGCTTATAAATACCTGCTCTTCATTGCCCCGATCCCAATAGTTCAAATATATTTTTTAATTTATAACCTTGTTCCCTCACCAACTTCCTCAGAAAGCCCACTGCATGCCATCTAGTCAAGGGCTTGAGCTGAGATGCTATAAAGTATCCAAAGAAGAAAGGCACAGCCACTCCACCCTCGTACTCCGCTCTCCAGGGAAATGTTTGCTTTATTCTCACCGTCTTCCTGCCCCAGATTAAATCATTTAATATAGTTTCTATTAGTTTAAATATTCCTTCGTTGATCCAGACGGGGCTGGCAGCCAAAACGTAGGGTATTTGAGGTTGTAAATACACTTCACAACACGGATGTTAAAATATATGCTAAAGCATTGGCAATAAGGTTGGGCAAAGTCATTTCATCCATTATCCACCCGGATCAAAGTGGATTTATTCCAGGATAACCTAGGCAGGCTGTCTGGAAATATGCAGATGGGGGAAGGTGGAGCCCGCTCCATCCAGGCATTGGACCCTACTAAAGCGTTCGACAGGGTGGAGTGGGCATACCTATGGAAAGTGATGGAGAAGTTTGATCTGGACCAGGAATATATCGATATGGTAAGGAAAATATATGTTAGACCAAGTGCAAAAGTGGGACTCAATTGTGGACTTACAGCCCCTTATCATCTGTCCCGCGGTGCTCGGCAGGGATGCCGCCTCTCTCCGCTGCTATTTGCTATTTTTATAGAGCTCCTAGCAATCTGGTTGAGAAGTAGAGAGGATATAGTGGGATTTGGTAGTGGAGGAAGGGAGGATAAAGTTCTGCAGACGACGTATTGTTATGTCTGAATAACTCAGTTAAGACTGTCCCATAGACTATAAAGGCAATAAAGGATTTTGGAAAATTCTCTGGATTGAGTAACTGGGGAAAATCCACGATCCAACCGCTGGATAACTTTGAACTCACCCTCAACAAACTCAACGTATTGCAACCAAGTCAAAATTTCGAGTACTTAGGTATTAAAATTGATGCAGACATTGAGAATTTTATCCCCTTAAATATTATGCTTCTTCTTGCCAAAAATACGATCCAGAATCTCTACTTGGGTCAAGATGCCATTATCTAGGGCAGATAGAGTGGCATTGGCCAAAATGATTTTACGACCTCAAATACCCTACGTTTTGGCTGCCAGCCCCGTGTGGATTAATGAAAGAGTATTTAAACTAATAGAAACTATATGAAATGATTTTTGGACGCCGTTCAGCCGGCAGTTTAATTAATGTGTTGACTTTATTGATTGAGTCGTTACGATCGCGGCGATACCATATATGTGTATGTGTTATTTTTTTTTTACACTTTTACTATGTAAAACCACTTTTTGTTGCGGTTCGGTGTGGCATCAGTGTACGGTGCGTGTCTGCGTTTTTTACGCGCGTACGTCATCCGTATGTCACGCGTTTTTTTACGTCAGCAAAATAAACTGAAGGAGGTGGTTTTCTTTTTCTCATCATTTCTTTAGCAGCTGTTGCGTGAATCACGCACAGCAGACAGATGTGCGTCTGTGTGCTGTCCGTGATTTTCATGCACCCATTGAAGTCAATGGGTGTGTGAAAGCCGCACACGGACGCACTTCCGGGTGCCGCGCGTGATGAGCGCTACAGTAGTCAAAACTATGAATGAAAACAGAAAAGTACCCCGTGCTTTTCTGTTTACAAACATAAAAACAGTGTCATAATGATGGCGGCTGCCAAAAATCACACAGCCGCGCATCATATGCTGATGACACACGGACCTTTTGCGCGCGCAAAATGCACACGCTCGTGTGAATCCGGCCTAACACGGACGTGAAATACGCTCGTGTGAATAAGGCCTTAAACTGACAGGCAATCTATTAGGACGTACTTCTGGAATGGCCTAATAGGTAGTTGCTGAAGGCAGACCTGGGGCCTTTATTAGGCCCCCAGCTGCCATGGAAACCCAACGGCGCCCCGCAATTTCTTTGCGGGGGCGCTGATGGGGTGATAGAGGGAGCTCCCTCCCTCTGTCACACACATTAAATGCCGCTGTTACTATTGACAGCAGCATCTAATGGGTTAAACTGACGGAATCACAGCGCGCTTTGATTCCGGCAGTTGCGGCAGGATCCAGGCTGTGTATAACAGCGGTGCTCCTGACGCTGGTCACGTGGGTACACTGGCAGTACCCATGCGATCAGAGGACGGATATATATGTCGCTATGCGGGAACTAACACCTGCACAGGTCGGATATATCTGTCGCCCGTCGTTAAGGGGTTAAGATAAAATATAAACGAAAACATCATAGAATATAATTAACATTTTTGGAGTTATGGAGCAGGAATGGTTGGAGTCCTAAATGTGATGTCATGAGATAACGAGAAGACATCCTATATGTTCCCAGGACACAGTTTATAATCCTATATAATAACCAAGTAATAATCCAATAAATTATTGTGTAGGTATACAGAGGCAAACGCAGGATTTTTAAAGGGGGGTTTCCAAATGCATATTTATTAAACCAAGTTATTTCCGCCATGGTCCCATGATTTTCACGCTACGAGTATTGGTCTACACATATCCACCAGGCAAGCTCTTTATATTACAAACTCTACTATAAAGGGCTAGGCTAGTGGACATGTACTGACCATTACCCGAAGCGTAAAACCAGCGTAGATAGTGCCCCACACCTGTGTCCCCTTTAGATAGCGCCCCCTGTAGATAGTGCCACATTTCCCCCTGTAGACTGTTAGTGCCACCTATAGATAGTGCCACAAACTTCCCCCTGTAGTGCCACACACTTCTTCCTGCCACACACTAACCCCTGTAGTGCAACACACCGCCCATGTAGATAGTGCCACACACTGCCCATGTAGATAGTGCCACACACTGCCCATGTAGATAGTGCCACACACTGCCCATGTAGACAGTGCCACACACTGCCCATGTAGACAGTGCCACACACTGCCCATGTAGACAGGGCCACACACTGCCCATGTAGACAGGGCCACACACCGCCCATGTAGACAGGGCCACACACCGCCCATGTAGACAGCGCCACACACCGCCCATGTAGACAGCGCCACACACCGCCCATGTAGACAGCGCCACACACCGCCCATGTAGACAGCGCCACACACCGCCCATGTAGACAGCGCCACACACCGCCCATGTAGATAGGGCCACACACCGCCCATGTAGATAGGGCCACACACTGCCCATGTAGATAGGGCCACACACTGCCCATGTAGATAGGGCCACACACTGCCCATGTAGATAGGGACACACACTGCCCATGTAGATAGGGACACACACTGCCCATGTAGATAGGGACACACACTGCCCATGTAGATAGGGACACACACTGCCCATGTAGATAGGGACACACACTGCCCATGTAGATAGGGACACACACTGCCCATGTAGATAGGGACACACACTGCCCATGTAGATAGGGACACACACTGCCCATGTAGATAGGGACACACACTGCCCATGTAGATAGGGACACACACTGCCCATGTAGATAGGGACACACACTGCCCATGTAGATAGTGACACACACTGCCCATGTAGATAGTGACACACACTGCCCATGTAGATAGTGACACACACTGCCCATGTAGATAGTGACACACACTGCCCATGTAGACAATGCCACACACTGCCCATGTAGATAGTGCAAACCGAGCAATGTCCCCAAATATACCAATGGTCCTAGCGACTAATAGGATAAACCAGTCACGACCAGATAATAGAAAAAGTGAAAAAACATTTATTGAAGTCAATTAGACACAAACAAGCACATAGATACAACTATACACAATAAAATAAGCCCTCATAAAAAGATGGAATCAGAACATGAAAACAGCATGGCCCCCCAGATAGAAAACCGGTCACAAGCTCGCCCACACTATTAAGGTGCATAAGTCATAGATTTACAGCGAGTGCTAGGTATAGTACATTTGCACAGATTGATAAATGAACACAGATAGATATAAGTGCAATCACAGACATATGTTTAATGAAAACAGCAGTATACCTATACCTACAAAGTGCAGAGACAACCGGGAGATCAGGACCGGGATGGGGGACCGCTGCTGCTATACCTAGCACTCGCTGTAAATCTATGACTTATGCACCTTAAGGCCTCATTTACACGAGCGTGTGCGTTTTGCGCGCGCAAAAAAACGCTGCATTTTGCGTGCGCAAAAGGCAATTGACAGCTCCGTGTGTCATCCGTGTATGATGCGCGGCTGCGTGATTTTCGCGCAGCCGCCATCATAGAGATGAGGCTAGTCAACGCCCGTCACTGTCCAAGGTGCTGAAAGAGTTAACTGATCGGCAGTAACTCTTTCAGCACCCTCGACAGTGAGTTCCGATCACAATATACACCAACCTGTGAATAAAAAAAGACGTTCAAACTTACCATGAACTGCCTGCTTCCTCCAGTCCGGTCTCCCGGCCGTTGCCTTGGTGACGCGTCCCTCTCTTGTCATCCGGCCCCACCTCCCAGGATGACGCGGCAGGCCATGAGACCGCTGCAGCCTGTGATTGGCTGCAGCCTGTGCTTGGCCTGTGATTGGCTGCAGCTGTCACTTGGCCTTAATTGTCATCCCGGGAGGTCGGACTGGAGGAAGGAGCCGGGACTTATCGGTAAGTCCGAACTTCTGTTTTTTTTCACACGTATATGTATATTGTGATCGAAAGTCACTGTCCATGGTGCTGAAACAGTTTAAGTCTTTGAGCACCGTGGGCAGTGACTGTCTCCTGACGTCGCGTACCCGAACATTTTTTGCCGGGTTCGGTCAAAACGAGTTCGGCCGAACCCGGTGAAGTTCGGTGCGCTCATCTCTAATTTGACACTCCGTTTGGATGTTTGTAACCAGAAAAGCACGTGGTGCTTTTCTGTTTACATTCATCCTTTTGACAGCTCTTGCGTGATTTTCGCGCATGAAACGCAGGACCGTCCGTGTGGCATGAGTTGTTTTCACGCACCCATTGAAGTCAATGGGTGCGTGTTGCGTGAAAAACGCAAGAATATAGAACATGTCGTGAGTTTTACGCAACGCACTCACGCAGCGCAAAATTCACGCATCGTCTAAACAGCCCCATAGACTATTATAGGTGCGTACGACACGCGTGAAAAGCACGCGCGTCGCACGCGCGTATAATACGCTCGTGTAAATGAGGCCTAATAGTGTGGGCGAGCTTGTGACCGGTTTTCTATCTGGGGGGCCATGCTGTTTTCATGTTCTGATTCCGTCTTTTTATGAGTGCTTATTTTATTGTGTATAGTTGTATCTATGTGCTTGTTTGTGTCTAATTGACTTCAATAAAGTTTTTTTCACTTTTTCTATTATCTGGTCGTGACTGGTTTCTCTTTTTGGTTTACCCATGTAGATAGTGCCCCACATTGCCAATGTAGATAGCGCCACACACAGCCCATGTAGATAGCGCCACACACTGCCCATGTAGATAGCGCCACACACTGCCCATGTAGATAGCGCCACACACTGCCCATGTAGATAGCGCCACACACTGCCCATGTAGATAGCGCCACACACTGCCCATGTAGATAGCGCCACACACTGCCCATGTAGATAGCGCCACACACTGCCCATGTAGATAGCGCCACACACTGCCCATGTAGATAGCGCAACACACTGCCCATGTAGATAGCGCCACACACTGCCCATGTAGATAGCGCCACACACTGCCCATGTAGATAGCGCCACACACTGCCCATGTAGATAGCGCCACACACTGCCCATGTAGATAGCGCCACACACTGCCCATGTAGATAGCGCCACACACTGCCCATGTAGATAGTGCCACACACTGCCCATGTAGATAGTGCCACACACTGCCTATCTAGATAGTGCCACACACTGCCCATGTAGATAGTGCCACACACTGCCTATGTAGATAGTGTTAGACACTGCCCATGTAGATAGTGCCACACTCTGTCCCCTGTAGTGCCACACATTGCCCATGCAGATAGTGCCAGTATTCCCTGTAGATAGTGTTCCACACTTTAATAAACACTCACTACTCCCCGTTCCCGCACTTTACTCCAGTGGTGCAGGCCTGGTCCCTTATAACTAGGCCTACACCTGCGGAACGACACAAGCGGCGGGATGACATCATTGCGCCGCCTGCGTCACTGGAAAGAGCCAAACGGATGGTTCCCTTGCCTCACCAGTGCAGTCAATTTTATCTGTGTCCTAAAAATGTAGATACAATTGAGTATAATAGTATGTAAGGGCTTTCAGGCCCTGGTCACAGGGGGGGGGGGGTTGGTGTTCCGGCCCCCTGCATCCGCCACGGATATAAGAGGGCTTCTGACTCGAGACTCTGGCCAAAAAAAACTTTAAAAACGTTAATATTTTAATATGTTTCTAATTAATTGTATTGTAGATGAAAAAGTTGAGTATTTTTGAAGAAATAATATAATTTCAAGTTTGAGGGAAAACCTCCGGTCATCACATGATCATATATTCATTCCCGCCTGTAGGGGATCGATGAGGATCAGGCTTGCAAATTTTAGAATACAAATGTATGAATATGTTAATTGCATTTTTGCTATTTCCCATGATGCATTATTTCCAATCACCATTTACTTATACTTACAAACTGTTATAAAGGGACATCAGGAAGATTCTGAAAAGCGTACAATGAAACCCTGTCTATGTAAATAGAACATGTCCTAAACTTACGCCATTTCAATGTAAATAGACATATGACCCCCTTTATCACACCCCAAACACAGACCAAACCCCCCGAATACAGACCTCAGACCAGACACCCTAAATAAATACAGACCCCAGACATATAACCGGGACACCATGAAGTCAGAAAAACCTGTTGCCTCCTATTGAAGAGTGTAGTGGGCATGCTCTGTGTGTTGTGCACAGAGCATGCCCACTACACTGTGTCACTGTGCAGGAAGGGGGAGGAGGTAGCAGGAACTGAACTGTCGTTATCACCTGTTGTCATGGTGTGATTGTGTGTGTCTGCCTTCAGCTTTATAATAGTTGTTACCTTTCATTGTGGCTGTCAATGTTATGGAGGCACTGTGGCTATTACGGGGATGTTGTGGCTGTCACTGTTATAAGGAGTATGTGGCTGTCACGGAAGTGTTGTGGATGTCACTATTAAGGGTGTACTGTGACTATCACTATTATGGTGATGTCTTTGCTGTTATTGTTATGGGGGCATTGTGGCTGTCACTGCTACGGCAGCACTTTTGCAGTTATTGTTATGGGGTGGCATGGAGGCTTTAATTGTAATAAGGGTGTTTGGGTTAGTACTGTTCTGGGGCACTGAGGCTGTCACTGTTGCTGTCACTGTTAAGGAGGCACTGTGGCTCCATAATATGCTATGGTGGCACTGTTGCTGTCATTGTAATGTGGGTTTTGGCATTGTTATGGGCAGGCAGTGACTGTCATTGTTATGGGAGTGTCTGGGATGTCACTGTTATGGGGATACCTCTGTTGTCAATGTTATTGGGACATTATCACTGACATTGTTTTGGTCGCATTGTGGCTGGAACTGTGTATGGGGTTGCTGTGGCTATCACTCATATGGAGGCACTGTGTTTGTCAGGGCACTGTTATGGGGGCATATTTTGTCATGTTTCTGCAAATCCTACATCCAATTATTCAAGTACCCCTCCATGTAGACTCATTTGAAATGCTTTGAATAAGTCTAGAGGTATCACCGGACATGACAAGGAGTTGTGTGCCATTTGCAAATTCCTCTAGTAGTTACTAAATACAACCAAAAATCTATTATTTAAAGGCACACATTGGTACCTTTGGATAATATATTGGGTTGCTTTCAGTATATACACTAGAACAGGGGTCTCAAACTCAGCCGGGTAAGTGGGCCGCATATTGAAAAAATGGGAAGTTGACGGGCCGCATTACTTTCAAATTTGATACAATACAAAATTATTGTTAATCAATTAGTTATTTGAACTACTATAACACTATATTACTAGAATAATAACACTACATTACTATAATACTACATTACTATAATAATACCGCTAGTTTTAAAATTTGAGATATTTCTCCACATGCTTATATCAACAATCCAGCTTTCCAGTTTGTGTCGCTAAATGCAGTCCGGCGGCTCAGTTAGCACACGTCAAGATTGGGCAGCCCCTTTTTAGATAGTGTCACAGTGCCCTCTGTGGATGCTGCCGCAGTGCCCTCTGTGGATAATGCAACACACCCCTAGATAAGGCCACAGTGCCCTCTGTAGATAAGGCCACAGTGCCCTCTGTAGATAAGGCCACAGTGCCCTCTGTAGATAAGGCCACAGTGCCCTCTGTAGATAAGGCCACAGTGCCCTCTGTAGATAAGGCCACAGTGACCTCTGTAGATAAGGCCACAGTGCCCTCTGTAGATAAGGCCACAGTGCCCTCTGTAGATAAGGCCACAGTGCCCTCTGTAGATAAGGCCACAGTGCCCTCTGTAGATAAGGCCACAGTGCCCTCTGTAGATAATGCAACACACCCCTAGATAATGCCAGTGTCTTCTTCAGATACTGTCACACACCCACTTGTAGATAACGCCACAGTGCCCTCTGTAGAGGCTGCCACAGTGCCCTCTGTAGAGGCTGCCCCAGTGCCCTCTGTAGAGGCTGCCCCAGTGCCCTCTGTAGAGGCTGCCCCAGTGCCCTCTGTAGAGGCTGCCCCAGTGCCCTCTGTAGAGGCTGCCCCAGTGCCCTCTGTAGAGGCTGCCCCAGTGCCCTCTGTAGAGGCTGCCCCAGTGCCCTCTGTAGAGGCTGCCCCAGTGATGTCAGGGGCTTGCCCAGAGCTGGAGTCCCAGGCAGAGCGCTAGTAGGCTCTTCCTGGGACTCCAGCTGTGCTCCTGACATCACTGGGACTCCTGCTCTGGGGAAGCCCCTGACATCATTGTCTATGTATGGACAGCGATGTCAGAGGCTTCCCCAGAGTCCCGGAGCAGAGCCGATAATAGCGCTCTGCCCGGGACTCCGCTCTGGGGAAGCCCCAGACATCGCTGTTCATATGTGGACAGCGATGTCAGGGAATTCCAGAGTCTCGGAGCAGAGCCGATACTAACGGCTCTGTGTCCCGCGGGCCGCAGATGACAGCCCCAGGGGCCGCATGCGGCCCGCGGGCCGCGTGCTTGAGACCCCTGCACTAGAACGTTCTCAGTCTGGATATATTTTTACTGCACTTTGCTTTCTGGCACCTATGAGCTGTCTTACCACCAATAGAGTGTAAATAGAAGTGACCTAAAATAAGGCACGCGCCAAAATGGAATTTATCATGATATGAATGTCCAGACTGCAGAGAGGAGCCTCATTAACCTGTTACATGACATCTAGATCAGGGAAGCCGCACTGTCTGTGGGTTACTGAGACTCATCTGTACAGGGACGCATCCTCCTGAACCATCATATACCAGATAAAAAGAGAGGGATCAGCTTTAGGGCATGTTCAGACGTGGCAGAATTTTTCCGCTGCAAATGTTGGTGCAGATTTGGGGCAATTACGCAACGAATCCGCACCAACATTTGCATATTTGACAGGTAATTCAGACGTTGCAGAAATCACAGCGGACTTGCCACAGATTTCAGTTTTTGCATTGCAAGGCTGAAATCCGCAGTGAAATTCCGCTTCTCCGCAATGGAAAGAGCTGCTGCGGAGGGGAAATTCTGCACCGCAACCTAATTTTTGCAAAGTAATTTTCTGCAACGTCTGAACTAACTTTCCTAAAAATGTATTGAAACAAATGTAAAAACCGGCTGCAGGAGAATTCCACTGCAATTCCGACATGTGTGAATGTGCCCTATGGGCATGCCCAGACGTGGCGGAATTCTTCCGCAACTGTCCGCATCAATGCCGCACAGAATATGCGTTGCAGATTCTGTTGCGGATCTGCCCAAAATGTGCAGTAAATTGATGCGGACTAGCTGCTGCGTATTGCGGTGAAAGTACTTCCCTTCTTTGTATCAGTGCAGGATAGAGAGAAGGGACAGCCCTTTCCCTAGTGAAAGTAAAAGAATTTCATACTTACCGGCCGTTGTCTTGGTGACGCGTCCCTCTTTCGGCATCCAGCCCGACCTCCCTGGATGACGCGGCAGTCCATGTGACCGCTGCAGCCTGTGATTGGCCTGTGATTGGCTACAGCCGTCACTTGGACTGAAACGTCATCCCAGGAGGCCGGACTGGAGGAAGAAGCAGGGAGTTCTCGGTAAGTATGAACTTCTATTTTTTTACAGGTTGATCTTCTATATTGTGATCGGAAGTCACTTTCCAGGGTGCAGAAACAGTTACTGCCGATCGCTTAACTCTTTCAGCACCCTGGACAGTGACTATTTACTGACGTCGCCTAGCAACGCTCCCATAAACGGGTGACTACGTGTGTGCACCCGTAATTACGGGAGCCCCATTGACTTCCTCAGTCTGGCTGTAGACCTAGAAATACATAGGTCCAGCCAGAATGAAGAAATGTCATGTTAGTAAAACGAATACGCTCCACAGCACACATAACATGTACATGACATCTGCGGACTTCATTGCGGAACTTAAAATCTCCATTGAAGTCAATGGAGAAATTCCGCAATGAGTCCGCCACACGTCCGCAACAACCATTGTATGCTGCGGACACCAAATTCCGCACCGCAGCCTATGCTCCGCAGCTGAATTGTCCGCAACGTGCAAACGAACCCTACTAAAAAGCTGTGGAAGGCAATGGAGAAACGGGTCCGCTGCGGATTTCCGCTGCGGAGTGTCCGCAGCGGAATTCCAGAGCAATTCCCCCACGTCTGGCCATGCCCTAACTGTGCTCAAATATAAAGTATCAGTATCTGGTCATGTATTTCACCATTAACTTGCAAAGTAATATATAGGGGGCAGTATTATAGTAGTTATATTCTTGTATATAGGGGGCAGTATTATAGTAGTTATATTCTTGTATACAGGAGCAGTAGTATAGTAGTTATATTCTTGTATATAGGGGGCAGTATTATAGTAGTTATATTCTTGTATATAGGGGCAGTATTATAGTAGTTATATTCTTGTATATAGGAGCAGTATTATAGTAGTTATATTCTTGTATATAGGAGGCAGTATTATAGTAGTTATATTCTTGTATATAGGAGCAGTATTATAGTAGATATATTCTTGTATATAGGAGAAGTATTATAGTAGTTATATTCTTGTATACAGGAGCAGTAGTATAGTAGTTATATTCTTGTATATAGGAGGCAGTATTATAGTAGTTATATTCTTGTATATAGGAGCAGTATTATAGTAGATATATTCTTGTATATAGGAGCAGTATTATAGTAGTTATATTCTTGTATACAGGAGCAGTAGTATAGTAGTTATATTCTTGTATATAGGGGGCGGTATTATAGTAGTTATATTCTTGTATATAGGGGGCAGTATTATAGTAGTTATATTCTTGTATATAGGAGCAGTATTATAGTAGTTATATTCTTGTATATAGGAGCAGTATTATAGTAGATATATTCTTGTATATAGGAGCAGTATTATAGTAGTTATATTCTTGTATACAGGAGCAGTAGTATAGTAGTTATATTCTTGTGTATAGGGAGCAGTATTATAGTAGTTATATTCTTGTATATAGGAGCAGTATTATAGTATTTATATTCTTGTATATAGGGGGCAGTATTATAGTAGTTATATTCTTGTATATAGGGGGCAGTATTATGGTAGTTATATTCTTGTGTATAGGGAGCAGTATTATAGTAGTTATATTCTTGTATATAGGAGGCAGTATTATAGTAGTTATATTCTTGTATATAAGAACAATATTATAGTATTTATATTCTTGTATATAGGGGGCAGTATTATAGTAGTTATATTCTTGTATATAGGGGGCAGTATTATAGCAGTTCTATACTTATACATAGGGGGCAGTATTATAGTAGTTATATTCTTGTATATAGGGGGCAGTATTATAGTAGTTATATTCTTGTATATAGGAGCAGTATTATAGTAGTTATATTCTTGTATATAGGGGGCAGTATTATAGTAGTTATATTCTTGTATATAGGGGGCAGTATTATAGTAATTATATTCTTGTATATAGGGGCAGTATTATACTAGTTATATTCTTGTATATAGAGGCAGTATTATAGTAGTTATATTCTTGTATATAGGGGCAGTATTATAATAGTTCTATTCTTGTATATAGGGGCAGTATTATAGTAGTTATATTCTTGTATATAGGGGCAGTATTATAATAGTTCTATTCTTGTATATAGGGGCAGTATTATAGTAGTTATATTCTTGTATATAGGGGGCAATATTATAGTAGTTATATTCTTGTATATAGGGAGCAGTATTATAGTAGTTATATTCTTGTATATAGGGGGCAATATTATAGTAGTTATATTCTTGTATATAGGGGCAGTATTATAGTAGTTATATTCTTGTATATAGGGAGCAGTATTATAGTAGTTATATTCTTGTATATAGGAGGCAGTATTATAGCAGTTATATTCTTGCATATAGGGAGCAGTATTATAGTAGTTATATTCTTGTATATAGGGGGCAGTATTATAGTAGTTATATTCTTGTATATAGGAGCAGTATTATAGCAGTTATATTCTTGTATATAGGAGCAGTATTATAGTAGTTATATTCTTGTATATAGGGGGCAGTATTATAGTAGTTATATTCTTGTATATAGGGGGCAGTATTATAGTAGTTATATTCTTGTAAATAGGGAGGCAGTATTATAGCAGTTATATTCTTGTATATAGGAGGCAGTATTATAGCAGTTATATTCTTGCATATAGGGAGCAGTATTATAGTAGTTATATTCTTGTATATAGGGGGCAGTATTATAGTAGTTAGATTCCTGTATATTGGGGCAGTATTATAGTAGCTATATTCTTGCATATAGGGGCAGTATTATAGTAGTTATATTCTTGAATATAGGGGCAGTATTATAGTAGTTATATTCTTGTATATAGGGGGCAGCTGTCCGCATCAATGCCGCACAGAATCTGCGTTGCATATTCTGCGGCGGATCTGCCCAAAATGTGCAGTAAATTGATGCGGACTAGCTGCTGCGGACTACGGTAAAAGTGCTTCCCTTCTCTCTATCAGTGCAGGATAGAGAGAAGGGACAGCACTTTTCCTAGTGAAAGTAAACGAATTTCATACTTACCGGCCGTTGTCTTGGTGACGCGTCCCTCTTTCGGCATCCAGCCCGACCTCCCTGGATGACGCGGCAGTCCATGTGACCGCTGCAGCCTGTGATTGGCTGCAGCCGTCAATTAGACTGAAACGTCATCCTGGGAAGCCGGACTGGAGACAGAAGCAGGGAGTTCTCGGTAAGTATGAACTTATATTTTTTTACAGGTTGCTGTATATTGGGATCGGTAGTCACTGTCCAGGGTGCAGAAAGAGTTACTGCCGATCGCTTAACTCTTTCAGCACCCTGGACAGTGACTATTTACTGACGTCTCCTAGCAACGCTCCCGTAATTCCGGGAGCCCCATTGACTTCCTCAGTCTAGCTGTAGACCTAGAAATACATAGGTCCAGCCAGAATGAAGAAATGTCAAGTCAAAAAAGCAAGACGCATCCGCACCACACATAACATGTGCATGACAGCTGCGGACTTCATTGCGGAACTTAGAATCTCCATTGAGGTCAATGGAGAAATTCCGCCATGAGTCCGCAACCAGTCCGCCACTGCTCCGCAACAGACAGAGCATGCTGCGGACACCAAATTCCGCTCCGCAGCCTATGCTCCGCAGCGGAATTTTACGCATCGTCTAAACGAACACTGTTAAATAAAAGTGGAAGTCAATGGAGAAACGGCTCCGCTGCGGATTAACGCTGCGGAGTGTCCGCAGCGGAATTCAAGTGAAATTCCGCCACGTGTGAACCCAGCCTAATAGTAGTTATATTCTTGTATATAGGGGGCAGTATTATAGTAGTTATATTCTTGTATATGGGGGGCAGTATTATAGTAGTTATATTCCTGTATATAGGAGCAGTATTATAGTAGTTATATTCTTGTATATAGGAGCAGTATTATAGTAGTTATATTCTTGTATATAGGGGGCAGTATTATAGTAGTTATATTCTTGTATATAGGAGCAGTATTATAGTAGTTATTTTCTTGTATATAGGGGGCAGTATTATAGTAGTTATATTCTTGTATATAGGGGGCAGTATTATAGTAGTTATATTCTTGTATATAGGGGGCAGTATTATAGTAGTTATATTCTTGTATATAGGAGCAGTATTATAGTAGATATATTCTTGTATATAGGGGCAGTATTATAGTAGTTATATTCTTGTATATAGGAGGAAGTATTATAGTAGTTATATTCTTGTATATAGGAGGCAGTATTATAGTAGTTATATTCTTGTATATAGGGGGCAGTATTATAGTAGTTATATTCTTGTATATAGGAGCAGTATTATAGTAGTTATATTCTTGTATATAGGGGCAGTATTATAGTAGTTATATTCTTGTATATAGGAGCAGTATTATAGTAGTTATAATCTTGTATATAGGGGGCAGTATTATAGTAGTTATATTCTTGTATATAGGAGCAGTATTATAGTAGTTATATTCTTGTATATATGAGCAGTATTATAGTAGTTATATTCTTGTATATAGGGGGCAGTAGTATAGTAGTTATATTCTTGTATATAGGGGCAGTATTATAGTAGTTATATTCTTGTATATAGGGGGCAGTATTATAGTAGTTATATTCTTGTATATAGGAGCAGTATTATAGTAGTTATATTCTTGTATATATGAGCAGTATTATAGTAGTTATATTCTTGTATATAGGGGGCAGTAGTATAGTAGTTATATTCTTGTATATAGGGGCAGTATTATAGTAGTTATATTCTTGTATATAGGGGGCAGTATTATAGTAGTTATATTCTTGTATATAGGAGCAGTATTATAGTAGTTATATTCTTGTATATATGAGCAGTATTATAGTAGTTATATTCTTGTATATAGGGGGCAGTATTATAGTAGTTATATTCTTGTATATATGAGCAGTATTATACTAGTTATATTCTTGTATATAGGGAGCAGTATTATAGTAGTTATATTCTTGTATATAGGGGCAGTATTATAGTAGTTATATTCTTGTATATAGGGACAGTATTATAGTAGTTATATTCTTGTATATAGGAGCAGTATTATAGTAGTTATATTCTTGTATATAGGGGGCAGTATTATAGTAGTTATATTCTTGTATATAGGAGCAGTATTATAGTAGTTATATTCTTGTATATAGGAGCAGTATTATAGTAGTTATATTCTTGTATATAGGGGGCAGTATTATAGTAGTTATATTCTTGTATATAGGAGCAGTATTATAGTAATTATATTCTTGTATATAGGGGGCAGTATTATAGTAGTTATATTCTTGTATATAGGGGGCAGTATTATAGTAGTTATATTCTTGTATATAGGAGCAGTATTATAGTATTTATATTCTTGTATATAGGGGGCAGTATTATAGTAGTTATATTCTTGTATATAGGAGCAGTATTATAGTAGTTATATTCTTGTATATAGTGGGCAGTATTATAGTAGTTATGTTCTTGTATATAGGGGCAGTATTATAGTAGTTATATTCTTGTATATAGGGGCAGTATTATAGTAGTTATATTCTTGTATATAGGGGGCAGTATTATAGTAGTTATATTCTTGTATATAGGAGCAGTATTATAGTAATTGTATTCTTGTATATAGGGGGCAGTATTATAGTAGTTATATTCTTGTACATAGGGGGCAGTATTATAGTAGATATATTCTTGTATATAGGAGCAGTATTATAGTAGTCATATTCTTGTATATAGGGGCCAGTATTATAGTAGTTATATTCTTGTATATAGGGGCAGTATTATAGTAGTTATATTCTTGTATATAGGAGGAAGTATTATAGTAGTTATATTCTTGTATATAGGGGGCAGTATTATAGTAGTTATATTCTTGTATATAGGGGGCAGTATTATAGTAGTTATATTCTTGTATATAGGAGCAGTATTATAGTAGTTATATTCTTGTATATAGGAGCTGTATTATAGTAGTTATATTCTTGTATATAGGAGCAGTATTATAGTAGTTATATTCTTGTATATAGGAGCAGTATTATAGTAGTTATATTCTTGTATATAGGGGGCAGTATTATAGTAGTTATATTCTTGTATATAGGGGCAGTATTATAGTAGTTATATTCTTGTATATAGGAGGAAGTATTATAGTAGTTATATTCTTGTATATAGGGGGCAGTATTATAGTAGTTATATTCTTGTATATAGGGGGCAGTATTATAGTAGTTATATTCTTGTATATAGGAGCAGTATTATAGTAGTTATATTCTTGTATATAGGAGCTGTATTATAGTAGTTATATTCTTGTATATAGGAGCAGTATTATAGTAGTTATATTCTTGTATATAGGGGCAGTATTATAGTAGTTATATTCTTGTATATAGGGGGCAGTATTATAGTAGTTATATTCTTGTATATAGGGGGCAGTATTATAGTAGATATATTCTTGTATATAGGAGCAGTATTATAGTAATTATATTCTTGTACATAGGGGGCAGTATTATAGTAGTTATATTCTTGTATATAGGAGCAGTATTATAGTAGTTATATTCTTGTATATAGGGGGCAGTGTTATAGTAGTTATATTCTTGTATATAGGAGCTGTATTATAGTAGTTATATTCTTGTATATAGGTGCAGTATTATAGTAGTTATATTCTTGTATATAGGAGCAGTATTATAGTAGTTATATTCTTGTATATAGGGGCAGTATTATAGTAGTTATATTCTTGTATATAGGAGCAGTATTATAGTAGTTATATTCTTGTATATAGGGGACAGTATTATAGTAGTTATATTCTTGTATATAGGGGGCAGTATTATAGTAGATATATTCTTGTATATAGGAGCAGTATTATAGTAATTATATTCTTGTATATAGGGGCAGTATTATAGTAGTTATATTCTTGTATATAGGGGGCAGTATTAGGGCATGACCACACATGGCGGAATTCCTCCGCAACTGTCCGCATCAATGCCGCACCTAATCCGGGTTGCGGATTACGGCTGCGGATCTGCACAAAATGTGCAGAAAATTGATGCGGACTGGCCGCTGCGGACTGCAGGAAAAGTGCTTCCCTTCTCCCTATTCAGTGCAGGATAGAGAGAAGGGACAGCACTTTCCCTAGTGAAAGTAAACGAATTTCATACTTACCGGCCGTTGTCTTGGTGACGCGTCCCTCTTTCGGCATCCAGCCCGACCTCCCTGGATGACGCGGCAGTCCATGTGACCGCTGCAGCCTGTGCTTGGCCTGTGATTGGCTGCAGCCGTCACTTAGAATGAAACGTCATCCTGGGAGGCCGGACTGGAGACAGACGCAGGGAGTTCTCGGTAAGTATGAACTTATATGTTTTTTTACAGATACATGTATATTGAGATCGGTAGTCACTGTCCCGGGTGCAGAAACAGTTACTGCCGATCGCGTAACTCTTTCAGCACCCTGGACAGTGACTATTTACAGACGTCTCCTAGCAACGCTCCCGTCATTACGGGAGCCCCATTGACTTCCTCTGTCTGGCTGTAGACCTAGAAATACATAGGTCCAGCCAGAATGAAGAAATGTCATGGTAGTAAAAACAATACGCTCCGCAGCACACATAAGATCTGCGGACTTCATTGCGGAATTTTGACTCTCCATTGAAGTCAATGGAGAAATTCCGCCATGAGTCCGCAACTGCTCCGCAACAGACAGAGCATGCTGCGGACACCAAATTCCGCTCCGCAGCCTATGCTCCGCAGCGGAATTGTACGCATCGTGTAAACGAACACTGCTAAATTAAAGTGAAAGTCAATGGAGCAACGGCTCCGCTGCGGATTAACGCTGCGGAGTGTCCGCAGCGGAATTTAAGTGAAATTCCGCCATGTGTGAACCCGCCCTTATATTCTTGTATATAGGGGGCAGTATTATAGTTATATTCTTGTACATAGGGGCAGTATTATAGTAGTTATATTCTTGTATATAGGGGCAGTATTATAGTAGTTATATTCTTGTATATAGGGGCCAGTATTATAGTAGTTATATTCTTGTATATAGGGGCAGTATTATATTCTTGTATATAGGAGGCAGTAACATAGTAGTTATATTCTTGTACATAGGAGCAGTATTATAGTAGTTATATTCTTGTATATAGGAGGCAGTATTATAGTAGTTATATTCTTGTATATAGGAGCAGTATTATAGTAGTTATATTCTTGTATATAGGAGCAGTATTATAGTAGTTATATTCTTGTACATAGGGGGCAGTATTATAGTAGTTATATTCTTGTATATAGGAGCAGTATTATAGTAGTTATATTCTTGTATATAGGGGCAGTATTATAGTAGTTATATTCTTGTATATAGGGGGCAGTATTATAGTAGTTATATTCTTGTATATAGGAGCAGTATTATAGTAGTTATATTCTTGTATATAGGAGGCAGTATTATAGTAGTTATATTCTTGTATATAGGGGGCAGTATTATAGTAGTTATATTCCTGTATATAGGGGGCAGTATTATAGTAGATATATTCTTGTATATAGGGGCAGTATTATAGTAGTTATATTCTTGTATATAGGGGGCAGTATTATAGTAGTTATATTCTTGTATATAGGAGCAGTATTATAGTAGTTATATTCTTGTATATAGGAGCAGTATTATAGTAGTTATATTCTTGTACATAGGGGGCAGTATTAGAGCATGTTCAGACGTGGCGGAATTGCTGCAGACACTGTCCGTAACAATGCCGCACATATTCCGCATTGCGGATTACGTTGCGGATTCGGCTAAAATGTTAGGTAAAATGCTGAGGATTTGTCGTTGCGGATTCACTTTCGGATCACACGCTGCTCTCTTTCAAACATTCCATCCTAGTCTGGGTAGAGACCTCGACACACATAGGTCCAGCCTTGATCCCGTGTGTTGCGCTCACTATACCCTGCACTGGAGATGTCCCACAATTCGGGACGGTTATGTACATGAAATACAAATAGACAGTGCATATAAAAGTTTGATTTGTACTTATGAATAATGTTATATGTTTATCTTGGTTATAATGTTTACATGCTGCAGATGCTGCTATTCAGACATCATACATACACGTAGTGACAACATGACATAAACATGTATAGTTACTTACAAGGTTAATAAGAGTGGACACTTCCATATGCATCACCTATATCTGGCCATGGTAATTGCTCTGTGTTCATGTAATAAATTCCGCAACAAGTCCGCACCGCAGCCTATGTTCCACAGCAGAGTTATCCGCAACGTCTGCCAACCAATGAACATACTGTCCGCAGCGGAATTCCACAGCAATTCGGCCACGTCTGAACGTGCCCTTACTGACATCAAGCAGAGATATTGAAAATTTTAAGGAATTTGAACACAAAGTATATTACAAAGTTGCAGAACTTTTCATTATACAGCGACTAAGCTTTATTTACATAAAACCATATATCCGAGTAATAATGAAATTTGAATTTTTGGTCTTTGTCTTTGAAGTCATTAATACTTGTCCCAGTTTCACACACTTCAGGTTGCAGTTTTATTTCTTCTATGAAAACTCTTCATTTTAGATGTAATGATGCTGCACTGGAGACCACTCCACCAGTCAGAGACGTGATGGCATGTGCTGCGACTTAAACCTGAAGTTGTCACTAATCAGAGAGCAGACCCCGCACGTCACCAGAAGGCAGTCCCAGAAAAATCCTCCTCATCCGAGCGCAGGGAACGTATAAATACCCAGGACAAGTGCTCACTAATCAGTGAAGTCTGGTGGATCTAAGCAGACATCTGCAAGGTACGTGCCCACTCCTGATGCCCACCTTAGCTATACCTCATTGACTTGTCCTGCAACTTCTGTCAACCTTTTGAGGAAAATGTAGCTGCTTTATTTGGGATTTCAATGCAATTATATATACAGATGTAGCAGAGCTGAGTGTGTCAATGAACTCTTTCTTTTGTGCAGTTTGATAACCTTTCCTGTCTCTCTATGAAAAGACTGTTATTAACCTTGTTATTTACCATTATATATTATGTCAATAACAAACTCAGCTCTGCTACATTGACAAACTTATCACGAATACATATTTAGCTCTACAGATGGAAGGGCTAAGTATGTCATTCAATTGTTTATCCTCTGCATCGTGATTACTCTCTGGAGTCCTATTGAAAGGCTTAAGACAAACTCAACTCTGCTTCATCTTTGCATATACAGATGTGAATATGTCATTAAATTGTGTCTTTCGTACACTGGGATCAGTTTTGGCGTTAAGAAAACTAAGTCGATTTTCCGGCAGTCTTCCAATGATAGCCTAGTCGGATACCACCATGATTGATGGCAATGACAAACTCAGTTCTGATACATTGACAAACTCAGCTCTGCTAGAGTTTCTTATATAGATGTGGTACGTCTTAATGTATCATCGAATTGTGTCTTTTACTTGTAGTCTTATGGAAAGACCACTAATAACCTAGTGTGAGCCAATGATAAAAATCAGCTATGCTAAGCTAACAAATTCAGCTCTGCTACATATTTTCATATAAGAATGCAGCAGGGCTAAATATTTAATTTAATTTTTTTTCTTTTTATTGTGTTAACTCTTGGAATAATGACAGCTTGGTAAATTTTCTCGAGTTCTATGGAAAGATCTCGAATAATATAGTGGGAGATCACCATGCGCTGCGCAAATGACATCTCAGCTCTGCTACATAGACAAATTTAGCTCTGCTTCACCCTCTATATACAGGGGTGTGTGTGTGTGTGTGTGTGTGTGTGTGTGTGTGTGTGTGTGTGTGTGTGTATATATATATATTTTAAAAAAAACATGTCCCTGTTACATATTATAAGTAGATGTATTTTTATGGTGTATTTCCCTTTAAAAGTAAATATGATATGAGTTTAAGTTGTTGAATTTAAAGGGCATCTCCATTTGAAAGAATTTAAAGGGCATCTCCATTTTAAAGTAGGTTGCAGGGAAATGTTCTAACTTTCTTACAAAGTGAATAACTTTAGTGCTGAACACTGTTAATAATGGTTATAAGTAGTCACCCGGCTAATATAGGACTATAGGCAAAATCCTGTGACCACTGCAGTGCCACGGCATCAGAGTGAAGCAGCAGTAGTCACTGAAACAGAAAGTTCTTCTTTTGAAAGAAAACATCTATTAAGTGGAGATGCCCTTTAAGCGATGTTGCAAAACAAACTGATAATAATGTAACATAAAATTGGAATGTCATAAAGTAACATATTTATACACAATAATCCACTGAATTAGGATCGTCCACATGACAGCCCACATAACCCTTAGGAAACATCTAAACAAACAGATTCTCTTTTTCATTCATTTTTATAGGGGGCTCAGAGTAAATAGTCATCAGGTAAGAAATGCAAGGTCTCTTTCTCGTTGAGCCTCCATGAATACTATTTAAAGGGACATGTCTGGTTAATGTGGCCCCTCGGGGAGAGGATTACGCAGCCTCTTCTGATCAGGTTGACAGGACCTGAAAACAGTGGTAAAGCTTCATAGAAATTGAAATTATATTTGGGAAGCTCCATCGCCGATGTATCCAATATAACCTCCAGCTGCTCACTATGTAATAGATCTATTTGTTTGGCAGGTTAATTAGAAATGAGTGGGTTATCTGCAGCTGTAGAACTACTGATCCCATCATGCTCTTCCAGCTATGAGTTGTAGTTCTACAGATAACTCAGAGTTCATGTTCACTGAAATAAATATCTGTATCTTCTATGGGTTGAGCTCTGCTGGATCACAAGATATAGAGATAGAGAGATATGATATCAAAGGGGAGAGAAAAGACATGGACCGCACATCCACTGTATACTATGATCAATTGCGGCTAGGCAAAATATATAAATATGAACGAGAGGTTCTTTGTAACATTTTGATCAAATTGTATGTAAGCCCACTTGCCACTTCACGGCGACCTCTGAAAGTGGGTCCCTACTCTAACGGTTGCAGCACCGCATGGCGGCTACTGCCACCGCAGCGCCGCTCCTGCAGAGGGAGCAACCCAGGGGCCCAAAAGCACCCATGCCTTCAGACCGTGCCAAGCCTCCTTGGCTCTGGGCCACGTCCCCCCACAAGTGCAGCACTACAGCAACAGACACCACCACACAGCACCACAACATGTGAACAGATGGAATGAGCTCACCTTGCCATGCGCCCCCAGTGGCCGACTGAGAGTACAAGCAAGAGCAGGAACACTTATGAGGTCATTCCTAAATTAAAATCAGCTGGGCCAAAAGTGTGGAGTGCTGGTACCAAGTAAAACAAAACAACAGAGGGGATAGACTCTGTATCATATCAAAGGGGAGAGAAAAGACATGGACCGCACATCCACTGTATACAATGATCAATTGCGGCTAGGCAAAATATATAAATATGAACGAGAGGTTCTTAGTAACAGAGCCAAGGAGGCTTGGCACGGTCTGAAGGCATGGGTGCTTTTGGGCCCCTGGGTTGCTCCCTCTGCAGGAGCGGCGCTGCGGTGGCGGTAGCCGCCATGCGGTGCTGCAACCGTTAGAGTAGGGACCCACTTTCAGAGGTCGCCGTGAAGTGGCAAGTGGGCTTGCATACAATTTGATCAAAATGTTACAAAGAACCTCGTTCATATTTATATATTTTGCCTAGCCGCAATTGATCATTGTATACAGTGGATGTGCGGTCCATGTCTATTCTCTCCCCTTTGATAGATAGATATGATATGATATGATATGATAGATAGATAGAGAGGGGGGGGGATGGATGGATAGATAGATACTTTACCAGATTCCTAAACAAATTTAGTCTAGTAATGAATACATCCCCTGTCATTGAGGAATCTGCAATGCTGGGTGACACCCCATGTGGGCGCTGTTATAATGGCCATACCGGTTGTCACCCAGCTTTTCAAGAAACACATAAGACATTTCAGAAACTGTGATACTAATAGAATAATTAGACCAAAAATTAGAAAATTGTTTTTTCCAGTCTAGATATCTCATTGTCAAACACTTTATTAGGGAATTCTGAGTATATAGAGGGGGGTCCCATGTTCTGGATTCTCATGTATTACCCAGAGAGGGAAACATGTCCATACATGACACATACATGCCACTGATTTCAATAAGAACTATGTAAGGCCACGTTCAGACGTAGCGGAATTGCTGTTGAATTGCGCTGTGGACAGTCCGTAGTGGAATTCTGCAGCAGCCGTTTTTTTCATTTTTTTCTATACATTTTTAGGAAAGTTAGTGCAGACGTTGCAGAAAATAACTGCGGAAATCAGGTTGCGGTGCAGAATTTCTCCTCCGCAGCAGCTCATGACGTTGCGGAGAAGCGGAATTTCACTGCGGATTTCAGCCTTAAGGGTACGGCCAGACGTGGCGGATTTCCTCCGCAGCTGTCCGCATCAATGCCGCACCTAATTGGGTTGCGGATTACGGCTGCGGATCTGCCCAAAATGTGCAGTAAATTGATGCGGACTAGCTGCTGCGGACTGCGAGAAAAGTGCTTCCCTTCTCCCTATCAGTGCAGGATAGAGAGAAGGGCCAGCACTTTCCCTAGTGAAAGTAAACGAATGTCATACTTACCGGCCGTTGTCTTGGTGACGCGTCCCTCTTTCGGCATCCAGCCCGACCTCCCTGGATGACGCGGCAGTCCATGTGACCGCTGCAGCCTGTGATTGGCTGCAGCCGTCACTTAGACTGAAACGTCATCCTGGGAGGCCGGACTGGAGACAGAAGCAGGGAGTTCTCGGTAAGTATGAACTTCTATTTTTTTACAGGTTGCTGTATATTGCGATCGGTAGTCACTGTCCCGGGTGCAGAAACAGTTACTGCCGATCGCTTAACTCTTTCAGCACCCTGGACAGTGACTATTTACTGACGTCTCCTAGCAACGCTTCCGTAATTACGGGAGCCCCAT
Source organism: Rhinoderma darwinii (assembly GCF_050947455.1). NCBI lineage: Eukaryota > Metazoa > Chordata > Amphibia > Anura > Rhinodermatidae > Rhinoderma > Rhinoderma darwinii. The sequence goes on along the minus strand of NC_134687.1, from coordinate 15,281,717 downwards.
TGACTTCCTCAGTCTGGCTGTAGACCTAGAAATACATAGGTCCAGCCAGAATGAAGAAATGTCAAGTCAAAAAAGCAAGACGCATCCGCAGCACACATAACATGTGCATGACAGCTGCGGACTTCATTGCGGAAATTAGAATCTCCATTGAAGTCAATGGAGAAATTCCGCCATGAGTCCGCAACCAGTCCGCCACTGCTCCGCAACAGACAGAGCATGCTGCGGACACCAAATTCCGCACCGCAGCCTATGCTCCGCAGCGGAATTTTACGCATCGTCTAAACGAACACTTCTAAATTTAAGTGGAAGTCAATGGAGAAACGGCTCCGCTGCGGATTAACGCTGCGGAGTGTCCGCAGCGGAATTCAAGTGAAATTCCGGCACGTGTGAACCCAGCCTTACAATGCAGAAACTGAAATCTGCGGCACGTCCGCTGTGATATCTGCAACGTCTGAATTACCTGTCCAATATGCAAATGTTGCGTAAATGCCCCAAATCTGCACCAACATTTGCAGCGGAAAAATTCTGCCACGTCTGAATGTGGCCTAATGCTTCACTTCTCCTGTGGTGGCGCTGTAGGGAAATTAAACCCGGTAACAGATCGCCACGTACCATGTGCTATTTATAATACCAGTGTCTTTATATGTGGCAGAGGGACCATTGGCTCCCCTGGCACTAGTGTCCAGATGTGACTGCTACCTCTGCACCCCTATAGCTGCTCACCTTTCCACTAGTTACAGCTGCTCACCGGGATTTCCAGCAGTGCGACCCCCCTGTGATCAGCGTATTGTTGGGGACCCTTCTAATTGTACAAATTTGAATAAGGTTGAGAATTCACCCCTTAAGAATACATACATTTTTTTTGTTACATTTTTTCTTAGTTTTACCATTGATGTGACCCTATGATCCTTTGATCGCTCACATAATATGCAGCAATACTTGCCTGTCAGTGTATTATGCCTCCTATGAATATATTATGCATCTGACAGGGCCTAGTAGGATCTGGAACATGGCAGACCTGAAGGCTATTCTTAGGGTCCTAGCTGCCATCAAAACTCATTGGTAACTCGCAATCACCTTGCATTGTACCAATGAATTACAGAAGGAGGCCCAGGGTGTCAGCTGTGTACAAAAAAAGAAATGCCATGTATGTACACAGTGACCCTACCAGCAGAAAAGTGAGTGCAGCTCTTGAGTATAATACAATTAGTAACTCAGGATCAGTACAGGATAACTAATGTAATGTATGTACACAGTGACTCCACCAGCAGAATAGTGAGTGCAGCTCTGGAGTATAATACAGGCTGTAACTCAGGATCAGTACAGGATAAGTAATATAACGTATGTACACAGTGTCTCCACCAGCAGAATAGTGAGTGCAGCTCTGGAGTATAATACAGGATGTAACTCAGGATCAGTACAGGATAAGTAATGTAATGTATGTACACAGTGACTACACCAGCAGAATAGTGAGTGCAGCTCTGGAGTATAATACAGTCTGTAACTCAGGATCAGTACAGGATAAGTAATGTAATGTATATACACAGTGACTCCACCAGCAGAATAGTGAGTGCAGCTCTGGAGTATAATACAGTCTGTAACTCAGGATCAGTACAGGATAAGTAATGTAATGTACACTACTGTTCAAAAGTTTAGGGTCACTTAGAAATTTCCTTATTTTTGAAAGAAAAGCACAGTTTTTTTCAATGAAGATAACATTAAGAATAAATCAAGCACAGTAGAAGGAAGTCGGCACCACTCTCAATCTTCACAGCATGGAACAGGCAGATAGATGCAAGTGGAGTCAGGGTTTCCTCATTTAAAAGGAACAGTGTCATGGCAAATAATTTTTTTTATATGTTAAAGATGTTAGTGCTTTAATAAAAACGTTTTTATTCATTTGTGTGTTTGTGTTTTACTTTTTCTTATTTTTACACTTTTTCTTCCCTATGGGGGCTGCCATTTTTTGTTCCATTTCTGTGTGTGTCGATTAACGACACACACAGACATGGAGTACGGCAGCCACAGTCCCATAGGGACTGCGAACGGCTCCCGTCCCATTGACTGCCGTGTACGGCGTCTGTGTGGGAACTGCGCATGCGCCGCTCCCACACAGTCCTGTTCGAAATTGGCGCCGTCCGGCGCCATTTTCCTGTGGACCGGAAGTCGCGGCCGGACAGTAATATTACTACTTCCGGTCGCGGCTTCCGGACTTGTGCACATGGAACAGCGGCAGCAAAGGGAGCGGACGGGCCGGAGGGAGCCGCGGCGGCAGGAGCAGGTAAGAGATTTCAATGTATGTTAGTGTTTGTGTGTGTTTACTACTGTATGTAAACCTACTACACTGTGGGTTACCTCAAAAAATGGCGACACACAGTGTAGGAGGTTAAACCTTTCAAACCCCTCGTTTATCCCGGCACTAGCCAGGATAAAGGAGGGGGGGATGCTGAGAGCTCACTAGAGCGAGGGCTTTTAACCCAATGTTGCAATGCTGCAATTTTGGGAACTAGCTCCATCTAGTGACCAAAAATGGGTAGTATTATAAATTAGAATTAATTTATAATATTTCCTGACTATTTCCTGACTCGTGAAAAAAATAAAAAAAATTTGAACCATGTTTAATCACCCACACACTAAATGTTTAATTTTTTTAAAAAAAACATGTTTTTCTGGCAACACATTCCCTTTAAGCAAACTTCGGGCGGTGCTCAGCATAAAAACAGACAGTCTTGTAGTATAATATAGATGAAAGAAATGAAAATGCGGCACTCACCCGTTTGTAAATCTTTTTAACTTTATTGTGTCACCTTGGCGAGGATAAAAGCATTACAGGGAGGACAGCTAGTTGTAGGTTACAGCCTGTTTCGCGCTGGAGATTGCGCTTCTTCTGACCTAGTACGTCCCTGCTGGAGGCGTTCTTTTAAACTACCAACAGCTGCAGCTTCCATAGTAACGCATGTAGCAACAGTGAACAGCTTCTGGAACACACCCCTTTATGTTAATTTCTTTTCACAAAGCAAGCATCACTTTTACCTTTCAAAGAAAAGGGCTCCATTCACACCTTATTCTGACCTGAAGGCCGCAAAGAAGCTTCTTTGCGGCCTTCAGGTCAGAATAAGGTGTGAATGGAGCCCTTTTCTTTGAAAGGTAAAAGTGATGCTTGCTTTGTGAAAAGAAATTAACATAAAGGGGTGTGTTCCAGAAGCTGTTCACTGTTGCTACATGCGTTACTATGGAAGCTGCAGCTGTTGGTAGTTTAAAAGAACGCCTCCAGCAGGGACGTACTAGGTCAGAAGAAGCGCAATCTCCAGCGCGAAACAGGCTGTAACCTACAACTAGCTGTCCTCCCTGTAATGCTTTTATCCTCGCCAAGGTGACACAATAAAGTTAAAAAGATTTGCAAACGGGTGAGTGCCGCATTTTCATTTCTTTCATCTAGAAGATAACATTAAATTAATCAGAAATACACTCTATACTTGTTAATGTGCTAAATGACTATTCTAACCGCAAACGTCTGGTTTTTAATGCAATATCTACATAGGTGTATAGAGGCCCATTTCCAGCAACCATCACTCCAGTGTTCTAATGGTACATTGTGTTTGCTAACTGTGTTAGAAGGCTCTGGAGTATAATACAGGCTGTAATCTAGGATCAGTACAGGATAAGTAATGTAATGTATGTACACAGTGACTCCACCAGCAGAATAGTGAGTGCAGCTCTGGAGTATAATACAGGCTGTAATCTAGGATCAGTACAGGATAAGTAATGTAATGTATGTACACAGTGACTCCACCAGCAGAATAGTGAGTGCAGCTCTGGAGTATAATACAGGCTGTAATCTAGGATCAGTACAGGATAAGTAATGTAATGTATGTACACAGTGACTCCACCAGCAGAATAGTGAGTGCAGCTCTGGAGTATAATACAGGATGTAACTCAGGATCAGTACAAGATAAGTAATGTAATGTATGTACACAGTGACTCCACCAGCAGAATAGTGAGTGCAGCTCTGGAGTATAATGCAGGATGTAACTCAGGATCAGTACAGGATAAGTAATGTAATGTATGTACACAGTGACTCCACCAGCAGAATAGTGAGTGCAGCTCTGGAGTATAATACAGGCTGTAACTCAGGATCAGTACAGGATAAGTAATATAACGTATGTACACAGTGTCTCCACCAGCAGAATAGTGAGTGCAGCTCTGGAGTATAATACAGGATGTAATTCAGGATCAGTACAGGATAAGTAATGTAATGTATGCACACAGTGACTCCACCAGCAGAATAGTGAGTGCAGCTCTGGAGTGTAAGGGCATGACCACACATGGCGGAATTCCTCCGCAACTGTCCGCATCAATGCCGCACAGAATCTGCGTTGCAGATTCTGCAGCGGATCTGCACAAAATGTGCAGAAAATTGATGCGGACTGGCCGCTGCGGACTGCAGGAAAAGTGCTTCTCTTCTCCCTATTCAGTGCAGGATAGAGAGAAGGGACAGCACTTTCCCTAGTGAAAGGAAACGATTTTCATACTTACCGGCCGTTGTCTTGGTGACGCGTCCCTCTTTCGGCATCCAGCCCGACCTCCCTGGATGACGCGCCAGTCCATGTGACCGCTGCAGCCTGTGCTTTGCCTGTGATTGGCTGCAGCCGTCACTTACACTGAAACGTCATCCTGGGAGGCCGGACTGGAGACAGACGCAGGGAGTTCTCGGTAAGTATGAACTTATATGTTTTTTTACAGATACATGTATATTGGGATCGGTAGTCACTGTCCCGGGTGCAGAAACAGTTACTGCCGATCGCTTAACTCTTTCAGCACCCTGGACAGTGACTATTTACAGACGTCTCCTAGCAACGCTCCCGTCATTACGGGAGCCCCATTGACTTCCTCAGTCTGGCTGTAGACCTAGAAATACATAGGTCCAGCCAGAATGAAGAAATGTCAAGTTAAAAAAGCAAGACGTATCCGCAGCACACATGACATGTGCATGACAGCTGCGGACTTCATTGCGGAACTTTGAATCTCCATTGAAGTCAATGGAGACATTCCGCCATGAGTCCGCCACTGCTCCGCAACAGACAGAGCATGCTGCGGACACCAAATTCCGCTCCGCAGCCTATGCTCCGCAGCGGAATTGTACGCATCGTGTAAACGAACACTGCTAATTTAAAGTGAAAGTCAATGGAGAAACGGCTCCGCTGCGGATTAACGCTGCGGAGTGTCCGCAGCGGAATTTAAGTGAAATTCCGCTATGTGTGAACCCGCCCTAATACAGGATGTAACTCAGGATCAGTACAGGATAAGTAATGTAATGTATGTACACAGTGACTCCACCAGCAGAATAGTGAGTGCAACACTGGAGTATAATGCAGGATGTAACTCAGGATCAGTACAGGATAAGTAATGTAATGTATGCACACAGTGACTCCACCAGCAGAATAGTGAGTGCAGCTCTGGAGTGTAATACAGGATGTAAATCAGGATCAGTACAGGATAAGTAATGTAATGTATGTACACAGTGACTCCACCAGCAGAATAGTGAGTGCAGCTCTGAAGTATAATACAGGATGTAACTCAGGATCAGTAATGTATGTACACAGTGACTCCACCAGCAGAATAGTGAGTGCAGCTCTGAAGTATGATACAGGATGTAACCTTTTATGTAGACTATATCTGTATGTAAACGTGTTTAATAGTGACTATTACCCTTGAGGGTTCAGGTATGAACAATGCCTTGGTATAGATTTTGGTGGGATGACCGATATATGATTGTATTTTACTTATAAAGAGATGAAAGAATAATTGTACAATCCCATCCACAGACATGGTTACAATTTGTTTGGTTCTGATTGCTTTGCATGCTGAATATGACTGAAATGAAGTGATTTTCAAAGTTCATAAAGGCATTAGAATGTGAGAAGGTGAAAGAATCTCCACTCGTTACCTAATCGCAGCTCCATGAAACACTCCACAATCTGAGGCTATATAGAAATTTATTTGTTTGATTATTCACTACATACTCTACCATATACAGACTATGACTCATACTCTACTATATACAGACTGTGACCCGTACTCTACTATATACAGACTAATGTGGTATTATTATAGTAGTGTAGTATTATTATAGTAATGTAGTATTGTTATAGTAATGTAGTATTGTTATAGTAATGGAGTATTATAGTAATGTAGTACTGTTATAGTAATGTAGTATTATAGTAATGTAGTAATGTAGTATTATTATAGAAATGTAGTATTATTATAGTAATGTAGTATTATAGTAATGTAGTGTTATTATAGTAATGTAGCATTGTTATAGTAATGTAGTATTATAGTAATGTAGCATTGTTATAGTAATGTAGTAGTATTATGGTAATATAGTATTGTTATAGTAATGTAGTATTATTATAGTAATGTAGTAGTAAAGTAATGTAGTGTTATTATAGTAATGTAGTATTATAGTAATGTAGTATTGTTATAGTAATGTAGTATTATTATAGTAATGTAGTATTATAGTAATGTAGTATTATAGTAATGTAGTATTATAGTAATGTAGTATTGTTATAGTAATGTAGTATAGTAATGTAGTATTATAGTAATGTAGTATTATAGTAATATAGTATTGTTATAGTAATGTAGTATTATAGAAATGTAGTATTATAGTAATGTAGTATTATAGTAATGTAGTATTATAGTAATGTAGTATTGTTATAGTATTGTAGTATTATAGTAATGTAGTATTATAGTAATGTAGCATTGTTATAGTAATGTAGTGTTATAGTAATGTAGTATTATAGTAATGTAGTATTGTTATAGTAATGTAGTGTTATAGTAATGTAGTATTATAGTAATGTAGCATTGTTATAGTAATGTAGTAGTATTATGGTAATATAGTATTGTTATAGTAATGTAGTATTATAGTAATGTAGTATTATTATAGTAATGTAGTAGTAAAGTAATGTAGTGTTATTATAGTAATGTAGTATTATTATAGTAATGTAGTATTATAGTAATGTTGTTTTGTTATAATAATGTAGTATTGTTATAGTAATATAGTATTAGTAATGTAGTATTATTATAGTAATGTAGTATTATAGTAATGTAACATTGTTATAGTAATGTAGTATTATAGTAATGTAGTATTATTATAGTAATGTAGTGTTATAGTAATGTAGTATTATAGTAATGTAGTATTATAGTAATGTAGCATTGTTATAGTAATGTAGTAGTATTATGGTAATATAGTATTGTTATAGTAATGTAGTATTATAGTAATGTAGTATTATTATAGTAATGTAGTAGTAAAGTAATGTAGTGTTATTATAGTAATGTAGTATTATAGTAATGTAGTATTATAGTAAAGTTGTTTTGTTATAATAATGTAGTATTGTTATAGTAATATAGTATTAGTAATGTAGTATTATAGTAATGTAGTATTATAGTAATGTAACATTGTTATAGTAATGTAGTATTATAGTAATGTAGTTTTGTTATAGTAATGTAGTATTATAGTAATGTAGTATTATTATAGTAATGTAGTATTATTCTAGTAATGTAGTATTGTTATAGTAATGTAGTGTTATTATAGTAATGTAGTCTTTTTGTAGTAATGTAGTATTATTATAGTAATGTAGTATTGTTATAGTAATGTAGTATTGTTATAGTAATGTAGTATTATAGTAATGCAGTATTGTTATAGTAATGTAGTATTATAGTAATGTATTATTGTTATAGTAATGTAGTATTATAGTAATGTAGTATTATAGTAATGTAGTATTGTTATAGTAGTGTAGTATTATAGTAATGTAGTGTTATAGTAAAGTAGTATTATTATAGTAATGTAGTATTATTATAGTAATGTAGTATTGTTATAGTAATGTAGTATTATTATAGTAATGTAGTCTTTTTGTAGTAATGTAGTATTATTATAGTAATGTAGTATTGTTATAGTAATGTAGTATTGTTATAGTAATGTAGTATTGTTATAGTAATGTAGCATTGTTATAGTAATGTAGTATTATAGTAATGTAGTATTATAGTAATGCAGTATTGTTATAGTAATGTAGTATTATAGTAATGTAGTGTTATAGTAATGTAGTGTTATAGTAATGTAGTGTTATAGTAATGTAGTATTATAGTAATGTAGTATTATAGTAATGTAGTTTTGTTATAGTAATGTAGTATTGTTATAGTAATGTAGTATTATAGTAATGTAGTATTGTTATAGTAATGTAGAATTATAGTAATGTAGTATTATAGTAATGTAGTATTGTTATAGTAATGTAGTGTTATAGTAATGTAGAATTGTTATAGTAATGTAGTATTATAGTAATGTAGTAGTGTTATAGTAATGTAGTATTATAGTAATGTAGTATTATAGTAATGTAGTATTGTTATAGTAATGGAGTATTATAGTAATGTAGAATTGTTGTAGTAATGTAGTATTGTTATAGTAATGTAGTATTATAGTAATGTAGTATTGTTATAGTAATGTAGAATTGTTATAGTAATGTAGAATTGTTATAGTAATGTAGTATTGTTATAGTAATGTAGTATTATAGTAATGTAGAATTGTTATAGTAATGTAGAATTGTTATAGTAATGTAGAATTGTTATAGTAATGTAGTATTGTTATAGTAATGTAGTGTTATAGTAATGTAGTATTATAGTAATGTAGTATTGTTATAGTAATGTAGAATTGTTATAGTAATGTAGTATTATAGTAATGTAGTATTATTATAGTAATGTAGTATTGTTATAGTAATGTAGTATTATTATGGTAATGTAGTGTTATAGTAATGTAGTATTATAGTAATGTAGTGTTATAGTAATGTAGTATTATAGTAATGTAGTATTGTTATAGTAATGTAGTATTATAGTAATGTAGTATTGTTATAGTAATGTAGTATTATAGTAATGTAGTATTGTTATAGGAATGTAGTATTATAGTAATGTAGTATTATAGTAATGTCATATTATTATAGTAATGTAGTATTATAGTAATGTAGTATTGTCATAGTAATGTAGTATTATAGTAATGCAGTATTGTTATAGTAATGTAGTATTATAGTAATGTAATGTAGTATTATTATAGTAATGTAGTATTATAGTAACGTAGTATTGTTATAGTAATGTAGTATTGTTATAGTAATGTAGTATTGTTATAGTAATGTAGTATTATAGTAATGCAGTATTATAGTAATGCAGTATTGTTATAGTAATGTAGTATTATAGTAATGTAGTATTGTTATAGTAATGTAGTATTATAGTAATGTAGAATTGTTATAGTAATGTAGTATTAGGCTGGGTTCACACGTGGCGGAATTTCACTTAAATTCCGCTGCGGACACTCCGCAGCGTTAATCCGCAGCGGAGCCGTTTGTCCATTGACTTACACTTTAATTTAGCAGTGTTCGTTTAGACGAGGCGTAAAATTCCGCTGCGGAGCATAGGCTGCGGAGCGGAATTTGGTGTCCGCAGCATGCTCTGTCTGTTGCGGAGCAGTGGCGGACTCATGGCGGAATTTCTCCATTGACTTCAATGGAGATTCTAATTTCCGCAATGAAGTCCGCAGCTGTCATGCACATGTTATGTGTGCTGCGGATCCGTCTTGCTTTTTTAACTTGACATTTCTTCATTCTGGCTGGACCTATGTATTTCTAGGTCTACAGCCAGACTGAGGAAGTCAATGGGGCTCCCGTAATGACGGGAGCGTTGCTAGGAGACGTCAGTAAATAGTCACTGTCCAGGGTGCTGAAAGAGTTAAGCGATCGGCAGTAACTGTTTCTGCACCCGGGACAGTGACTACCGATCCCAATATACATGTATCTGTAAAAAAAAATGAAGTTTATACTTACCGAGAACTCCCTGCTTCTGTCTCCAGTCCGGCCTCCCAGGATGACGTTTCAGTCTAAGTGACGGCTGCAGCCAATCACAGGCTAATAACAGACTGCAGCGGTCACATGGACTGGCGCGTCATCCAGGGAGATCGGGCTGGATGCCGAAGGAGGGACGCGTCACCAAGATAACGGGCGTAAGTATGAATTTCTTTGACTTTCACAAGGGAAAGTGCTGTCCCTTCTCTCTATCCTGCACTGAATAGGGAGAAGGGAAGTACTTTTACCGCAGTCCGCAGCAGCTAGTCCGCATCAATTTACTGCACATTTTGTGCAGATCCGCAGCAGAATCTGCAACGCAGATTCTGTGCGGCATTGATGCGGACAGTTGCGGAGGAAATCCGCCACGTGTGGTCATGCCCTTATAGTAATGTAGTATTATTATAGTAATGTAGTATTGTTTTAGTAATGTAGAATTGTTATAGTAATGTATTATTATAGTAATGTAGTATTATAGTAATGTAGTATTGTTATAGTAATGTAGTATTATAGTAATGTAGTATTATTATAGTAATGTAGTATTATAGTAATGTAGTATTGTTATAGTAATGTAGTATTGTTATAGTAATGTAGTATTGTTATAGTAATGTAGTATTGTTATAGTAATGTAGTATTGTTATAGTAATGTAGTATTATTATAGTGATGTAGTATTGTTATAGTAATGTAGTATTGTTATAGTAATGTAGTATTGTTATAGTAATGTAGTATTGTTATAGTAATGTAGTATTATAGTGATGTAGTATTGTTATAGTAATGTAGTATTGTTATAGTAATGTAGTATTGTTATAGTAATGTAGTATTATAGTAATGTAGTATTGTTATAGTAATGTAGTATTGTTATAGTAATGTAGTATTGTTATAGTAATGTATTATTATAGTAATGTAGTATTATAGTAATGTAGTGTTATAGTAATGTAGTATTGTTATAGTAATGTAGTATTATTATAGTAATGTAGTATTATAGTAATGTAGTATTATAGTAATGTAGTATTATAGTAATGTAGTATTGTTATAGTAATGTAGTATTATAGTAATGTAGTATTGTTATAGTAATGTAGTATTATAGTAATGTAGTATTGTTATAGTAATGTAGTATTATAGTAATGTAGTATTATAGTAATGTAGTAGTATTATAGTAATGTAGTAGTATTATAGTAATGTAGTATTGTTATAGTAATGTAGTATTGTTATAGTAATGTAGTATTGTTATAGTAATGTAGTATTATAGTAATGTAGTGTTATAGTAATGTAGTATTATAGTAATGTAGTATTGTTATAGTAATGCAGTATTATAGTAATGTAGTATTATTATAGTAACGTAGTATTATAGTAACGTAGTATTATAGTAATGTAGTATTGTTATAGTAATGTAGTGTTATAGTAATGTAGTATTATAGTAATGTAGTATTGTTATAGTAATGTAGTATTGTTATAGTAATGTAGAATTATAGTAATGTAGTAGTGTTATAGTAATGTTGTATTATTATAGTGATGTAGTATTATAGCAATGTAGTATTATTATAGTAATGTAGTATTATAGTAATGTAATGTAGTATTATAGTAATGTAGAATTGTTATAGTAATGTAGTATTATAGTAACGTAGTATTATAGTAATATAGTTTTGTTATAGTAATGTAGTATTATAGTAACGTAGTATTATAGTAATATAGTTTTGTTATAGTAATGTAGTATTATAGTATTGTTATAGTAATGTAGTATTATAGTAATGTAATATTGTTATAGTAATGTAGTGTTATAGTAATGTAGTGTTATAGTAATGTAGTATTATTATAGTAATGTAGTATTGTTATAGTAATGTAGTATTGTTATAGTAATGTAGTATTATAGTAATGTAGTGTTATAGTAATGTAGTATTATTATAGTAATGTAGTATTGTTATAGTAATGTAGTATTATAGTAATGTAGTATTATAGTAATGTAGAATTGTTATAGTAATGTAGTATTATAGTAATGTAGTATTGTTATAGTAATGTAGTATTATAGTAATGTAGTAGTGTTATAGTAATGTAGTATTATAGTAGTGTAGTATTATAGTAATGTAGTGTTATAGTAATGTAGTATTATAGTAATGTAGTATTATAGTAATGTAGTATTATAGTAATGTAGTATTATAGTAATGTAGTATTATAGTAATGTTGTATTATAGTAATGTAGTATTATTATAGTAATGTAGTATTATAGTAATGTAGTATTGTTATAGTAATGTAGTATTATAGTAATGTAGTATTATAGTAATGTAGTATTGTTATAGTAATGTAGTATTATAGTAATGTTGTATTATAGTAATGTAGTATTATTATAGTAATGTAGTATTATAGTAATGTAGTATTGTTATAGTAATGTAGTGTTATAGTAATGTAGTATTATAGTAATGTAGTATTGTTATAGTAATGTAATGTAGTATTAGTATAGTAATGTAATATTGTTATAGTAATGTAGTGTTATAGTAATGTAGTATTATAGTAATGTAGTATTATAGTAATGTAGTATTATAGTAATGCAGTATTATAGTAATGTAGTATTGTTATAGTAATGTAGTATTATAGTAATGTAGTGTTATAGTAATGTAGTATTATAGTAGTGTAGTATTATAGTAATGTAGTATTGTTTTGTTTTTTTATTGGTTTTTTTTATTCAATACAATATAAAATTCCATACAAGTAAGGAATAAAGAAAATACAATTATACACATTTTTACATTTTCCCCCTACTCCCAGCCCCCACCCTCTCAAGACCGATCTTGGTAAAAGAAAAAACAAAACAAAAATTCTTACCACTCCCCCCAATAGGTTTTGCAGTGTTTGCCTTGATTATAGATTTTCTCATATTTCATGATAATTTTCACATTATTTACCCAAGCATTAACCTCCGGTGGGGAGCTAGATATCCACTTTCTAACTATTAGTAATTTTGCAATAAATAATAGTTTTATTAATCCACATTTTTTTTCCTTAGAAATATTTAATTTGGAATCATCACCCAGCAATAGCAGTTGAGGTTGAAACACTATATCCGGATCTATTTTTTCCAAAATGTTTTGAAAAATCCTATCCCAGTAGTCAGCAATCTTAATACAATTCCATAACATGTGCAAATAGTTTGCTTCCGCTGCACCACATCTGGGGCAGTCAGAAGCTTTGTTAATAGAGAACTTACTCAGAAGGGCTGGCGTATAGTAAAGCCTATGTATCAAATTGAACTGAATAAGCTGAAGGTTCATGCTTATCGATACTTTAGAAATATTTTGAAATATTATGTTCCAATCAAGAACACAATCGTTATTCAATTACTTCTCCCATTTTATAACACAATTAAATTTTATTTTCCTTGACTTTATTTCCATCAGGGATTTATACAACCTGGAGAGAGGTTTTTTTTCACATTTGTATTTTCTCAGTTTTTTGTAATAGTCATCCATATGGTCTTTATTGAGAGGATTGCCATCTTTAAATTTATCAAATGCGTGCTTTAATTGGATATAGGAGAATCTTTCCTTCTCCATCAAGTCAAAATCAACTGATAATTTTTCCCATGTTTTGATTTTTCCTTCTTCCATTATATCTAGTACATATCAAATCCCTCTATGTTTTAACAATGGTAACTCTGGGATAGCCTTACATTCTTCTATATTAAGATTGTGCCATAACGGGGAAAAGGATAAAAAACCATTTCGACCAGTCATATTTCTTAAACTATTCCAGCATTCATGCAGGAGTTGTGCCGTCAACACGTTTTCCATAACTCCAGATTTTAATTGACCAGATTCTAACACCTCATAAATATCTGAAAAACGGCCTTTAATGTTAGTGATCAACCATTGTAAGAACTCGGCCTGATCCCACTCTTGTATGTATTGTAATTGTGCTGCTAAGTAATATACTCGAATATCTGGAAATGCTAGTCCTCCTCGTTCTCTTGAAGGACATAAGTAGTCTAGCTTAATCCGAACTCTCTTCCTTCCCCAAATCAGGTTATTAAAGATAGTTATGATTTTCTTAAAATATTTATCTTGTATCCATACCGGGGTAACCCGAAAAACACATAAAAGTTTGGGGATTAGAACTGTTTTAATCAAGACAATTTTATCGGCTTTTGATATTGGCAATTCGTTCCATATTCTTATTTTTTTTTCCATTTCGTTTATAAGGGGGAGCATGTAATGTAGTATTGTTATAGTAATGTAGTATTGTTATAGTAATGTAGTATTATAGTAACGTAGTATTATGATAGTAATGTAGTATTGTTATAGTAATGTAGTATTATAGTAATGTAGTATTTTTATAGTAATGTAGTTTTGTTATAGTAATGTAGTATTATAGTAATGTAGTATTATAGTAATGTAGTATTGTTATAGTAATGTAGTATTATAGTAATGTAGTAGTGTTATAGTAATGTAGTATTGTTATAGTAATGTAGTATTATAGTAACGTAGTATTATGATAGTAATGTAGTATTGTTATAGTAATGTAGTATTTTTATAGTAATGTAGTATTATAGTAATGTAGTATTGTTATAGTAATGTAGTATTGTTATAGTAATGTAGTATTATAGTAATGTAGTAGTGTTATAGTAATGTAGTATTATAGTAACGTAGTATTATAGTAATGTAGTGTTATAGTAATGTAGTATTGTTATAGTAATGTAGTATTGTTATAGTAATGTAGTATTATAGTAACGTAGTATTATAGTAATGTAGTATTATAGTAATGTAGTGTTATAGTAATGTAGTGTTATAGTAATATAGTTTTGTTATAGTAATGTAGTATTATAGTAATGTAATGTAGTGTTATAGTAATGTAGTATTGTTATAGTAATGTAGTATTATAGTAATGTAGTGTTATTATAGTAATGTAGTATTGTTATAGTAATGTAGTATTGTTATAGTAATGTAGTATTGTTATAGTAATGTAGTATTATAGTAATGTAGTATTATAGTAACGTAGTATTATGATAGTAATGTAGTATTGTTATAGTAATGTAGTATTATAGTAATGTAGTATTTTTATAGTAATGTAGTATTATAGTAATGTAGTTTTGTTATAGTAATGTAGTATTATAGTAATGTAGTATTATAGTAATGTAGTATTGTTATAGTAATGTAGTATTGTTATAGTAATGTAGTATTGTTATAGTAATGTAGTATTGTTATAGTAATGTAGTATTGTTATAGTAATGTAGTATTATAGTAACGTAGTATTATGATAGTAATGTAGTATTGTTATAGTAATGTAGTATTTTTATAGTAATGTAGTATTATAGTAATGTAGTATTGTTATAGTAATGTAGTTTTGTTATAGTAATGTAGTGTTATAGTAATGTAGTATTGTTATAGTAATGTAGTATTGTTATAGTAATGTAGTATTATAGTAATGTAGTATTGTTATAGTAATGTAGTATTTTTATAGTAATGTAGTATTATAGTAATGTAGTATTGTTATAGTAATATAGTTTTGTTATAGTAATGTAGTATTATAGTAATGTAGTGTTATAGTAATGTAGTATTGTTATAGTAATGTAGTATTGTTATAGTAATGTAGTGTTATAGTAATGTAGTATTATAGTAATGTAGAATTGTTATAGTAATGTAGTATTATAGTAATGTAGTATTGTTATAGTAATGTAGTATTATAGTAATGTAGTATTATAGTAATGTAGTATTGTTATAGTAATGTAGTATTGTTATAGTAATGTAGTATTGTTATAGTAATGTAGAATTGTTATAGTAATGTAGTATTATAGTAATGTAGTATTGTTATAGTAATGTAGTATTATAGTAATGTAGTATTGTTATAGTAATGTAGTATTATTATAGTAATGTAGTATTATAGTAATGTAGAATTGTTATAGTAATGTAGTATTATAGTAATGTAGTATTGTTATAGTAATGTAGTGTTCGGGCATGACCACACGTGGCGGATTTCCTCCGCAACTGTCCGCATCAATGCCGCACAGAATCTGCGTTGCATATTCTGCTGCGGATCTGCACAAAATGTGCAGTAAATTGATGCGGACTAGCTGCTGCGGACTGCGGGAAAAGTACTTCCCTTCTCCCTATCAGTGCAGGATAGAGAGAAGGGACAGCACTTTCCCTAGTGAAAGTAAACTAATTTCATACTTACCGGCCGTTGTCTTGGTGACGCGTCCCTCTTTCGGCATCCAGCCCGACCTCCCTGGATGACGCGGCAGTCCATGTGACCGCTGCAGCCTGTGCTTGGCCTGTGATTGGCTGCAGCCGTCACTTAGACTGAAACGTCATCCTGGGAGGCCCCTGGGAGGCCGGACTGGAGACAGAAGCAGGGAGTTCTCGGTAAGTATGAACTTCTATTTTTTTGACAGGTTGCTCTATATTGTGATCGGTAGTCACTGTCCCGGGTGCAGAAACAGTTACTGCCGATCGCTTAACTCTTTCAGCACCCTGGACAGTGACTATTTACAGACGTCTCCTAGCAACGCTCCCGTCATTACGGGAGCCCCATTGACTTCCTCAGTCTGGCTGTAGACCTAGAAATACATAGGTCCAGCCAGAATGAAGAAATGTCATGGCAAAAAAGCAAGACGCATCCGCAGCACACATAACATGTGCATGACAGCTGCGGACTTCATTGCGGAACTTAGAATCTCCATTGAAGTCAATGGAGAAATTCCGCCATGAGTCCGCAACCAGTCCGCCACTGCTCCGCAACAGACAGAGCATGCTGCGGACACCAAATTCCGCACCGCAGCCTATGCTCCGCAGCGGAATGTTACGCATCGTCTAAACGAACACTTCTAAATAGAAGTGGAAGTCAATGCAGAAACGGCTCCGCTGCGGATTAACGCTGCGCAGTGTCCGCAGCGGAATTTAAGTGAAATTCCGCCACGTGTGAACCCAGCCTTATAGTAATGTAGTATTATAGTAATGTAGTATTATAGTAATGTAGTATTGTTATAGTAATGTAGTATTGTTATAGTAATGTAGTATTGTTATAGTAATAAAACCACAAAAAAGGCCATACTCACTAGGTAGGTGGGTGGGTGAAAACCCGTTCCCATCAGGACGCAGACGGGTCAAAGAATGCTGCAGAAGGAGTGTGCATTAAATAGTGATAGCCCCTCCCACTAGTCTTGAGGGGAGTGGCGGACTAAGTGCTCAAAGGTGTGCGATAAATGTGTGTCAGTGTAGTGCTAGGGTGTGAATGGATGGTAAAAAATAAATATGTATGTATGAAAGTGTCAGAACTGTGTAATAATGTAAAAAATAAATAAAATAAATGTGATGAATAGGGGTCAGTGCTGTGAATAGTACATGGGGTGTCAGTACTAAGTGTAATACGTGGAGGGATAATGTGCTGGTCGTCAGGCATGGCGTATCTTGCCGAATAACAGCCTATTTGTAACGCCGCTAGTGTTAGCTAAAGCGGGCTGCTCTGCATTCCAAACCAAACGCCAGCACATCATGCCCTCCCAGCATATAAGACCCGGCTGCGTCCTGAAAAAAAGTGTAGTATACGTAGTAAGAAATATTTTTTGTGGTTTTGATATTTATGTCCCATTTTTTCTGTTTGTTATAGTAATGTAGAATTGTTATAGTAATGTAATATTATTATAGTAATGTAGTATTGTTATAGTAATGTAGTATTATGATAGTAATGTAGTATTGTTATAGTAATGTAGTATTATAGTAATGTAGTATTTTTATAGTAATGTAGTATTATAGTAATGTAGTATTGTTATAGTAATGCAGTATTTTTATAGTGATGTAGTATTATAGTAATGTAGTATTATTATAGTAATGTAGTATTATAGTAACGTAGTATTGTTATAGTAATATAGTTTTGTTATAGTAATGTAGTATTATAGTAATGTAGTATTGTTATAGTAATGTAGTATTATAGTAATGTAGTATTGTTATAGTAATGTAGTATTATAGTAATGTAGTATTGTTATAGTAATGTAATATTGTTATAGTAATGTAGTATTATAGTAATGTAGTATTATGATAGTAATGTAGTATTGTTATAGTAATGTAGTATTGTTATAGTAATGTAGTATTATGATAGTAATGTAGAATTGTTATAGTAATGTAGTATTGTTATAGTAATGTAGTATTATAGTAATGTAGTATTATTATAGTAATGTAGTATTTTTATAGTGATGTAGTATTATAGTAATGTAGTATTATTATAGTAATGTAGTATTATAGTAACGTAGTATTGTTATAGTAATATAGTTTTGTTATAGTAATGTAGTATTGTTATAGTAATGTAGTATTATAGTAATGTAGTATTATAGTAATGTAGAATTGTTATAGTAATGTAATATTGTTATAGTAATGTAGTATTATAGTAATGTAGTATTATGATAGTAATGTAGTATTGTTATAGTAATGTAGTATTGTTATAGTAATGTAGTATTGTTATAGTAATGTAGTATTATGATAGTAATGTAGAATTGTTATAGTAATGTAGTATTGTTATAGTAATGTAGTATTTTTATAGTAATGTAGTATTATAGTAATGTAGTATTGTTATAGTAATGTAGTATTGTTATAGTAATGTAGTATTATAGTAATGTAGTATTGTTATAGTAATGTAGTATTATAGTAATGTAGAATTGTTATAGTAATGTAGTATTATAGTAATGTAGTGTTATAGTAATGTAGTATTATAGTAATGTAGTGTTATAGTAATGTAGTGTTATAGTAATGTAGTATTATTGTAATGAAGTATTGTTATAGTAATGTAGTGTTGTTATAGTAATGTAGTGTTATTATAGTAATGTAGTATTATAGTAATGTAGTATTGTTGTAATAGTGTAGTATTGTTATAGTAATGTAGTATTATAGTAATGTAGTATTGTTATAGTAATGTAGTATTATAGTAATGTAGTATTGTTATAGTAATGTAGTATTATAGTAATGTAGTATTATAGGAATGTAGTATTATAGGAATGTAGTATTGTTATAGTAATGTAGTATTATAGTAATGTAGTATTGTTATAGTAATGTAGTATTATAGTAATGTATTGTTATAGTAATGTAGTATTATAGTAATGTAGTGTTATAGTAATGTAGTGTTATAGTAATGTAGTATTATTGTAATGAAGTATTGTTATAGTAATGTAGTGTTGTTATAGTAATGTAGTGTTATTATAGTAATGTAGTATTATAGTAATGTAGTATTGTTGTAATAGTGTAGTATTGTTATAGTAATGTAGTATTATAGTAATGTAGTATTGTTATAGTAATGTAGTATTATAGTAATGTAGTATTGTTATAGTAATGTAGTATTATAGTAATGTAGTATTATAGGAATGTAGTATTATAGGAATGTAGTATTGTTATAGTAATGTAGTATTATAGTAATGTAGTATTGTTATAGTAATGGAGTATTATAGTAATGTAGTATTATAGGAATGTAGTATTATAGGAATGTAGTATTGTTATAGTAATGTAGTATTATAGTAATGTAGTATTGTTATAGTAATGGAGTATTATTATAGTAATGTAGTATTATAGTAATGTAGTATTATAGTAATGTAGTATTGTTATAGTAATGTAGAATTATAGTAATGTAGTATTATAGTAGTGCAGTATCATTATAGTAATGTAGTATTAATATAGTAATGTAGTATTATTATAGTAATGTAGTATTGGTATAGTAATGTAGTATTATAGTAATGTAGTGTTATAGTAATGTAGTATTATACTAATGTATTGTTATAGTAATGTAGTATTCTAGTAATGTAGTGTTATAGTAATGTAGTATTATAGTAATGTAGTATTGGTATAGTAATGTAGTATTATAGTAATGTAGTGTTATAGTAATGTAGTGTTCTAGTAATGTAGTATTATAGTAATGTAGTATTATAGTAATGTAATGTAGTGTTAGGCTGGGTTCACACGTGGTGGAATTTCACTTAAATTCCGCTGCGGACACTCCGCAGCGTTAATCCGCAGCGGAGCCGTTTCTGCATTGACTTACACTTTAATTTAGTAGTGTTCGTTTAGACGAGGCGTAAAATTCCGCTGCGGAGCATAGGCTGCGGAGCGGAATTTGGTGTCCGCAGCATGCTCTGTCTGTTGCGGAGCAGTGGCGGACTCATGGCGGAATTTCTCCATTGACTTCAATGGAGATTCTAAGTTCCGCAATGAAGTCCGCAGCTGTCATGCACATGTTATGTGTGCTGCTTATGCGTCTTGCTTTTTTGCCATGACATTTCTTCATTCTGGCTGGACCTATGTATTTCTAGGTCTACAGCCAGACTGAGGAAGTCAATGGGGCTCCCGTAATGACGGGAGCGTTGCTAGGAGACGTCAGTAAATAGTCACTGTCCAGGGTGCTGAAAGAGTTAAGCGATCGGCAGTAACTGTTTCTGCACCCGGGACAGTGACTACCGATCACAATATACAGCAACCTGTAAAAAAAAATGAAGTTCATACTTACCGAGAACTCCCTGCTTCTGTCTCCAGTCCGGCCTCCCAGGATGACGTTTCAGTCTAAGTGACGGCTGCAGCCAATCACAGGCCAAGCACAGGCTGCAGCGGTCACATGGACTGCCGCGTCATCCAGGGAGGTCGGGCTGGATGCCGAAAGAGGGACGCGTCACCAAGACAACGGCCGGTAAGTATGAAATTCGTTTACTTTCACTAGGGAAAGTGCTGTCCCTTCTCTCTATCCTGCACTGATAGGGAGAAGGGAAGCACTTTTCCCGCAGTCCGCAGCAGCTAGTCCGCATCAATTTACTGCACATTTTGTGCAGATCCGCAGCAGAATCTGCAACGCAGATTCTGTGCGGCATTGATGCGGACAGTTGCGGAGGAAATCCGCCACGTGTGGTCATGCCCTTATAGTAATGTAGTATTGTTATAGTAATGTAGTATTGTTATAGTAATGTAGTATTATAGTAATGTAGTATTGTTATAGTAATGTAGTATTGTTATAGTAATGTAGTGTTATAGTAATGTAGTATTATAGTAATGTAGTGTTATAGTAATGTAGTATTGTTATAGTAATGTAGTATTGTTATAGTAATGTAGTGTTATAGTAATGTAGTGTTATAGTAATGTAGTATTATAGTAATGTAGTGTTATAGTAATGTAGTATTATAGTAATGTAGTGTTATAGTAATGTAGTATTGTTATAGTAATGTAGTATTATAGTAATGTAGTATTATAGTAATGTAGTATTGTTATAGTAATGTAGTATTGTTATAGTAATGTAGTATTATAGTAATGTAGTATTATAGTAATGTAGTATTGTTATAGTAATGTAGTATTGTTATAGTAATGTAGTGTTATAGTAAGGTAGTGTTATAGTAATGTAGTATTATAGTAATGTAGTATTGTTATCAGGGCCGCCATCAGGAATTTCAGGGCCCCCTACAGCTAAATTTTCGGGGCCCCCCTACCATGGCACCGCCTGTTAACGGTACTCCGTCCAGCACTATATCATGGTACCCAGGGCCGCCATCAGGGGGGGTATTAGGGGTACTGATGTGAGAGGCCCGGCCAAACCTAATTGAAAGGGGGGCCCGGCAAACTGCCGCGACTTGCCTTTGGTAGAAAAAAAACAGGCCCCTGCAATGGGGCCCGTTTTTTTCACCAAAAGAATGTCATGAGCTGCGGGCCCCCCTTTCAATTAGGTTTGGCCGGGCCTCTCACATCAGTACCCCTAATACCCCCCCTGATGGCGGCCCTGGGTAGCATGGGGGCCGTCAAACACCGCCGCCCGTGCGACCGATCACGCGCACCCGCAAACTCCCGCGCATGCGCACCCGCCTGGAACCGCGCACCGAATTTTGAGGCAGATTTTGACCTGCCCACACTATCTTGCCGCGTTTTTTGCCTGCGGCGATTGAGGACAGCAGACAGAAAACGCAGCGAAAAATGCATTTTCTGCCTCCCATTGGTTTCGATGGGAGGTCAGAGGCGGAACCGCGGCAAGAAAGGACGTGCTGCTTTTTCTTTTTTCCGCGACTGGCTCCCATTGTTTTCAGATTACATCAATGGGAGGCGGTTTTGGAAGTTTTTTGGTGCTGATTCTGACGCAGTGTCCGAGTCAATATCAAGGCCCAAAAACTCTGTGAACTGGGCCTTATTGTTAGGGCTTATTCAGATGAACGTGTAATACATCCGTGCAACGTGCGTGATTTTCACGCGCCTCGCACGGACCTATGTTACTCTATGGGGCCGTGCAGACTGTCAGTGATTTTCACGCAGCGTGTGTCCGTGTGTCCGCTGCGTAAAACTCACGACATGTCCGATATTTGTGCATTGTTCGCGCATCACGCACCCATTGAAGTCAATGGGTGGGTGAAAATCACTCCCAGCACTTCCGCAGCCGTATAAACTATGAATGAAAACAGAAAAGCACCGCGTGCTACAAACAGAGTGTCATAATGATGGCGGCTGCGCGAAAATCACGCATCATACGCTGCTGCCACACGGAGCTGTTATGGACCTTTTGCATGCACAAAACGCCACGTTTTTTCGCTCGCAAAAAGCACACGCTTGTGTAAATCCGGCCTTAGGGTAGGAACACACTAGGCATGAACACTGCGGATTTTATGCAACACATTTTATTGTGGATAATCCGCAGCGTATTACAGTCGCAGCAGAGGGGATGAGATTAGAACAAATCTCATCCACACGCTGCAAAAAAAATGGACCTGCAGTGTGGCTTTTGGCTTTTTAAGCCGCAGCATGTCAATGTATTCTGTGGAATCGCTGCTCCTCTGTTGCGGAAATGCTGCGGTTCTGCCGCAAAAATCACACATGAGGAAAAAAAAAAAAGGCACTTTTTAAAATTTATAAAAAAGTTTAGACTTACCCCGGCCGTAGTCCTGGTGACGCGATCCTCTATTCTTAGCGCAGCTCGGCCTCCTGTCATGACGTTTCATCCCATGTGACTGCTGCAGGTCACATGGTCTACAGCGTCATCCCAGGAGGCGGGGCTACGTTCAGAAGAGAGAGATGCGTTACCTAAACTACGGCCGGGGCAAGTCTAAACTTTTTTTCCCTGCACCAAACCTGCGGCACTATTTGGTGCGGTTTTGCTGGCGGAATTCCCTGCGGCTACCGGGGCGGATAAGCTGTGTCGTTTTACTCAGCATATCCGCCTAGTGTGTCCCTTATGATGTCGCTCCTGGAGCTGCTGCCGGTCTCTAAATAGGAAGTTGGTCCAGTAGAATTTGGAATTATTATTTTTTGTGAACCAGCTTAAAAAAATACAAAACTTTTGTGTTAGGGCCTGTTCACATCACCGTTCGCTTCCGCTCCGGGGTTCCGTCTGAGGTTTCTGTCGGGTGAACCCCGCAACAGAAAGTGAAAGTGACAGCACAGCTTCCGTTTCAGTCACCATTGATCTCAATGGTGACGGAAACATCGCTAATGGTTTCCGTTCGTCACCATTCCGGCTGGTTTTCGGACGGAATCAATAGCGTAGTCGACTGCACTAATGGTGACTGAAACGGAAGCTGTGCTGTCAATTTCACTTTCCGTTGCGGGGTTCACCCGACAGAAACCTCAGACGGAACCCCGGAGCGGAAGCGAACGGTGATGTGAACAGGCCCTAACACAAAAGTTTTGTATTTTTTTAAGCTGGTTCACA
This sequence comes from Rhinoderma darwinii, assembly GCF_050947455.1. Classification (NCBI taxonomy): domain Eukaryota; kingdom Metazoa; phylum Chordata; class Amphibia; order Anura; family Rhinodermatidae; genus Rhinoderma; species Rhinoderma darwinii. The sequence continues at coordinate 15,258,206 of NC_134687.1, read as the reverse complement.
AAAAATAATAATTCCAAATTCTACTGAACCAACTGCCTATTTAGAGACCGGCAGCAGCTCCAGGAGCGACATCATAAGGGACACACTAGGCGGATATGCTGAGTAAAACTCCACAGCTTATCCGCCCCGGTAGCCGCAGGGAATTCTGCCAGCAAAACCGCACCAAATAGTGGCTCAGGTTTGGTGAGGCGTGTCCGCTGCGGGAATCCTGCAGGAAAAAGAAAGTTTAGACTTGCCCCGGCCGTAGTCCTGGTGACGCATCTCTCTCTTCTGAACGTAGCCCCGCCTCCTGGGATGACGCTGTAGACCATGTGACCTGCAGCAGTCACATGGGATGAAACGTCATGACAGGAGGCCGAGCTGCGCTAAGAATAGAGGATCGCGTCACCAGGACTACGGCCGGGGTAAGTCTAAACTTTTTTATAAATTTTAAAAAGTGCCTTTTTTTTTTTTCCTCATGTGTGATTTTTGCGGCAGAACCGCAGCATTTCCGCAACAGAGGAGCAGCGATCCCACAGAATACATTGACACGCTGCGGCTTGAAAAGCCAAAAGCCACACGGCAGGTCCATTTTTTTTGCAGCGTGTGGATGAGATTTGTTCATATCTCATCCACTCGGCTGCGACTGTGATACGCTGCGGATTATCCACAATAAAATGTGTTGCATAAAATCCGCAGTGTTCATGCCTAGTGTGTTCCTATCCTAAGGCCGGATTCACACGAGCATGTGCTTTTTGCACGCGCAAAAAACGTGGCGTTTTGCGCATGCAAAAGGTCCATAACTGCTCCGTGTGTCAGCAGCGTATGATGCGCGGCTGCGTGATTTTCGCGCAGCCGCCATCATTATGACACTGTCTGTATGTTTGTAGCACGCGGTGCTTTTCTGTTTTCATTCATAGTTTATACGGCTGCGGAAGTGCTGGGCGTGATTTTCACCCACCCATTGACTTCAATGGGTGCGTGATGCGCGAACAATGCACAAATATCAGACATGTCGTGAGATTTACGCAGCGGACACACGGACACACGCTGCGTGAAAATCACTGACAGTCTGCACGGCCCCATAGAGTAACATAGGTCCGTGCGAGGCGCGTGAAAATCATGCACGTTGCACGGATGTATTACACGTTCGTCTGAATAAGCCCTAACAATAGGCGAAGTTCACAGAGGTTTTTGGCCTTGATATTGACTCGGACGCTGCGTCAGAATCAGCACCAAAAAACTTCCAAAACCGCATCCCATTGATTTAATCTGAAATCAATGGGAGCCAGTTGCGGAAAAAAGAAAAAGCAGCACGTCCTTTCTTGCCGCGGTTCCGCCTCTGACCTCCCATCGAAATCAATGGGAGGCAGAAAATGCATTTTTCGCTGCGTTTTTTGTCTGCTGTCCTCAATCGCCGCGAGCAAAAAACACAGCAAAAAAACGCGGCAAGATAGTGTGGGCAGGTCAAAATCTGCCTCAAAATTCTTTAAGGAATTTTGAGGCAGATTTTTTTTTGCCTGCAAAATACTGTGTGAACAGGGCCATACATAAACAGCACTTTGAGATAATTGACTCACCGTGTCAGAAGAGCTGCTCCCACTCCAGTCCTCTTCCGGCGATGTCTTCCAGGCGAGGTCTTCGGTCCAGACGTCCAGTCCTTCACCTCCAGCCAGGCTCCAGGTAAGTTTTGTCCATGTGTGTCCGCGGCTGCGCGGGTGCGCGCGCGGCCGATCGCGGGTGCGCGCGCGAGCGGTCTCCAGTGCGGGCGTTCGTGGGTGCGCGCTCGCGAGTGCGCACGCGCGGGAGTTTCCTTGTGCGCGCGATCGGGTGCGCGCGATCGGGTGCGCGCGCGGGCGGACTGTTTGACGGCCCCCCATGACGAGGGGAGGGGGCCCGCAGCAGCAGCAGCAGCTCACGACATTCTTTTGGTGAAAAAAACGGGCCCCATTACAGGGGCCCGTTTTTTCCTACCAAAAGAATGTTGCGGCAGTTGCCGGGCCCCCCTTTCAGTTAGGTTTGGCCGGGCCCCTCACACCACTACCCCTAATACCCCCCTGATGGCGGCCCTGATTGTTATAGTAATGTAGTATTGTTATAGTAATGTAGTAGTGTTATAGTAATGTAGTATTGTTATAGTAATGTAGTATTATAGTAATGTAGTGTTATAGTAATGTAGTGTTATAGTAATGTAGTAGTGTTATAGTAATGTAGTGTTATAGTAATGTAGTGTTATTATAGTAATGTAGTATTGTTATAGTAATGTAGTATTATAGTAATGTAGTGTTATAGTAATGTAGTGTTATAGTAATGTATTGTTATAGTAATGTAGTATTATAGTAATGTAGTGTTATAGTAATGTAGTGTTATAGTAATGTATTATTGTTATAGTAATGTAGTGTTATAGTAATGTAGTATTGTTATAGTAATGTAGTATTATTATAGTAATGTAGTGTTATAGTAATGTAGTGTTATAGTAATGTAGTAGTGTTATAGTAATGTAGTGTTATAGTAATGTAGTATTATAGTAATGTAGTGTTATAGTAATGTAGTAGTGTTATAGTAATGTAGTAGTGTTATAGTAATGTAGTATTATAGTAATGTAGTGTTATAGTAATGTAGTATTATTGTAACGTAGTATTATAGTAATGTAGTAATGTAGTATTATAGTAATGTAGTGTTATAGTAATGTAGTATTATAGTAATGTAGTATTATAGTAATGTAGTATTATTGTAACGTAGTATTATAGTAATGTAGTATTATTATAGTAATGTAGTGTTATAGTAATGTAGTATTATAGTAATGTAGTGTTATAGTAATGTAGTATTATAGTAATGTAGTATTATTGTAACGTAGTATTATAGTAATGTAGTATTATTATAGTAATGTAGTGTTATAGTAATGTAGTATTATAGTAATGTAGTGTTATAGTAATGTAGTATTATAGTAATGTAGTATTATTGTAACGTAGTATTATAGTAATGTAGTATTATTATAGTAATGTAGTGTTATAGTAATGTAGTGTTATAGTAATGTAGTGTTATAGTAATGTAGTGTTATAGTAATGTAGTGTTATAGTAATGTAGTGTTATAGTAATGTAGTGTTATAGTAATGTAGTATTATAGTAATGTAGTATTATAGTAATGTAGTATTATAGTAATGTAGTGTTATAGTAATGTAGTATTATAGTAATGTAGTGTTATAGTAATGTAGTATTGTTATAGTAATGTAGTATTATAGTAATGTAGTGTTATAGTAATGTAGTGTTATAGTAATGTAGTATTATAGTAATGTAGTGTTATAGTAATGTAGTATTGTTATAGTAATGTAGTATTATAGTAATGTAGTATTATAGTAATGTAGTATTATAGTAATGTAGTGTTATAGTAATGTAGTATTATAGTAATGTAGTGTTATAGTAATGTAGTGTTATAGTAATGTAGTGTTATAGTAATGTAGTATTATAGTAATGTAGTGTTATAGTAATGTAGTATTATAGTAATGTAGTATTATTGTAACGTAGTATTATAGTAATGTAGTATTATTATAGTAATGTAGTGTTATAGTAATGTAGTGTTATAGTAATGTAGTGTTATAGTAATGTAGTGTTATAGTAATGTAGTGTTATAGTAATGTAGTATTATAGTAATGTAGTATTATAGTAATGTAGTATTATAGTAATGTAGTGTTATAGTAATGTAGTATTATAGTAATGTAGTATTATAGTAATGTAGTGTTATAGTAATGTAGTATTATAGTAATGTAGTATTATAGTAATGTAGTGTTATAGTAATGTAGTGTTATAGTAATGTAGTATTATAGTAATGTAGTATTATAGTAATGTAGTATTGTTATAGTAATGTAGTGTTATAGTAATGTAGTGTTATAGTAATGTAGTGTTATAGTAATGTAGTGTTATAGTAATGTAGTGTTATAGTAATGTAGTGTTATAGTAATGTAGTATTATAGTAATGTAGTATTGTTATAGTAATGTAGTGTTATAGTAATGTAGTATTATAGTAATGTAGTATTATAGTAATGTAGTAGTGTTATAGTAATGTAGTATTATAGTAATGTATTGTTATAGTAATGTATTGTTATAGTAATGTAGTATTATAGTAATGTAGTATTATAGTAATGTAGTATTGTTATAGTAATGTAGTATTATAGTAATGTAGTGTTATAGTAATGTAGTGTTATAGTAATGTAGTATTATAGTAATGTAGTATTGTTATAGTAATGTATTGTTATAGTAATGTAGTGTTATAGTAATGTAGTGTTATAGTAATGTAGTGTTATAGTAATGTAGTGTTATAGTAATGTAGTGTTATAGTAATGTAGTATTATAGTAATGTAGTATTGTTATAGTAATGTAGTGTTATAGTAATGTAGTGTTATAGTAATGTAGTATTATAGTAATGTAGTGTTATAGTAATGTAGTATTATAGTAATGTAGTATTAGGGCATGACCACACATGGCGGAATTCCTCCGCAACTGTCCGCATCAATGCCGCACCTAATCCGGGTTGCGGATTACGGCTGCGGATCTGCACAAAATGTGCAGAAAATTGATGCGGACTAGCTGCTGCGGACTGCGGGAAAAGTGCTTCCCTTCTCCCTATCAGTGCAGGATAGAGAGAAGGGACAGCACTTTCCCTAGTGAAAGTAAAAGAAATTCATACTTACCGGCCGTTGTCTTTATGACGCGTCCCTCCTTCGGCATCCAGCCCGACCTCCCTGGATGACGCGGCAGTCCATGTGACCGCTGCAGCCTGTGCTTGGCCTGTGATTGGCTGCAGCCGTCACTTACACTGAAACGTCATCCTGGGAGGCCGGACTGGAGACAGAAACAGGGAGTTCTCGGTAAGTACGAACTTCATTTTTTTTTACAGATACATGTATATTGGGATCGGTAGTCACTGTCCCGGGTGCAGAAACAGTTACTGCCGATCGCTTAACTCTTTCAGCACCCTGGACAGTGACTATTTACAGACGTCTCCTAGCAACGCTCCCGTCATTACGGGAGCCCCATTGACTTCCTCAGTCTGGCTGTAGACCTAGAAATACATAGGTCCAGCCAGAATGAAGAAATGTCAAGTAAAAAAAGCAAGACGCATCCGCAGCACACATGACATGTGCATGACAGCTGCGGACTTCATTGCGGAACTTTGAATCTCCATTGAAGTCAATGGAGAAATTCCGCCATGAGTCCGCCACTGCTCCGCAACAGACAGAGCATGCTGCGGACACCAAATTCCGCTCCGCAGCCTATGCTCCGCAGCGGAATTGTACGCATCGTGTAAACGAACACTGCTAAATTAAAGTGAAAGTCAATGTAGAAACGGCTCCGCTGCGGATTAACGCTGCGGAGTGTCCGCAGCGGAATTTAAGTGCAATTCCGCCATGTGTGAACCCGCCCTTATAGTAATGTAGTATTATAGTAATGTAGTGTTATAGTAATGTAGTATTATAGTAATGTAGTATTATAGTAATGTAGTATTGTTATAGTAATGTAGTGTTATAGTAATGTAGTGTTATAGTAATGTAGTGTTATAGTAATGTAGTATTATAGTAATGTAGTATTATAGTAATGTAGTATTATAGTAATGTAGTATTATAGTAATGTAGTGTTATAGTAATGTAGTATTATAGTAATGTAGTATTATAGTAATGTAGTATTGTTATAGTAATGTAGTGTTATAGTAATGTAGTGTTATAGTAATGTAGTATTATAGTAATGTAGTGTTATAGTAATGTAGTATTATAGTAATGTAGTGTTATAGTAATGTAGTGTTATAGTAATGTAGTATTGTTATAGTAATGTAGTGTTATAGTAATGTAGTATTATAGTAATGTAGTAGTGTTATAGTAATGTAGTATTATAGTAATGTAGTAGTGTTATAGTAATGTAGTATTATAGTAATGTATTGTTATAGTAATGTATTGTTATAGTAATGTAGTATTATAGTAATGTAGTATTATAGTAATGTAGTATTGTTATAGTAATGTAGTATTATAGTAATGTAGTGTTATAGTACTGTAGTGTTATAGTAATGTAGTGTTATAGTAATGTAGTGTTATAGTAATGTAGTATTATAGTAATGTAGTATTGTTATAGTAATGTAGTGTTATAGTAATGTAGTGTTATAGTAATGTAGTATTATAGTAATGTAGTGTTATAGTAATGTAGTATTATAGTAATGTAGTGTTATAGTAATGTAGTGTTATAGTAATGTAGTATTGTTATAGTAATGTAGTGTTATAGTAATGTAGTATTATAGTAATGTAGTAGTGTTATAGTAATGTAGTATTATAGTAATGTAGTAGTGTTATAGTAATGTAGTAGTGTTATAGTAATGTAGTATTATAGTAATGTATTGTTATAGTAATGTATTGTTATAGTAATGTAGTATTATAGTAATGTAGTATTATAGTAATGTAGTATTGTTATAGTAATGTAGTATTATAGTAATGTAGTGTTATAGTAATGTAGTGTTATAGTAATGTAGTGTTATAGTAATGTAGTGTTATAGTAATGTAGTATTGTTATAGTAATGTAGTATTATAGTAATGTAGTATTATAGTAATGTAGTATTATTATAGCAATGTAGTATTATTGTAATGTAGTATTATTATAGTAATGTAGTATTGTTATAGTAATGTAGTATTATAGTAATGTAGTATTATAGTAGTTCAAATAACTAATTGATTAACAATACTCTTTTTGTATCAAATTTGAAAGTAATGCGGCCGTCAACTTCACATTTTTTCTATGTGCGGCCCATTTACCCGGCCGAGTTGGAGACCCCTGATTTAGAGGATATGTCTATACAGAAGACCACACACTTGCTCTTCTGTATTAACCAACAGTGTAAGATATTTGTTGAAGGGGATGCATATAATCATTTAGCTATTTTATAGGCTGAACCAACATGTGACACCTCATCGATCTAGGAACTGATAGCATCATTGAGTCCCTTGCGGATGACTTCCTTTTACTCAGTCCCTACCTGATGAATACTGTTCGCCCAGTGACTGCCTCCGTTGAGTGTAAGTGACAGGTTCCCTTTAAGGGGTAAATATATTTGTATATACCTGTCTGGGTGTTGATCAAATTTGAAGTCGAAAAACTGACTGGTAAATAATAAAACACTTGACGGCCCACAATGTTTCAGTAATTGCATTAAAAAACAATCAGGGACCAAACTCCTGGAGTCGAAATCAGAAATCAAGGGCTTAATGTAAGCAAACATGACCGATACAAGAATATTAAACATAGTGACTGTAGGTTGGGGGCAGGACCGCTCAGAGCAGGATGAAAAAAGCTCCAAAGAATAGGAAAATAAGCTGCAATTAAAGAATTGTCTTTGCGTAACACATAGATGTAGCAGAGTTGAGTTTGTCATTTGTAAAAAAACTCATAGCGATGTCAAAATGTGTCATCTATGGTTTTCCATAAGACTGCATATTATTCTACTAAGTTATTTCTGTGCAAAGGAGAAACCGTTAAATGACAAATTCAGCTCTGCTACATCATATATGGCTTTGTATTTTAGGTTGTGAGAGTAAAGTTGGGTGTTTACAATTTTATCTTTGTAGGAACAGACAGAAACTTGTATGCATCGCCATGAGCTTGAGGGGTCAACTGCGAACAAAGCCACCAGACGTTAAAGTGAATGTACATATTTTCACACTATATCATTTTTAGATCCGAATTTCTGTACTTACTAATCTCATAATATTTCTTCATAGAGGTCGGAGCTCCATTTTACTTATACTGAGCCCCAAATCTGTATAGCTTTAGCGTTAATAATAACATTCCAGCTACCTGCAGCCAACACTAGAGGGAGCTCAGGAGCTTCCTGCAGACTTTATACATTGAACTCAATAATGCCATAAGCTCCCTCTAGTGGTGATTGCAGACAGCCAGAATTGTATCATATAACATTGTGACTATGGAGGAGATTCGTAGCTCTGTATCAGAAAAGTTCTGACCGCTATAAAGATATATTAACCGGTTCAGGTCCAGGGTATTTTGAGCCTTCAGGGGAAATCAGCCCTCTTAGACCGTGTTCACACAGGACGAATACGCTGTGTAAAAGCACGCAACGTATCCACCCTGTACTCTTCAGGGAATTCTAGGCGAAAACCCGCACCAAACTGTAGTGAAGTTTTTTACCCGGAATGTTCGCTGCCGCACTTAACCAGCCTGTGATTGGCTGCAGCGGTCACATGGGATGAAGTGTCACCCTAGGAGGCAGAGGAGGAAGAAACACAGACTCCTGGGTAAGTAGAAGAGATTTTTTTTCTGAGTTGCGAACCCGCCACAAAAAACGCAACATCTGCTGTTTGTTGCTGGTTTTACCTCCCCATTAAATTAAATGGGGAAAACCCGGAACAAATAAGGAGCGTTTACGCAAATATAATTGACGTGCTGCGGAATAAAATTCTGCACCGCAGGTAGATTTCTGAACGTTTTTTTCCGCTCACGTTTTCCGCAGCGTGTGATTTGTTTTATCTCATCCACTTTGCTGCTACTTTATTATGCTGTGGATTTTCTGCACCGAATTCCATTGCAGAAAAACCCGCAGTATTAACGCAAGGTGTGAACTGACCCTCAGGCGTGGCGGAATTGCTATTGAATTCCGCTGCGTACAGTCCGCAGTGGAATTCTGCCACAGCCGGTTTTTACATTTGTTTCTATACATTTTTAATAAAGTTCGTTCAGACATTGCAGAAAATAACTGTGCGGAAATCAGGCTGCGGTGCAGAATTTTCCCTCCGCAGCATGCACTGTCTGTTCCGGAGAAGAAGCGGAATTTCACTGCGGATTTCAGCCTTTGCAATGCAAAAACTGAAATCTGTTGCAAGTCCGCTGTGTTTTCTGCAACGTCTGAATTACTTGTCAAATATGCAAATGTTGCTGCAGATTCGTTGCGTAATTGCCCAAAATCTGCACCAAGATTTGCAGCGGAAAAATTCTGCCACGTCTGAACGTGCCCTTAGGCTGGGTTCACACGTGGCGGAATTTCACTTAAATTCCGCTGCGGACACTCCGCAGCGTTAATCCGCAGCGGAGCCGTTTCTGCATTGACTTCCACTTCTATTTAGAAGTGTTCGTTTAGACGATGCGTAACATTCCGCTGCGGAGCATAGGCTGCGGAGCGGAATTTGGTGTCCGCAGCATGCTCTGTCTGTTGCGGAGCAGTGGCGGACTCATGGCGGAATTTCTCCATTGACTTCAATGGAGATTCTAAGTTCCGCAATGAAGTCCGCAGCTGTCATGCACATGTCATGTGTGCTGCGGAGCGTATTGTTTTTACTACCATGACATTTCTTCATTCTGGCTGGACCTATGTATTTCTAGGTCTACAGCCAGACTGAGGAAGTCAATGGGGCTCCCGTAATGACGGGAGCGTTGCTAGGAGACGTCTGTAAATAGTCACTGTCCAGGGTGCTGAAAGAGTTAAGCGATCGGCAGTAACTGTTTCTGCACCCGGGACAGTGACTACCGATCTCAATATACAGCAACCTGTAAAAAAAAATGAAGTTCATACTTACCGAGAACTCCCTGCTTCTTCCTCCAGTCCGGCTTCCCAGGATGACGTTTCAGTGTAAGTGACGGCTGCAGCCAATCACAGGCTGCAGCGGTCACATGGACTGCCGCGTCATCCAGGGAGGTCGGGCTGGATGCCGAAAGAGGGACACGTCACCAAGACAACGGCCGGTAAGTATGACATTCGTTTACTTTCACTAGGGAAAGTGCTGTCCCTTCTCTCTATCCTGCACTGATAGAGAGAAGGGAAGCACTTTTCCCGCAGTCCGCAGCAGCTAGTCCGCATCAATTTACTGCACATTTTGTGCAGATCCGCAGCAGAATCTGCAACGCAGATTCTGTGCGGCATTGATGCGGACAGTTGCGGAGGAAATCCGCCACGTGTGGTCATGCCCTAATAGTGACTACTATCACTGATAGGGCTTTGCTGGGGCTAGTAAAAACCAATAGCAGCCTCCTGCGACCAGTCATGTGACCGTGTCACTCTGCCGCTGACTATCCTATACACAGTGATTACTGAGCAGTGTGTCTGTGATTACAGGGAAGACAGATTGCCGGGCACCAGACGTTAGGCCAGCTTAAGCCTGCACTATATATGTTGGACCTAAAAAGGACATGGTGTCATAATATGGACATTCCCTTTAACGGCTATGCTATATTTTACGTATGTGGCCCTTTAAAAAAAAAACAAAAAACAGATGTTATTTTTGGATAATTATATAGAAATCTCACAGTTTATTAGGTCGGTGAGTTAATTATATATTGTCCCCCCCCCCCCTGCTCCCTAGCGTGATTTCCCGGAGGTCATAGGAGACATTTAGGCGCCAGACATTTTAGGGACAGAATCGTAAATCTAATGTGTAACTAGTAGATGAGCGGGGATGATACATGGGGGGGTCAGGAGGTCCCCGGTCTCATAAAGGCTACAATTACATCATGCTGCACCACTGACAGTAAACAATGTCTCCATAATAAGCTGATAATGTTATTCCCCAACATGCGGCTTTCCAGCTGTTGCAAAACTACAACTCCCAGCATTCCCTGATGGCTATAGGATGCTAAGGTATCCTGGGAGTTGTAGTCTTGCACCAGCTGGAGAACCACAGGTTGGGAAACACTGTGATTAAATTTAATCTAACATTGTTGGTTGTTAACAAGTCTTACCCGATATACAGATGTAGCAGAGTCAAATTTGTCGCTTGCCTATTTCCCTTATAGACTTAGATAAATCACTCTTAAGATAATGCGGTAAGTTTACAGGAAGTCCTGTGGAAAACTACCATCATGATATAAGAGCTCTACTATACTAACAAACTCAGCTCTGCTACATACAATATAGCAGTGTTTCCCAATTCCAGTCCCCAAGAAACCTCCAAACAGGTCATGCTTTGAGGATTTAATTCACATGGGGATCGTTACTTCAGTAACATGCACAGTGTGGGGGGGGGGGGAGTGTTACCCCTCTATGGGAGATTATTGAGATCCTGAGAGCATGACCTGTTGACCCAACCAAATAATTTAATAAAATGCAAATATTTTTGCATCAGGATGTACTTATCTTGAACGAAAACATCTCTTCATTCTTTTCGGTATCACACAATGAATTTTTCTACTTCAGAAAATCTGAGAGGAAGTAGCTATCTGACAGTTACTATTGTCAGCCATGTTAGCTCTTACTGTGCTAATTCCTCTGTCACCGGTCACCCAAAGAGTCCACTTCGTCCTCTCGACTCTCCCTGGCAGTCAATCACCAGAGATATGCTTGATAAAAATCTCTGCCTGTACAGCGGGAAGGATGATTTTGTATCAGTCACCAAATGTTTATCCGTCCATCAGGGATGTGCCCGACAGACCAGAGCCTTCACCCTCATTTAAAGCCAATAAAGTTACAAGGTCTTGTATTTTTCTTTAAAAAAAAACTATTTTATTAACAAAGAATGCTGGGTAGTGGAATTTAATGGTGACATCAGTGATAGAGGAAGTAGCTAACCTCTCTTCCCTCTCCGATTTCAATAGAAATCAATATAGATGGCAGCCTGAGACTGCATGAAAAACATAAGATTTGGGATTGGGAACAGTGTTGCAGTAACCCAACAAATGCACCCCCCCCCCCCCCGAAGATCTGGAAATAATTACAAAATGGCCACCAGTATTATGTCCATAATCTGTAATTTATAAAACCAGAATATTTTACATTGGTTATTTTTTTTTATTCTCAGACCCGGTTCTGTGAACTGTGACTATAAACAGACCCATGGCCTGCCAAAGCCACCTGGTACTCCTCCTCCTCGTTCTGATCGCCGTCAGTACGCAGCTATCACACGGGCAGCACTGGTCTCATGGTTGGTATCCAGGAGGCAAGAGAGAACTGGATATGCCGGCTTCCCCAGAGGTACGTCATCAATATACCGTTCCCCTGATGATTGTAGTATTGTACTATTATAGTGTTGTAGATTATAGTGTATTATAAAGAATACTCCATATCAAAATAAAATATGTTTCATGCTTTATATTCTGAAAAAAAAAGTCTATATATTTTAAAATGCTCTCCTGTACTTAAAGGAGAACTATATTAAGGTTCCTTTATTATATGACAACACTTCCTGTCCCAGAAAAACTATATTAACTTTCCTTTATTGTACTTGACAACCATATGACAAGACTTTCTGTACCAGGAGAACCTTATTAATGTCCCTTAATTGTACTTGACAACCCCATGACAACTCTTCCGGTCCTAGTTTTTGTTTATCAGATTGAGCCAATCAGATCACCAATCAATTTTTTCAGCTAGGAAGGCCCAGTTTTCCTATGATAACAGTAAGCTACCAGGAAGTGTTGTTGTGGGGGCACAGGACCCATTTCCATATAAGTTATTAGGGCTTTTAGATGTAATAGAGAAGGTTTTCTGCTGGGGACAACCATGTACTACAACCTCAATCATTCATGAGCATGCAAGATTCACACACCTATTATGGAGCTGGTTTACGAAAATACTTAACCCTTCACACTCCACCCTCCCTCTGTCCTCTGTGAGCGTCTGCCCCAGTAACTCCCTCCTCCTGTGCCCCCTACTGGCCGATTATAGGATGTATTTGGTATTTCTTTACTTACATACAGTATATAATAAATTGCTATATAGTTAACTTATTGATTCCAAAGGGGGTGGGACTGTGACAACTTTTCATAGTTTGTGAATGTTCAGGGTCCCAGTATTTACAGGACATTGTAGGGATCCTACATCAGCGCTCTCCATTGTCTGTATGTGGCATTCAAGTGAATGGGACCAAACTGCAATACCAGACCTAGCCTTTGCACAAGAGTGGCGCTGTTTCTGGAAGTAAGCATAATAATATAATATCATATCATAAAACCCCTTAAAATACACTGAATGTTATATTATTAGGATGCGTGTGTTTTGGTTTTGCTGTATGACATCATCTCTGTTTCATCCGCAGATCTCAGAAGAAATAAAGCTTTGTGAAGGGGAGGAATGCGCTTATCTCAGGAACTCCAGGAAAAACCTGTTAAAGAACATATTGGTAAGAATCACTTAAAGGGATGCCGCAAAATTCTTTTAATCCACCATTAATGGGACCGAGTGGGTGCCGGATTATCAAATATTCTGGATTATCAAAAAATTATATAAAACTCACTTGTATAAGAGGAATTTCCTAATTGTTTCTCTGCTAATGGTCTGCTTCTGGTCCTGCATTATGTAGCAGTTCTCTGCTGGAAACAAGCGCCGGACCATCAGGTTGTGTGGATTATCAAATGCCGGATTAAAGGAATTTAACTAGACGTCTCTTTGTTGAAAGAGAGTTTATTATTTCACAGTTTAATCATTGCAGAATGAAAAGTTCTGCAGCTTTGTGCTATACTTTGTGCTTTAATTCCTTCATGTTTTCAAGAACTCTACATGCTGTCAGTGAATGGAAATGGATGAATTCATTATTTCCATTCAGAGGATGAATACCCATCCTGATAATGTGCTACGTATACAGATGCAGTGCACATTACAGTGTATAAGATCCCTTTTCTCTTCTAATGAGCCATGTTCTTGTGTCTGGGTTTTCAATCTCTAGATGTAAACAATATTTCCATTCACTGACAGCAAGAAAATATCTTGAAAATAGTGATTAATTCCAAAGCAAAAGTTGCAGCTTTATCTATACAATAATTTAAGGTTTATTTACATAAAACTGGGGGAAAAAAACACTTTAATTATACCTGACGAGGAATATGGATGGTACGCAACGTTTTATTTGCTGCCTCTGCACAGCTTTTTGGGTAATGCCATGTCTTAAAGACGATCTATCGCCTCTCCTGACCCGTCTGTTTTAGTAATTACTTGTATTCCCCATAAAATAATAATTCTGGATCATCTTTTCTTAAAACTCTGTGCTGTGCTGTTCCTCTGTTATTCCTCCTGGAAATGTATGAATAAATTGACAACTGGGTATTACTAGTTGGGGGTGTGTCCTATACACTCTGACACTGTCCAATCAGTGCTGACAGAGTAAGACTGTGTAGGGACACGCCCCTTTGACAAGCTAAGCCAATTTATTCATACATTTCTTGGAGGAATAACAGAGGAAAAGCACAATGCAGAGTTATAAGAAAATATATTCTAGAAGTACTAGACAAGACCCTAAAATACTTTATTGTGAATGGACTTCCACACTGATCAAACATTAGCAGACGAGTTCTTAGAGGGGGGAAAAAAAATGGAGATCGGGGAGAAATAACGGAATAAGCGAAGTTTAGACAATGGCGCGCTCCACAGGCAAACAACGACGCTTTTACTAAAAATCCTATTAAAACCACATCTATTACCAGAAAATACAAACCGACAATAAAAAAAACATGTCAGCCTCCCGTATAGTGATGCTCCACCATCTTTTTATCTTCCAGGCTGATGTATTGGCGAGGCAGCTGCAGAAGAAGTGACGTTATACCGGATAATGCTACACGTTTCACCCCCGGACTCCTGTGCCATGCCTTGTTTACCATTCCCCTAGACCAGTCGGTGACCGGGCATCATTCACCATCCTGGGCTTTGTTTGCCACATTTTATGTTTTTTTTTGGGCTTTATAAGACATTCCTTATGCGCCGTATACCAGGATCCAGTAGTCCTTTTCTGCTTATTGTTTTATATTTAGCTAAAATCTCATGAGCGGAAGCCTCAGATATCCTGCGTGCTCTCGTCGCCTTCTTCATATGTTGCATTTTGTATTTTCCTGAAATTGTAAAAATAATTTTCATGTTATTTCGCTAGATGGCGCTGTGGGGTTAAAAATGGGAATTATTGAAATAAAAGCCACAGGTCATAAAACCATTGTGATCATTTCTATACAGTCCAGTATTTATAGGACAGGGGCAAGAGCGGGACAGGGGCAATTATATCACTGAGTGAGGCCTGAGAAGAACCCAACATAGGTGGAGCAACGGGTTAAATCTGAAAAACATGTGGCCACAATACATTGCAATGAGCAAATTTAAGGTAAATCTCCACCTTTTATCTTCCTGTCATTTTTAGGTCCAATATTCTGTGCTGAAAACATTCTTAATATATCTTTATATCGGTCACAGCTCAGTTTTCCTGATACAGAGCTCCAAATTCCCTGCATAGATATAGAGGTAAATGATAAAATTCTATCTGCCTGCAGTCACCACTAGGGGGAGCTTATGAGCTTACTGCATGATGATTGAGATCAATGTATAAACCAGTGGTGGCGAACCCACTATAATATGGGGCATTTAAACGTGACCTTAGATTCCATATGAGGACTGCACATGACACATTACATTCAATGTTGTAGCCAGATGCACCCCCAAAAACGGCGCAGCCATATTCCCCCAAAAATGGTGCAGCTACATGCCCACCAAGACACATGCCTCACTCTCTTGATGTTTTGCATTCTGTTTCCTACTGCCAAGTCTTGACATCAGCAGGAAGCAGCTCCACTGTGCCCCCTGCTGGCCACATTAATGATGTCTCCTCTTCTGCTCCCTCTAGTGGTGACTGAAGGCAGATCTAATTCTTTCATTTGTGTCTATGTCTCTGCAGGGGATTTGGCGCTTTGTATCAGTAAAGCAGAACCCCAACCCTTGTCCGGATTATTATATTAACAGATATAGAAGATGTAACGTGATCCAGATCTGCAGCTGTTTCTTCCCTCAGGGAGACGTCCATGGCCAGAGATAGCAGAGGCTGCTCCATCCTATATGTCAGGGGAGACAGACACACAGTGACGGATCTGCTGTGATAGTCCATGTTCTGTTATGCCACAGTCCTGAGATCATGGATAACGTTGACATGTATGTGTGTGCAGATTATATTCTAGTGATCTCCTGACAGGGGACATGCAGGGCAGAGCCTTCAATAACACAGCTGCTCGGCATTGTAAACTATGGGCTGCAGCCCAGTACTGGCCAATCCACGTTCAGTGTGTCATTATACAATTTATTTTTCATATCTGTGGATCTCCAATAAAATTGGTAAGGAATAAAGTGAAAGATGTTCAGAATCTTTCTGCATGTATTTAATTAGAACTGTGCTACCTCTGCTCTCAGAAGGTATGATATTCCCCTCCTGAAATACTCTGTACCACTGGGGCACCGTCTACATCCCCCTCCTCACATCATGACACTGTCAGTCACATACAGTCCTATCCTCACTAATATCACCACATGAGTGGACAGGTCACGGCCCCTCACTTCTCTCCTGAAATACTCTGTGCTGCTGTGGACCCTGCTCCTCCCACTATACAACTCTCAGTCTGTGATCTCCCACCTGTCTCCATCCCCCTCCTCACATCATGACATTGTCCCTGTCACATACACAGTCCTGTCCTCACTAACATCATCACATGAGAGGACACGGCTCCCCACAAGATCAGCACACCTCTCCTGAAATACTCCGTGCTGCTGTGGACCCTGCTCTACCCGCTATATAACGCTCTGTCTGTGATCTCCCACTTGTCTCCATCATGATTCTACCCGTCATGATTCTACCCGTCACATACACAGTCATGTCCTCACTAACATCATCACATGAGTGGACAGGTCACTGCCCCCCCCCACTTCTCTCCTGAAATACTCTGTGCTGCTGGGGACTCAACTCAATCCACCATGTAACTCTCAGTCTGTGATCTCCAACTTCTCACCACCATCATCATCATATGAGTGCACAGGTCACTGCGTCCACAAGGTCAGTACACTGCTCTCCTGAAGTACTCTGTGCTGCTGGGTACTCAACATATTCCACTATGTAAATCTCAATAAGTGATCTCCTACTTGTCTCCATTCCCCTCCTCATCGTTATTATATGAGTGCACAGGTCACTGCATACACAAGATCAGTACACTGCTCTCCTGAGATACTCTGTGCTGCTGGGACCCTGCACCTTTCCGTCTCAGTCTGTGACCTCCTATGTGTCTGCTTCCTCACATTACGACTATTCACCTGTAACCTGCAGTCTTGTCCTCACATGAGTGGACAGGTCAGCCCTTTCCTCTCCTAAAATACTCTGTACTGCTGTGACTTGATTGGTTACATATTTTTCTATGACTCACAAGACAAATAGGAGGTAAATGAGATGTCCTGTATTGTATGTGGTGGTCTTATGACCAGTGTTGGGATTGGCACGGCCCCCCAGTTACCCCTGAGCCTGTTATTGTTAGGGATCTGCCAGGTACTTCATCTAGCTATACTCCTGGGATTAATCAATCCACACCTGAGGCCAGACCTGCTCGACTGACACCATCTCCCACCAACCAGGGTTGCAGGCTCAGGAGTGGGAGAGCCTATCGCGGCCTGGTCTCTCGGAGTTAGCTCCGCCCCCTGCCCTTTATTACCTGCCCTGTGCTCTCCCTCAGTGCTTGTAATTCTTCTGGATTCCTGGCCTCACTGCTGCTTGCTCCAGCCTGCTTCTGCCGTGCTTCTGCCGTGCTTCTGCCTTGCTGCTGTTCTGCTTGACCTGCTTGCTTGCCCTGGCTTGCTTCTGTCTCTGTGCCTGCTCGGGTGTACTCACTTCGTCCTGGTCCTGACTGTTCGTTCGCCGCCCCGTTTCCTCGTGGCGTTCCGTGGCTACTGCCCCTTCCCTTGCGTGTTCCCTGTTTGTCTTCCTGTGCACTTAGCCAGCGTAGGGACCGCCGCCCAGTTGTACCTCGTCGCCTAGGGCGGGTCGTTGCAAGTAGGCAGGGACAGGGCGGTGGGTAGATTAGGGCTCACTTTCCCTTCACCTCCTTCCTGCCATTACAGTTATGGGGGGCAATGTTGTTGTTCTGCAGCCCACAAGGTGCTCCGCGATATCCTGGGCTAATGTGCTCATAAATGCTGATGTGTAAATACTCGTCATTAAAAAGAAACCTCTATATAATTGTGTCTAGGCGATATCTGTTCCTTGGAAAGCTGAGTGACAACCAATATGGCCGACACTTTCTCTTAAAGGTGCAGTCACCAATAATTTCCCACTCTGTTCAGTAATACAAAGTCACGTCCCCTGCTCCCAAATCACTAAGCAGACTTGTCATCCAACTGTCTCCAAAACAGATAAAATGAAGTACTGAATTTGCAAGCTCTCATTCATTCACAGACAGCAAGCAGAGATCTTGTAAATGGAAAGAAACAGAAAATAGGGTAGAAAACTGATGACAAGCGTTATATCATATTTAAAGGACATTTATGATATATCCACAGGAAATCTGGTAAATTATGTTTTGGGGTTTTGAGTGACATCGTTAAGCCCCGCCCCATTCTGACCAAGAACGCCCATAAAACTGCCCAAAACGCCCACTTTTGGGTATAGTTGCATAAACCCCACCCCTTTGACATTAATTTTACAGGACAATCCCACAAAAAAACGGCACAGTTGGATGTATGCAGGAAAATTCCTTAATCTGTCGTCCGATAGTCCAGAAAATGTGATAATCGGCGCAGATCTGTAAAATAATATGGAGTTTCACTAAACCAGAAGACGAAGCCTCAATAAAGAGAACCAATCAGGAGACTCCTCAAGACAGTTGATAATTTGGTAGCCACCTTTAATCCGGAATTATGTTGGCTCCGCCCACACAGCACTAGAACGGCAGATCATGTTGGCTCCGCCCACACAGCACTAGAACGACAGATTATGTTGGCTCCGCCCACACGGCACTAGAAGGACAGATCATGTTGGCTCCGCCCACACAGCACTAGAACTGCAGATCATGTTGGCTCCGCCCACACAGCACTAGAACGACAGATCATGTTGGCTCCGCCCACACAGCACTAGAACGGCAGATCATGTTGGCTCCGCCCACACAGCACTGGAACGGCAGATCATGTTGGCTCCGCCCACACAGCACTAGAACGACAGATTATGTTGGCTCCGCCCACACAGCACTAGAAGGACAGATCATGTTGGCTCCGCCCACACAGCACTAGAACGAGATCATGTAGGCTCCGCCCACACAGCACTAGAACGACAGATCATGTTGGCTCCGCCCACACAGCACTAGAACGGCAGATCATGTTGGCTCCGCCCACACAGCACTGGAACGACAGATCATGTTGGCTCCGCTCACACGCTGCTAGTTTTCCAGATTCCTACTGGCTCCACCCATTATATCTAACTACTGGCTCCGCCCTCACACCAGGAGATTGATAGATTCTGATGACCCCCGCCCAATCTGATGGCTCCTTACTAGATTGACAGATTACTGTTGGCTCCGCCCTTACATCGCTAGACTGACAGGTCAATACTGGCTCCGCCCACACCTTTTAGACTGACAGGTTCAGCCCACATTCAAATAATTTCTGACTCCGCCTACTTACTGGCAAAGCTGTTTCAACACTGAGTCTAAATCCTCCCACTTGCTGGCAGGACGCCGTGCGATTGACGTCACTTGAGAGTTAGCCTCACCTTCTAGCCGCCAGTCCCGCCCCCGGCTGTGACATTGTGTGTGTCATCAGTGTGCGCCGCTGGATTGCGTCTCTTCCCAGTGTATGGACAGGCGGTGATAGAGGAGAACGGAGCGGGTATGTCACCGTCTCATCTGTCTGTAAAGACGGGGGTCACTGCCGATTCACACGTTATAGTATTAAGGCTTCATGTAGCAATGAGCGGCACCGGTTTATTACCCTCGCCCACATAATATAACGGTCTGTGGGGGAGGTGCGTGGAGATGATCTATATTTGTATAAAAACTGTCCCCACGTAAAGGCGTCACATTGCCCCTAGCAACCAATCATCGTTCAGCTCTAATTTTCCCAGCCCAAGTTTGTAAATGAAAGCTGCAATCTGATTGGTTGCTTAGAAGAAGGGGTTTTCTGTGGGACAGGTTGATGCTTGTGTCCGTCTCCATGTTTATTTTATGTTCCATTTCAATTTAATTCCATTTTTATATTATTTAGGGCTACGTGGCGACTTGAGGCGGATGAATTAGCTGACAATTTGGCATTTTCCACACCGCCCAATCAATGACTGTTAAACCTTGTACTGCATCTGAGGCCAACGGTGTGACCCGTAGTTGGGGGGGGGGGGGGGTTATGGCTAATGTCTCCGTGTAGCCCCTGTGGTCCCCTCACTATAGGCTGGGGTGTTAGGCAGGTGTAAATTACTTTATTGTTGCACCATTTATGGCTGCCTGTTTATCTGCTGTTTTTGTGCAGACTGTGTGCTTGTGAACATAGACACCCGCGGACATTTCTGTAGCTGCTCCCCTAAATCTGCAGGTCACGTCTCCAAAACCGGCTGTAGTGTATGCAGTACCGGGCTGGTCTGCGTAGCAACACGAAAACCAGCCCTTCATGTATTTAGTGGCCGATGCAGGAAATGCCACACCGCCGATATACTTCCTGCCAGCAGAGGGCGCCTAGTGGGAGAGGAGGGAATGCTGTGACTACATACTGAGGATTTCCTGCGAGAGGGGGGATGGAGCTGCTCTTACTACTGGGTACATGAGGGGGCTGCTCTGACAGGAGAGGACAACATTTGACTACTAGCGGGGAGGTTGGGGGGGGGACATCAAAGAAACTACTGTATAGGGGAGCCCTAGTCTAATTTATATATTTTCGAACACTGTGTATATATAATATAATCCTAGATCGTGTGTGTAATATAATTTTTTTTAACACTTTTGTAACACCATTGCTTAAATATGAGGCTTTACTTATATTTTGTATTTTTATGTACATTTTAATGTTTCTAACCTCCATATCGGTTACATTGCAAATGCTGGGAGTTGTAGTTTGGCAACGGCGCCGCATGTCAGGAACAGCTGCTATATAAAGTCACTGCCATAGCATTTACATTCTGACCTGTGGATACATGTGGGCAGATGTGAGTGTTGGGGTCCCCCCCCCCCACCCCCTGATCTCTAGAATGAAGAGATGGCAGCGCTCTGCTGAGGGTTGTGGCCCTTTCCTTGGGGATTTGTATATAGTCCGTATTCAGCTGAGCGAAAGGGATCGGAGGCGGCGGACTGCTCAGTAGAGTTCAGGCGCCCTCTTGTTCTAGTGATCGATGGGGTTATCCACGTCCAGACACAAAGACTCACGACGTCAGACCTGTATCTGTGCGGTTAAGGACATGCTGTGGCTCTCTGCCTATGTGTTGCTGAGCGTTTTTGCGGCAGCCCTGATTGGAGGAGAGCCGCTGACTGACAAGATTTACTACTGAGGACCTGCGGATGTGGTGATCAGGGCCTAGTTATTAACCCCTATGGGTATAAATGCCATCGAAAACGCTGTATGTGAAACCGGCTTTATATTGGTATGTTGAACTGTATGGACACGGCGGTGCGGATTATAATGTACTTTTCCATAGACCTCTGGAACGTGTCCACCATTCGTGTCCAGTTTTTGGTATTTTTGGTGCAAGTTTCGGCCTCTGCTTTAGCCCTTGTGGATTTTTTTCCCTTCTGATTGTGTTTCTGTAAAGACGTGGTTATTATATAGATGGAAGACACTCATCTCCATTCTTCATCTACCCTTTTTTCAGTACTCGACGACCCCTCCCATTCGGTATCTCGAGACCCATGGCTACTGCACTATGTCGAGGATGGCAAGGACGTGTTTTCCGTACGGCTACGTTTTCATCTTTCACTAGATGGACGAGGACTAAAACACCACATCAACTTAACGTTCAGTCCGTTTCTTATTTCAAGAAAGTAGACCGCCACGTTGGAGACCTTCGAGATCTCAAAAAACCTTTGACCTATTCTTCGGCCATCAATGACATTGAAAAGGGACAACCAGAACCCGACCACAAGCAGAATAAAACTTCAACCCTTCGGCCAAAAATTAAAAAGCTAGCCTTACCTCTGCATACGGGGGTGAAACCATCGGAGAGACTTGCAAAGACCTATAAGAAAACCAAAACCGAGAATGTGTATGATGATGTGGAATCTTACAGTAGCATGGCGGACCCAAGGGTCTTCCAGCAAAGCAGACCCGAGTACAAATCTCTTTGCTACAACTCGGAACATACTATGGACGTTTCCATGGAGGAAGGTGAAACCATTCTACAAAAAGTGTCTCGTAATGATAATAATCTAGATCCTTCAGAATTGTCCGACTTTTGGGAGAAACTAAGTCATCTACCTGAAAACCTCATTGGCGGATTAAAATCAAATCGGCATTTTGAGAAATTATGTAGCAGCAGCTTAGAAGCTCTTCCGCTCTACACCCATGGGGACCTAATTCGTATCCTGGATGCCTTTGTCCGACTGAAAATTCCCGCAAACCATCCCATTCTAAGAGCTTATGAAAAAGAATTGAGTCATCGCGTGTGGTACCTATCCACTAATGACTTGTTACTGGTGGCCGACATGTGGAGATGCCTGTCGTTCAGTGTCCCGAAATTTTTGGACATAATGTACAGCTATATGAACTTGCGTTGTAGGGACCTAAATTTAGCTCAGGCCATCCAATTAATATACATTATAGGTGAAGGAAGACGTTCCCCCGAAGAGTTGATGGAGAAACTCGAGGCGGTGGTATTGAGATATCTCCAGACCATCAACCTAGAAGAGATCGGTACGGTTTGTCTCGGCTTTTTTAAGACGGGTCATGGATTATCTGAGTACCTAATGAGAAAGTTTGGTGATATGATTGTCGAAAACATGGCAGACATAAGCAACTACTCTTTAGTGAACGTTCTCAAGATGTTCAGGTTCACCCGTGTTGACCATATCGACTTTTTCAAGCAGGTCGGGCAGGTGTCTCGTCAACGTATACCGGATATGGGTATTCAGGGCATCATGCACGTCACCCTGTCCTTCGCCTCGATGCATATTCTGGACGAAGACCTCATGAATACGGTGGCATCAGTTATTCCAGATCGAGTATCTTATTGTAGGAGCAAAGACATCGCCAAGTTGCTTTGGTCTTTCGGTATTTTGACCTATAATCCACCAAATGCCGACGTTTTTTTCTCGACCTTAATCAACGAGATCTCCAAAAATCTCCAAGAGTTTCAGAGCTTTCCCGAACACTTCTTGACTTGTCTTATGGCCCTGGCTTTCTGCCAGAGGTTCCCACTGGATCTACTTGAGGTGGTCTTGAGTGAAGACTTCATCATACAGTCTACTAAAATAAGCCTGTTCGAACTCAAGAAGGATCTGTTCACTATAGCCGATAGCGTAGAGATCGAATGCCCCGACTACACCGGAGGAACCATTTCCCCCCAGCTCCGCCAAGAAGTAACCGAAATGCTTGTGAATTTCTCCAACCAGGACAAATACGTGAAGGAGGAGGCGCTCAAAGCTGCCTCGATGTTAGAAGTCTTACTGGGAGGATCGGAGTTTGTAAAGCACCACATGATCTTGCCTCACACTAGATCGAAAGATCTTGAGGTCCACTTCGATATTCACAACAAGCCCGTGCCAATCAATACAAATATTGTTAACGTCGAACGGTCCCAAAAGAAGAAACCCATTGGCCTTCGAGTCACCGACGACCTCATGAGTCAATTACTGAATAAGAACTTGAACCAAACTCCCGATGATCTTTATGATGGTCCGAGGATCGGTAGTACTATTCATAAATCCAAGAGTACTGCCGAAATCACCGAAGACCTGTTGTCCCAGTTGACCATCGGAAAGGGACTAAATAAAAAGACAGCGAGCAGTC
Source organism: Rhinoderma darwinii (assembly GCF_050947455.1). Lineage (NCBI taxonomy): Eukaryota > Metazoa > Chordata > Amphibia > Anura > Rhinodermatidae > Rhinoderma > Rhinoderma darwinii. The sequence goes on along the minus strand of NC_134687.1, from coordinate 15,234,553 downwards.
CCGAGGTGATTAAGCTGGCCATTCAGGTTACCAACCGGAATCACTATTGTTATGGAAGGAAACGTCTCCTGGGTCTCCACGATATGAAGAGGAGGCAACTGCAGAAGTTGGGCTATGTGGTGGTGGAGCTGCCTTACTGGGAGTGGTATCCTCTAAGCAAGTGTTCACAGTCGGAGAAACTTTCCTATCTGCATTATAAAGTGTTTGGATCTTTGGAGCGTGTGAGGTGATGACTCATTGGGTCATTGGGTCTTCTGTGCTGATGACATCACGATCCTACCTCTGTCGGCAATAGTATATGGGTTCATCAATGATCGACCGGCAAAAGAAGGGAACGAAGACCCGGTCCGGATAGATTCAATTCATGAGTGATAAAGTCCTGAATATTGCGCTGGTTGTGGCCACGTATAGTAGATGTATTACCAGAAAATAAATGATATCTGTGTCCATCACCCCCCGTGCTATTTAAATGATTTCCTATGTGAATATAAAGGCTGCTTTCTTGTCTGTGTGAAATTATTATTTATTATAGTTCAGTTGAATTATTAGGGTGGAAAGGTAAGCGTTAACGTCGGCTTCCGTTTCCGGTAAAGGGTGGAAAGGCAAACGGAAACGTCGGCTTCCGTCTCCCTCACTATTGAACTCCATTCCCGTCTGGAATATCCGCAAAGATGTTTAATAGATGTAGGTCCCAACTTGGGGACCCCCGTTCTCGATATAGGTGCAGGTCCCAGAGCTTGGACCTGCATCTCTCCGACATCTATGTGGATATTTTATAAATGTCTGAGATGGGAATAACCCTGTAACCCCCTAGATGCCGCGGTCAGTGCTGACTCCGACATCTACGGGTCCTTTTACATGGGCTGTGAAAACGAGCGTTGATCGGCGCTCGTTTGCTCCTTCCACCAGGAGCAATGATCGCATGTTTATGGGGACGAGCGCTTGTTACTACGATCGATGGTCCCGATAAATTTCCATCATGTCGGCAGCGCGTCTCCTTGTTTATACGGGAAGATGTGCTGCCAATTAGCGGTCATTTTATTGGCAGCATAAACCAGCAGATCAGCTGATGAACGAGCGTCTGCCTGATCGTTGACCAGAAAACGGGGTGCAAATAGGGCGCTGCAGCCAGAGCCTTATAGGCCGCCTGTCCGTTATACACTGACACGTATAATACATTTTCAATACAGATGCTCGAGTCCTATAGTACATAAAAATAGAAGCCCCCCCCCCCCCGCCTGGGTACAAAGCCCTTTTATTATGGAGATAAAAATATATGTACATAGTTTGTATCTCCACATTCGTAGTGGGCCGTACGATAAAATGAACGCCATATTGAACCTACACGGTAAACGTCGCCCCCTAGTGGGACTGTAAAAAAACGTTTTTAATACAATTTTTAATAATATAAGTAACAAAATATTTAATAAATAACACTGCTTAGTATCACCACATCTATAACAATCCGAACTAGTCAATTCTTGGAGGGTGGGGAAGAAAAAATAAAACTGGCTCTGGCGTGAAGGGGTTAAGAGTTGCCTGGTTTAGACAACTCTTTTTGAAGTGCGTGATTAGAGCATCCGGGATTAAAATGGCGATCCCCCGTACCGGACGTTTCTCTCGTTGGAGGACCCGGCTTGTCATGCATTACGTTGACTGCCCACTGGTTTTAATGGGCACCATGTAGTACTGGTTTTGCTGCCAGGTTCCCCCCTACATTACAGCTGATCTCCGGAGTCTCATCAGCAGGACCCCTTGTGATCATCTAATTCTCAGGGGGCCCTTCTAACCAAGAGGGATTGTCCAAAGTGTAAAAAGTGACCCTGCAGGGTTAACAGGATTCTCAACCCAAGAGTTGCTCACCTTTTGGGCCCTGTTCACACAGTTTTATTTTTTGCAGGCAGAAAAAATTCTGACAGGAAAAATTAGCTTTTTTTTTTTTTTTTTTTTTAAGTGGTTTTGCACCACAAGCGTTTTTTGACACGTTTTTTTGACGCGTTTTTTTCCGTCTCCTGTTGATTTCAATGGGGTTTTTGAAGCGGAAAATTCCTCTAGATAAAGCATGTCGCTTCTTTTTCTGCTCGAGGCAATTGCGGCAGTTTTTTTTGGCAAAAAAACACGGCAAAAGCACTCTGTGTGAACAGGGCCTTATGCTGAGCTGGGAAAACAAGTTTAAAGTGTAGCTAAGCGTTTGACAAACTTCTGACATTTTATAGCGACATGTCTGGAGTTTGGATTGGTGGGGGTCCGAACACTGAGACCCCCACTGATCGCTAGAACGAAGCAGCTGAAGGTCTCGTGTGAGCGCTCAGCCACTTTGTTACTGTTCGGCTTTTTCCGGAAAGCCGATGTATCGTAGTGCGAGCTCATAGACTTTCTATTGCGTCCGTCCTCCGATACATTTATTTCCCGAAAAAGCCGAACAGGAGCGAAGCGGTTGAGCGATCACACGAGACCTTCTACTGCTTCGTTGTAGTGATCGCTGAGGGTCTCAGTGCTCGGACCCCGACCAATCCGAACTTCTGACGTGTCGCTATGACATGTCAGAAGTTTGTCAAACGTTTAGCTCCACTTTAATAATCGCTATGTATTGGGAGTTTGGCGTCAAGCAATAAAACAAGGAAATAAATATTCTCTCTGTATTAATCCTGTAGAAGATACAAAAAAAGACACGACTAAGGTTCATCTGTCGCCGTTGAAACAAAAAATATGTCCAAAATATTTGGGCTTGTGCTGGAGACAATGCAACGTAAAAGCGAATAGAAAACACATGTGGTGGGATTGCTTCAAAATTTTACATTTCTGGAAAGAGGTTATATCTCCATCACCTGAGCTGGGGATTTTAAATATATCTTTTAGCCAACCAGATACCAATCGCAGCAGGATCATCAATTGCTTTAAAATGGTAAGGGGAGAAAAATAGGACGACTAGTATAGAAAACCCGTTACACGGGCTCGCTAGCAAAAAGAATGGTACATTTTTTTTCTAATATTTTTTAAAAATACTTAAGTGTAGTCTCTTCGGGCTTTCCCCCTCTTTTCCACCTCTGGCTATCCCCCCTCCCGCTCTTATCCACCACTCGACCACTCCTCAAATATCCACCACTCCTACTCGAATAACCACCACTCGACCACTCCTCGAATAACCACCACTCGACCACTCCTCGAATAACCACCACTCGACCACTCCTACTCGAATAACCACCACTCGACCACTCCTACTCGAATAACCACCACTCGACCACTCCTACTCGAATAACCACCACTCGACCACTCCTCGAATAACCACCACTCGACCACTCCTACTCGAATATCCACCACTCCTACGCGAATATCTACCACTCGACCACTCCTACGCGAATATCCACATCTCGAGCACTCCTCAAATATCCACCACTCCTACTCGAATATCCACCACTTGACCACTCCTCGAATATCCACCACTCCTACTCGAATATCCACCAGTCCTACTCGACTATCCACCACTTGACCACTCCTACTCGAATATCCACCACTCCAACTTGAATATCCACCACTCCTACTCGAATATCCACCACTTGACCACTCCTCGAATATCCACCACTCCAACTCGAATATCCACCACTTGACCACTCCTCGAATATCCACCACTCCTACTCGAATATCCACCACTTGACCACTCCTCGAATATCCACCACTCCTACTCGAATATCCACCAGTCCTACTCGACTATCCACCACTTGACCACTCCTACTCGAATATCCACCACTCCAACTTGAATATCCACCACTCCAACTTGAATATCCACCACTCCTACTCGAATATCCACCACTTGACCACTCCTCGAATATCCACCACTCCAACTCGAATATCCACCACTTGACCACTCCTCGAATATCCACCACTCCTACTCGAATATCCACCACTTGACCACTCCTACTTGAATATCCACCACTCCTCGAATATCCACCACTCCTACTCGAAAATCCTACGCTTCAACTCTATTGTCCACCACGTCCAGTGTCCTTGTTGCTTCCATCGTCGAAATGAAATAATAATAAGGAATTGGAAGGGAGAGAAATTAGGTTTGGCGCGTATCATAGTTTGGTTGTATTTGGTAAGCGAGGGAAAAGCAGCTGAGTAAAAAAACCACAACTGTGCCTCGGACACCATGTTCTCACCCAGTGTGTGTGTGTGTGTGTGTGTGTGTGTATATATATATATATATAATGATTTAGATGGTAATTGCCAAAGTGAATTGGTGCTATACCTATGAAGTGTACTTAGTGGAATACTAAATTTTCAACAAACTGGTAGAAGATGGTCTAGATGGCTATTCCTGATGGACTCCGACTCAGACAGGAAATAGCTGATATTTCTATTTTCTATATTATTTATTATTATTAGTCAAATTTTTTTTTTTTTCCCCTGTTTTTTTTTAAATATATTTTTGGATGTGGCTCTAGAGGAAATATTTGAGAACATTTTTATGCTACTGTAATGTATTTTAAATGTTTTGGAATATTGTGAATGAATAAAATTACAGCGCAATAACACTGGTTTAAAAAGGATTCTTAACCTAAAATTGAAGGAGATAAAAAAAAATGACCCATATAACGGAGGGCGCCAAGAAAAAAGGTCTTAATTGCAGACAGAGCTTTGGTGGGAGGTTTGTGTTGCAGCAAGCTGCCTCCCAATCACACACCACATCCTTAAGGGGGTTTTACATTTGGCGATTATCGGGCAGACGTGCATTCACAGAAAGCTCGTTGTCCATAGCTCCGTGTGACAGGAGCAAACGAGCGCCGATCAACGATGTCCGCCGGTGTAATAGGGTCCCTAAGTCCCTCGCCATGATTGATGTAAAAAATTGGAGGATGATACTAGCATTGTACAGTGTTTGCTTCATCTGAAATTCTCTGTTCATAATATTCGTCTTGCTGTAGCCATTATTAACCACCAGGTGGCGCTGTGGGTCTTTATGACCGTTCCTGGCTTGTTAAAATATTTGTCCAAAGCCTCTACAAGCAGCGAGCTACCGGAAAGTCGTAACTCTCTCACCCTGGAAAATCCACGGCACAACTGCGCGTTTTACTTTTTCCTTTTCTTTTTTCCCGCAATAAACAATGTCTCACGACTCACCCTCTAAAATATCAGAGAAGAGATCGTTCTATAAAAAAGATAAAGAGAACCAAACATGGTCAACGTAAACTCCACCAGGCAACATGAATAACAGCAGTAAGTGGTTGAAGGGTTATTTGAAAGGCCGATATGTATGGCATACTATAAGGGAGGTGGGCCGATGCCCGTGAGGAAATCCAGCACTGCCAAATGAGAATCCCTACTGCTCGTGGGAGGGAAGGGCTATGGACATAACGTGATTCCCTGGACTCGGTCCACGTTGTGGTACAGGATTGCCCATATTGTTGTTCTAGGGGGGCAATGGCCTCCATATAGAATCGGAAGCACGTGGCGGTACTGTGGAGGCGTCACACCTGTCTATGGAGCCCTATAATGTCCAAAACTGATCTGTAAGACGACCCCGTGCATGAGCTGAAAAACGTAGAGAACCCCAACCCACTCAGGCGTCAGTGATGTGTTGGCTTTGTAGACCCCCCCCCCATCTCATCATCGGTTCACTATGACCGCCAATCCCAGTCACCACTTAGACGGACTGGGTTATTCTATCGGCAATGCTCGCTTGTATCCATCACTACCTCTCCTTGCGTGACGGTGACGTGTCAGAAGTCGCCGTTAAGTATGAGGTTTGTCCGTTCACAAAACGCCACCAGGGCCGGACACATCCCAGGAACCAGGCGGACGATGCTTCAATATATTTTCGATCTTCTAGGTGTTGCTGCGCGGAGAAGTAACAGAATATTCAGCCAGGATGGTCGTAAACCTCTGTCTGCCGCAGTTCAAGCCCTGGGTATTTTGTAACAAGGTAATTATTATTATTATTATATATTTTTTTTTTTTTATTTATTTACTTTATCAATTATAAAATGTGCTCTACAATCTGTAACCATAATTATATAGGTTGACTTCTCGTTACGGCGGCACTATGGACGGAATATGTGGGATATAGACGTCCTTGAATGTATCCCATCTATGGAAAAGCCATATAGACTCTGACGTATGTATACAATGCCATCGAGCCAATGGGGGTCTCCCTTAATAAACCTGTATGGCATATGTCTTATGGGTAGGGGCCTGACCATTGGGATCCTGACAACTGGAGTGCTTGGTCCCCTGAATCCAGTTGGCCATGTTTTACGGGGTCAATTCTTATTGAAGTTTTTGGAAGATATGAAAAAAATTAATTCATTGTGTCATTCAATGGACCCCCCACTTATAAGACATTAAAGAAGCTCGTCCCCTCCCCTGACGTGTCTATTTTAGTAAATAAGTTAGTAAATATAACAATTCTGGAGCATTTTTTCTTAGAACTTTTCATTGTGCCATTCCTCTGTTATTCCTCATGGACGTTTGGGAATAAATTGACAACTGGGTGTTACCAGTTGGGGGTGTGTCCCTACATAGACTGACTATGTCCAATCAGTGCTGACAGAGTGAGATTTGTAGGGACACGCCCCCTTGACCAGGTGCAAGGTAACACCCAAATTTCAATTTATTCATAAATTTCCAGGAAGAATAGCAGAGGGACGGCACAACGCAGGGTTCTAAAAAAAAAAGGTGCTCCGTACCGACAGAGAATGTGGGGCAATCTATTCCTAGCAGCCAGATTGTCAGACGTGACTGACGTGTTCACCATGCTGACAGCAGAGGAGGGAAATGCAGCTTATTGATTGGAGAAGACCTTTAAAGGGAAAGTTCTAAGAGACAACTCTCACCTTTTTATATTTCTTTGATATCTTGAAGCGGCGCTATTTGTTCTTGTTTTGCACGGAGATGCAGTGAATTGTATAGCATCTTGTAACCCCTTCAGGCCCCTTGCACAGGTCCCTATTTTTAATCTGAATTTAGGGACCTATTCATTTCTATGGGCTACGGACACCTTCCTGTATTTTTACGGATGGGTGTCCGTGCCATATAAATGATAGAACATAATTGCAGCACGGACTCCCCATAGAAGTCTATGAGCACTTCCGTAATTACGGACGGCTACAGAGGTGTAGCCGTCCGTAATTACGGAAGCGTTGCTGGGCGACACGCTGTTTGCAGATGTTGCACATCATTTGTGGTTTTCTTCTTTTGGATTCCGTAAATACGGATGAACTACAGACCGTATTTACGGACACCGTTCCTTATATGCGGATGATTTCCGGATGACTATAAATGACTACGTATCCTTATTTACGGACAGTATTTATTTATGGATGGATGAAAAATACGCTTGTGTGCATGGGGCCTCAGTACGTGCGACTACAAGTGGTCACCTAGATGGTAGGCACACGGTTGATAGGCAACCCAAAGAACCAAATCATGGAAATTAGACTTTAAATGGGTTTTCCCATGAGGGACATTTATGACATATCCACAGGATATGTCATAAATGTCAGATAGATGCGAGTCCCACCTCTAGGACTCTCACCTATCTCTTGAACGAGGCCCCCTAAACCCTGTTCTGAAGGGGTTCAGTGTTGTGGCCGAATCGTGTGATTTCCGAACATGAATTATGGAAACCGCGAGCTGCGCTGTTTTCTTCTCACGCGATTCGGCCACAACACAGAGCAGTAGAACGTGGTTTAGCGGGCCCCGTTCTAGAGATAGGTGCGGGTCCCTGTGGTGGGACCCACATCTATCTGACATTTATGACATCCTGTGGATATGTCATACACGTTCCTCATGGGCAAAACCCCTTTAACATTTCAATATATATATAGTGCTTTAGGGATATTTGACAAGCCGTTATGCAAAAGATTGTGTTTTTTGTTTTTATTGCCTAAAAATCTTTTCCTTCTTTAGATCAGTGCTGACGGATACGAAGTGGAGAATCTGGTCTCGGAAGACCTCGCTAAAAGGAACCGTGGTTTCCGCTGTGAATATTTCATTAAGCCTCCTATACACCTCACCTTCTCTTTCCCATTCAATATAGATATATGTAGGATTAATATAGACACCTCTTCTGGGGGCCACCAACACTTTTCAGGAATAGACATTTATACAGCTACCTCCACCAACAAAATGTCTTGGAATAACCACGAGTCGCACCAGGCGGCCTTGGTTGGCCAGACGCTGGACAAAGAAGTCTTCGTTTTGGTGGGGAAAGTCGTGCTAAAAAATCAAAGCAAGGCTACGTTTAATAACCGAGGCTTCAAACCAAGACACCCATTCCATCAAACCGATAACGTGATGTCTTACCATGGGTCATCCTGCCAAGATCTGTGGAACAAGGGGCAGCACTCTCTCGGTAACGTGACCCACCTGAAGATCTGTATAACGCACGTAGCTGGGGGGACGCCCTGCAGTATAAAGAGGGTGGAGGTGTGGGGACAGCCGGCAAAGACTTGCCCTAAGGAGGTGGTGGAGAATGTTTACCAGATTGCTTGCCTAAGTCTTCCCCATGGCTTCGGGCAGCAGCGTCCCGTATCGCCTATGGAAAGTAACCACATGTCTTATAGCAACTCGGAAAATACCCAGCACACCCTGAGCGAGCTCGCCAATATTCTCCAAGATGTCCCCGAGGAGTTCCTGGACCCAATTACACTGGAACTCATGACTTTTCCCATAATCCTACCGTCGGGTAAAGTTATTGACCAAAGCACACTCGATAGATGCAACCAAAGCGAAGCGTCATGGGGCAGGATGCCAAGCGACCCGTTTACGGGTGTTCCTTACAACCCACACTCACAGCCGCTCCCTCATCCAACACTGAAATCTAGGATAGACTACTTTCTCTTACAGCACAGTATCCCTGGCTCCAACCTCCTGGGAAGAGCTCGGGTTGGTGCCCCGGTGACTCCTTCTTCCATAGCTTTGTCCTCCATGAAGAGGAAAGTAGAGTGGATGGAGGATTCGGCCAACGATGGCGATAATGTAGACACCTACTTCTCAGCCGTTAGTGGCCTCACGTCTACATCCGAGTTCGGCGCCAAGAAGTTGAAAACGGAAAATGACGGTCACGCGTCACAGATGGATTGCTCAAATTCAGGTATTCGCAACGTTCTCTGCACAAATATAGCCACGTTGATAATATACTTTATATTTAAGGGGGTATAAGTCAACCCTGGTCTAGATGCCCTATGTGGCGTGGACCCTCCTCTGAGCCACAATGGAGAGCCACTCCGAATGGCTGCCATGTTATGCTACATTTCCCCCTAGCCATAGACGGCTTTCCCCCAGCGAGATCAGCAGTTTACCTGGGATGCTGGAAGATCGTCGTCGCCGCTGCCGCAACTACAATATGAAAAAGGTTTTCTCAGATGAGACGTCCCCTTTAATGGGTTTTTTACCTCATTTACTAGTCTGGTAAAACGCGTAAGCAGCAAGCAAGGTAGCGCAGATGTCGGGCCCGCTGCTGCTTTGTCTTCTGTGGTTAACAGAACAGTCGGAGAGGCTACACAGGACATCTCTGCGTTCTGGCAAACTGTGTGGTTTCTCCTACATTGGGGAGGGGGCCCTCCTTGCGGTCTGACAGTGCTCGGGGGGTGGCTCTATATATTTCACTTTTATTCAGCCTCTATACCAGGTCCCTGCTGGACCTGCTATATAGGAGGCGGAAACCATAAAATTGAGCCACAGGCTGCAGTGTTATATATGGGAGGATTTTCTTTAACCAGTTCAGTTCCGGGCTATTTTGATCCTTCAGGACCAGACACCGTTTAGCCCTTTTTAGCACTCGTTAGTTAAACGGCTATAACTTTTTGATTTGTTGGGCTAGCGACGTGATTTTTGTGATTGTTTTTTCCGTAGACAATGCAGGTTTCTTTTTTATCGTTTTTATACACATCCTTTTTGCTATTTTAGAATTTTTAGGCTTAAAGTTTGAAAATAATAGTTAAAAAAATAAGCTTTTTTACTTTTCAGCTATTTTTTTTTGGTAATAACATAGTTTTACCCTAAAATAGACCTTTTATTTGTGATCGTCATTGTCTACTATAAATTTGTATATATTACATGTCTATGTTAGGGTAATTGGGTCAGCGCTAGCGTTACAACAATGATTGGTGGGGGGGGGAACGTTTTTTTGGGGTGGGTATTTTATGTGTATTTATTATTATTATTTTTTTTGCACTTTACTTTTATTTTTTTATTACTATGGTCTTTTTTTGACCTTTGAGGGACTTTATATATATATTGAGCTGCCTCTATTCCTATACACAGCGAGCATTGAGCGCTGTGTAAAAGGGATCGGAGAAGACAGAAGCCGCGAAAGCTGCTTCTATCCTCTCCACAGGGTCCCCGGCAGTCACTGACAGCCGGAGACCCGACATTCAGCTGCCCGATCGCTTGGGCAGCAAGTTAAAACCCGCGCCGTAAATAGTCTATGGCGCGGGTTTTAAGGACCCTGACCGCTGGCCGTAAATACACAGCCAGCGGTCGGGAACCAGTTAACTTAAAACTCGGGTAGGATGTAGTGTTATGTACAGATATTTCTCTAGCTGCCCCTATATTATAGGTAGAAAAAAAATGGTAAATAGTAAAAGTTGAATTTTTATTGGTAAAAATAAAGGCGCAAAAACAATTACGGAATTTTTAACACACTTTCAAAATAAACAGAACTGTAACAACCCCAAACAATACAGTGAACACGTTATTTATGGTGATCGGAAAACCCATCAAAAAAGTTAATCCACTTATGTATGGCAGAATGGCGCCAAAAAAAAAAAAAAGTACAGCTAGTCCCGGAAAAAACAAGACCTCATCCGGCTATGTTGACGTTAAAATAAAAAAGTGCAACATCCAGGCGGTAAAAAGGTTACATTAGAAACTTTGTGGTATACAGCTGCATCTCTACTACTTTTGGTACAAGCACCACTGGCGACCTTGGTGTATAATATACTCGGTGGATGAAAGATTTATGTGGGCCCTTGAGCGACTCTATCGCTATATCTCTATATCTCCCATACACTGCACACATACGGAAGAGAACATCCTGCTCACCTATCGCTTTGTAACCCACTCTCAGAAACTGCAGCAATATGGAGGAGATTACACAGCAGTACTGAGCAGTGTAGTGCTGAATTCAGCACTGGGGTGAGATATAAGGGTATGTGCACACACACTAATTACGTCCGTAGTTGACGGACGTATTTCGGCCGCAAGTACCGGACCGAACTCAGTGCAGGGAGCCGGGCTCCTAGCACCATACTTATGTACGACGCTAGGAGTCCCTGCCTCGCTGCAGGACAACTGTCCCGTACTGTAATCATGTTTTCAGTACGGGACAGTAGTTCCACGGAGAGGCAGGGACTCCTAGTATCGTACATAAGTATGATGCTAGGAGCCCGGCTCCCTGCACTGAGCTCAGTCCGGTACTTGCGGCCGAAATACGTCCGTCCATTAAGGACGTAATTAGTGTGTGTGCACATACCCTAACACTTACTAGAAGCTGCAGCAGCAATATGGAGGAGATTACACAGCAGTACTGAGCAGTGTAGTGCTGAATTCAGCACTGGGGTGAGATATAACACTTACTAGAAGCTGCAGCAGCAATATGGAGGAGATTACACAGCAGTACTGAGCAGTGTAGTGCTGAATTCAGCACTGGGGTGAGATATAACACTTACTAGAAGCTGCAGCAGCAATATGGAGGAGATTACACAGCAGTACTGAGCAGTGTAGCTGTGAATCCAGCACTGGGGTGAGATATAACTCCTAGTAGAAAGCTGCTGCAGGGTTTGTGTCTCTCTCTGCCTCTCTCTCAATCTGCTCTCTCCTCTCCATAGACCCCTATGGGCAGCTGTAACCTGATCCCTCAGTGAGCTGATAGTTCATCTTGTCTTGAAGAGAGAGATTTAGCAGTAAATTCAGAGTGAGTGAACAGTTAGGAGGGGGGAGAGGAGACTTAACTGGAGAAAGATGCCGTTTTCTCTCATAAGATATATTACAAAGTTTCTTATATTCACTTGTACTATTGATTTATATATATTTTTTTCTCCAAGTCAGTGACCGTATAAGAAATGGTATAAGAATTTTTAAATATGTTTTTTTTTTACAGAATATATTGAGTATGTTGCCTGGTTATGTAGCAGAACAAGACAGAAAATATAGTAGGGGAGAAATAAGGAGACCACTCTGGTTTAGCTGGTAGAAGCCGTAATGCACCTTTAGGTAGCAAATGTGATTTCAATGGAATCTACATAGAAGCCGCTGCCTGAACCGACACTTGATAATCAATAGTTAAAATAAATCACATAGTGTCACACGACGGGGCTTTGTGGGAAGAAATAGACGTACAAAAACGCACCAGAATCTGCCCCTTTAAAAAAAAAAAAAAAAAAAGTCATTTGATACCGTCAAAAAATTTCCATACAAATGTAAATCTGTAGGAGGCGCTATTGAGGAGCAGAATTAATATATAGCCGTTGGGTGTATTTACGATCTATAGTGTCCCAAAAAAATGATAATGAGGGAACAAGGGATAAGGCGTGCTGCCAGAATAAAGGAAAGGCTTCCAGGTGTCATTTATTGGCAGATTCTATTATTATCAATGTGTTTCGAGCTAAAAACCAACCTCTTCATATCAGGTCCGAGTATTTTTGTAAGAAACGATCCATAGGTCAAGGACGGCAGCCTATAAAGAAGAGAGGTCCCTCTGATGTCACTAATAAAACCCTGATGACATCACCAACCATGTTTTCCAACATAACCAGGCGGCCATGGCTCATCCTAAAACATGATCCATAAATACAATGTTGTCACCACACATAACTGCCGCTATTCAAGACCGGTAAGACGTACATATTCATGTGTTTGGTGATTCGGATTCACACAAGAATCAACTACACTTAATATTCATCAGAAGGTGATGTCATCAGAATCTCTCAGTAGTGCAGCCTCTGACTTTGGGCCTGTAACTTTAAGCGATCATATCTCCGACTAGAAGTAAGATATTAAAAACCAGTTTTAACATGTTTCATGTACACTTAAGTGACTCTCTACAATTTCTTCCGGTAGGTCCCCTTTACAATGTTGAGAACTGCTGAGTAAGTGAGACATGAAGATGTTTGTCACTTGGTCAGTAAATGTACAAGTCTTGGACACTTCTGTAAGATTCATTTTGTTTTTGTACACAGTGTCAATATCTCATGAACAGAGACTGACACAAAGCCTGGACCAGGCCCTCACCACAGCCCTGGGGTCCATGCCCTCGTACACAGCAAAGTTTATGAAGAGTCAACACCAAGGCTTTCGCGCGGAGGGTGTCGGGAGCCCACCCTGGACCGCCGCCTCAACATTTACTGGTATTGTTCTGGACAAAAAGTCATGTTTCATGGGTGTCTTCGTTGTGTTTGCCAACCATTTTTGATCATACTAAATATTGAAGACTGCAGGGAGGACACGCATTTGTCTTCCCTGCATCTCTCGTCCACCTCATTTGAAGCTGGAAGTCCTGGATTCGATAGCAATTGCGATAGTTCCTTCATTTTGAGTCCCCTTTCGTTTACCCTTCTTTGGGGAAGCTCCAGGCGCATATGTCAAACGCACACCTAGACTCCCGTTATACCGATGGAGGCCATACGAGTGTCTTTTTGGCCTCTGTTGGGCTGGTATACTTCCGCATACCGTTTTTTTTTTTGCCTGATCGAATAGTGTAGTCGACAATGATCTATCCACGGGGACCCGCAAAAAAAACCATATACCACGTGGTATAATTTTTTTTCATTATTAACGTTCTAGCTTAAGAGTGGTGGATGCCACTGTATTGCATCGGTCACAGGCATTCGTTTAACGTATACGTCATTAACTTTTCATGACCTGATCCGTTAAAAAGGTGCCATATTAGTCTTTGGGTGACGATACCACCGTTAGGCCTCCGCCACAGCCTACCTTTAACGTATATATCGTGAGCTTTCCCCGGCACATACGCCAAACGGAGACCATAAACGCAGTGTGAAAGGGGCCCTTACAGTGACAAGTGTTTTATTGGTTTTGTGCTAATAGGAGATGATTAGTCAGTGGGTGGTCAGGAAGTCATGGGGGGGGGGGGGGGATTTTACCCTCTATTGTCCGACCGTTTTCTATAAGTGGAAATTCTGATTCTGTATTGAATTCGCCTTTGAATATGGTGTTACTAAAGCGCATGTCGGATCTTTATTCTACAGAGCACGCTAGGAGCGGCGCGTTTCAAGCCTGCACTTCGTGTATGAGGACATTTTCAGCTTATTGTAAAACGGAGCCCATTTATCAGCTTTCCTGCGGACACCTTATGTGTCGCCCTTGCCTGGCTGAAATACAAAAGTCCCTCTCCGTGGTCTGCAGAAATTGTAATCGGACCGTCGCCACCCGTGACGTCATGAGGGTCCACCTGTGAACGCCGCACAGAGCGGAGGAGCCAATCACGTAGATCTTCCTCCTTCCGGGATGTAACGCTTAAACGGGACACTACCTTTGCTGCTAATCTCTACAGACTGGTGCATATTTATTTAGAAAGGTCACGTTAGGAGTTATAAGAGGCGACAGAGACTTGGCGTCTCTGCTGTCTCATAGCTGTGTAATGAAAAGCCCCCCAAAAATATTGGTTATGTGTTTACAATGGGATTCCATTCCGTGTTATATTAAAACATGGACGCCTGATGGAACCTGATTTGGAATCAAGTGCAATTGTGTATCGTGATCTCCATGCTTTTCTTCCTCGGTGCCTGGTATGTTCCCCTTGTGGTTTCAGTACATTGATATGGCGAATAACAGCATACAGGCCTCGTGACGCCATTTATTGTCACCCGCTGGTCACCCGAGAATTTCTGTAGTAATATAATGGCCGTACTTGAGCACCCCCTGTGTACAGATTGCCCTAGTCTTCCTTCAGTTGGCTAATGGGGATATTAAATAAATTGACGCCAATACGTGTTCAAGGAACGGAGTTCTAAATGGGGGTTGGGGCTGCGGGTGTCCAATACATATAGCATTGAATTATGTATACATCTGTTGTTTTTTTTTTTTTTTTTGTAACCTTCCTGTCATATGACATGTCAACATGTCAGTACTTTGGTTCAAGTACAGTTTGCAATATGGCAGTCTCCAATAATTAAACACCTCAGGTACTTGTTCAAGATTCGAGAACTAATTCCGGAGTAGTTTTCTTTTGTTGCCAAAACGGTCCTCGTCCTAGCACTTCTGGATATGTTTTCTTAAAGCGGTTTTCCGAGCTTATGAAAAACACAGGAAAGTACCTCTATGTATCGGAGTGCCCACCAGATGATGCCACCATAGCTCAGAAGCAGTTATTTTTCATCATCTTACCAAGCTCTGTGCAGCACTGTTGTTTTAAGTTTGCTAGAGCTTGCTGTGGATGGGATTACCATGCAAAGAACTAGAGTTCCTATGATTCCTCTAAGGCATTGCCTAGATTTACAACTGCCTGCATTCCCCTCTGTTACATGGTGTAAGGTACTGCTGTAATTACTGCACTATTTATTGCCTAGCGTGTTAAACACAATCCCTCTAGAGTGTATGGGACGTCGCATAAGCAGGACATGATCATGTAACTACATGAGGCTAACAGAGGCAGTTCAGCTACAGACAGCACATTAGTAAGTGGTTAATCTTACTGCATTAAAACCATTTACACACACACATATGTAAGATTTGAAAACCCCTTTTGTAATACTAGGGGATGGGAGTTTATGAAACCATGCCAAGTATGGATAAAGGCGATAGAACATGGATCTTATTTAGCATCTTTACTGCGTGGTCTGTATGGCAGGATGGTGGAACGTGGTGGGACTTAGACTGCGAGTACTTGATGTGCTTTTTCTCACCGGTGGTTTAGTTGCTTGTAGGTTGCAATTCGTTCTGTCCTTGCTGTATTGGAAATCGACCTTCCATGAACTGATGAGCTTGAGAAGAGAGTTGGGCACCAATGGAAGAGTGTGTGCTTATGTTAGATAGCCAATATGAAGAGGTGGGAAGCATGGCAAAAAGGAAACTACATCATGAGCCTTTGACACAATCAGAAATGAGGCGGCAAGTTTTTTGGACTCCAGAAGACTACGCTGAGCACTGTAGCAGAGGTGGAGTCCCTCATCCTAGTTCTGTTCTCATGGATCAAAGTTAAAGGGCAACCAAGAGAAAGAAGATTGTAGAGGTAACTTAGTACTACCAAGCATCATATAAGTTATTAATACCACAAGTACACTGCCCCTTTAAATGTATTTCCTTTTTTTATTACGAAGTATTTGAAGGAGAGCTGCAGTCAAAGATGAAATCTTGTCGGCGTGTGCTTCTTACCTGTGCGTTGTGAAGACTTTGCTTTCCGTGTATTCAAGGTTGCAATTCTTGGCTGTTCTTTCCATGGCTTATGTTTTCTATTGCCAGAAAATGGCAGTTAACCCTGTATGTTATTTATATTTACTTACGCAGGTTTGTGACAACTAAGCTCCGCCCAGGTTAGGAAAGATGAAAAAATTGCTATTGGAAATGATACAAGAGAGATAAAATACAGTAAAAAAATAAGATGTCTACATTTTCATTCTAGATTTCAAGTCTGACGATCGCTAGTCTCCTATAGAAGATCGTCCGTCTAACCTGATGTGATGACTGGAGTTGTCCTTTAAATACGGAAACTGGTTTTGCAATTCAATCTTTTGAGTATCATTCACTAACACTTGTAAATGACCCTCACTGTGCTTTCTTGCTGAGACCACGGCTATGAATGAAGATAAATAAAAAAATGTCATGAAATGTTTTTGAAGTACTCCCATTTTTGATTAGTTGGCCATTCTGTAAGGCCCCATACACACGACCGTAAAAAAAAACGGTCCGCAATTACAGACCCGCCCGGTACTATTGGCCGCTGACACCTTTCTGTATCGCTACGGATAGGTTTCCGTGCCGTAGAGCCGTGCCGGGAATTATGGAGCATGTCCTACTTTTTGGATTTTACAGGCCGTGCTCCCATACTTTGTATGGGATCACGGCACGAAAATGCAATCGACGGCCGGGCGTGCCCGCAATCGCGGGTTGTGATTACGGGCACGTAACCATAACGTTACCATAAAGCTCATTGCCAGAACACTGTGCAGATTTCTGTTTTAAGAGCTAATATAATCACTTGAGGGTCTATGGATGCCCACTTGAAAAAAGTGCTGTTAATTTTTTAGCGTTCTTGTAATTCGTTCTGTTTTTGACTGATGGCGGAAAATGTCTGCCCCCTTTTTTTGACAGAACAGACTGAATCTTGGTAAAATGAAGCACGGTGTTGACTAATATTTATCATTTGGTAACTTTTTTTTATCATATAGTGATCTATGTATGCTCCAACATGAAAACAAATCTGGATTATTGGAGAACTGAAGTTTTTGAAAATTTGATCAAAGCAGGAGCAGGTTTTACCTCCAGGCGCAATACAGAAAATTGTATTGTCATTAAGATATTCGAACTTCTCGGGCATTTTTCGGACATTTGGAGTGGTTGTCGGCCTCCTCCGGCCTTCGTTCATTTTGGTATCATGTTCTGCCGAGACGAACATGACAATTGGAGGATCGTTATTTATCTTAAGTTCTGTCTACGGCCGAGTACATGTCGTGTCGAGTATCCCTTGTCCCTCCATGGCCTGATGGCTCTTTTTGAAACTTGCAGTCGAACTTCTTGAATTACGTGGATACAAGTTCGACAATGAGTGGTCTTAGTACAGTTCCCAAATGTTCTTTAAGGATATTTAATGCACCGAAATTGCCTGTTTTTCGTGCCTTTGTGTGAGTCGATTCTGTTTAAACTTCAAGCCTACATTAAAAACACGGGCTGAATACTTCCACAGCGCCGTCCTGTTTTGCCCCAATCTTCAATAATCTACTGACGGGGGAATAAACTGTAAGAACGTGTACTAAGTTCTAGTCGAAACTGGTTACCAGGTGATTGATGTAATGTATGCCGCATTAAAGGGTTGTAATATTTGTGAATGTCGTGTGCTTTTATTTAACCTAAAAAAATGTATAAATTTTATTTTATTTTTTTGGAGGAAGGGCAAGTGGCAGCCCTCATGACTCACGCGTTTCTGCATTGTTTCAATACTTCTGAACCTTTCTCTCACTTGATGTTCACTTGGAGCTGACCCCTCGGATATTTTTTAACCTTACTCAGTGCTACCGAGCTGCTAGGCCAGTTTGGTGCAATAACGGTCAGTCGGCCCAGTATTACCTTCGGTAAAATAATCGTATCATGGTCCTGGATGACTAACGCAGCAGGTACAGTTTTCCTCCTTTGCCGATTTTATCTTCTAATCCATGTTTACCCATCTGTGCCGTCTATTATATCCTCAAAATTGCAGTTGAACTATTTGAGACACAGAGCATAGATTTCTTTAAAAAAGTATATCCAGTTCTTCTCTAAACTCCAGACGTATGTGGAGTCATCTTGAGGTAAAACAATCCTCCCATCCCAGGACAAAATTATAACTATGATGGGGTATATGGAGTTATATTACCTACTGCCCTCCAGTTGCGCGCCGCAATGGAGTTCCCTCTGCGTTGTCCCAAACTGACCACCGCGTTTCACAAACTGAGTCTGAGACACTCCCTTTGTTCTCGAATTGGCCAGAACTGCTCACGTGAGTAGCTGTGGCCAATCCGAGAACAGTGGGAGTGTCTTAGTCTAAGTAGTACTGCAGCCATGTTGGGGCAGCACAGAGGGGGATCCACGGCAGAGGGACCAACTGGAGGGCGCCAGGTAATATAACTCCATATACCCCATCCTATTTAAAATGTTGTCGTAGGACCAGAGGGTCCCTTTAACTAATCCAATAAGAGATGATAAAATATGTTGTAGAATATTCAGTTCCGCGACATACAAGGGCAAGGTGCAGAAATATAATAAAAAGATGAAGGGCTATTCCCATCTTAGTCGATAATGGCATATACACGGGATATGCCATAAAAGTCTGATAGGAGGGGTTCCCAGCTCTGCTACCCATACCGATCTCCAGAACTGGTGTCCTCTAACCCATGTCCTGCTTGTTTGGTTGTTTCCTTAACTCCCATAGAACAAAATGAAGAGAGCCGTGCACCTCTACACTTATGGCGGACTGGACCCGCATCTATCGGACATTTATAGCATATCCCATGGATATGCCATAAAAGGCTGAGATGTAAATAACCTTCAAACACAGAGGTGGTTTAGTTCTTTGTAGCTTATGATCGTTCTGTCCTTGCTGTGTTGTACATCGCTCTCCGTGTGCTGACTTGGTGAGCTTGAGAAGAATGTTGTAAGAGTGCGTGCGTGTACAAGATGCAGTGTAAAGCATGGCAGGAAGAAAGCTACAACATAAGCCAATAACAACATCAAAATTGGGATCCTTTCATTTTTATCCCTTCGCAATTGTTGGTACCAGGTGTCCATACTATGTTTTAGCCTTTGAAGGTTTTTCGTGCGTTACTGTAGTCTGAGAAAAAAACAAAATGCTAACGGCATCATGTGCTTTTCGTTAACCCGTTAGTGACCGCCGATACGCCTTTTCACGGCGGCCACTAATGGGCTTTATTCTGATGCATTGGCCTTGTCACGGCGCTGCAACAGGATAAATAAACAGCAGGGAGTCGTTAAATCTCACTGCTCTGAGCTACCAGAGGTAGCTGGGGGCGTCCCTGATCTAACGGGTGAGATCGATATCAGTATCGATCTCACCCGTTTAACCCCTCAGATGCAGCGCTCAATAGCGAGCGCCGTATCGGAGTGGTTTTGGAGAGAGGGAGGGAGCTCCCTCTCCCACCGACACCCGGCGATCAGATCGCCGAGTGTCTGTGTCTCCGATGGCAGCCAGGGCCCTAATAAAGGCCCCCAGGTCTGCCTTTAGTAAATGCCCACTAGGTCATGCCAGAGTTTTAAACGGACAGGCAGTAAAACACTGCAATACAAAAGTATTGCAGTGTATTATAAAAGCGATCGGAGGATCGCATATTAAAGTCCCCTAGTGGGACTAGTAAATAAAAAGTTTAATAAAGTTAATACATTTAACAAAATAAATTAAAAAAAATGAATTATTAAAAAAACTAAATAAAGTAAAAAAATTACGCATATTTGGTATCGCCGCGTCCGTAACGACCCAGACTATAAAGATAATACATTATTTAACACGCACGGTGAGCGCTGTAAAAAATAAAATAAAAAACAATGCAAAAATTGCTGTTTTCTGTGAATCCAGCCTTTAAAAAAAATTCGATAAAGAGTCGCATCTACTCCAAAATGGTACCAATAACAACTACAAGTCGTCCCGCAAAAAAAAGCCCTCCTACAACCGCATCGGCGGAGAATAAAAAAAAGTTATGGCTCTTCAAATATAGAGACACAAAAACAAATAATTTTGAAAAAAAAAAGTGTTTTTACTGTGTAAAAGTAGTAAAACGTACAAAATCTATACGAATTTGGTATCGTTGCAATCGTAACAACCCGCTGAATAAAGTCATTGTGTTATTTATACCACACGGTCAAAAAAGAGTGGCAAAATTTCTGGTTTTTTTTTTCTATTCCCCCCCCCCAAAAAAAAGTTAATAAAAGTTAAGCAATAAATTCTACGTACCCCAAAATGGTGCTATTAAAAAATAAAACAAGACCTTATACAGCTAGGTCGATGCAAAATAAATGCGACGATGGAAAAACGTAAAAAATAGCTTGGTCATTAAGGTCTAAAATAGGCTGGTCATCAAGGGGTTAAAAAACCTTTTGTTGATAATGTAGAGAAGAGCGGTGAGACTTGATCCGAGTAAAAGGCTGAGCCGTATCACAATGGACCCCAGCAGGACGTCTGGTGGGAAGATAATCTCATACGGAAGCCGTGATGGGTCCAAATTTGCAGAAATTTGTTCCACCGGTTCTTGGCATTTGAAGGTTCTTTATGAGCAGGTGTTACCCCTACACGACACCTCTGTCCCCCAACTCCTCCTCAGGACTCCTGGATTGTCAAATGGATCGAGATTTACAGTGGCATAACTGCAATCTCCGTATAATCCCTTGCTCCTCATACATTTGAATACCCGTACAATGAAGTTGGACCTACAATGTGTCAAATCGGCAAGAGAAAGATGTCCATGATCTGACTGAATTCATGTCTTGCAGATTTCAAGTTGTCTTAAGGCGATCTAACACAGGCCAATGATCGGGCAAATGAGCGTTCCCGATCAAACGCTCCTTCATCGGCTGATCGTATAGTTTACGCTGCATTAAATATTCTCGGCGGCCCATCTCTCTGTGTAAACAGGGAGACTTGCTGCCGACATGATAGAAATGTATGGGGACGAGCGATTGTGGTAATGACCGCTCGTCTCCATACTTAACCAATCATCGCTCTTTGTGAAAGGAGCAAACTAGCGCCGATCAACCAGCTGTCTCGTTGATGGCAATTGTTTTCACGGTCCATATCAGGCAAGGAATTCCGGTCGAAAATACCGCACCAAAACTGCAATACTTAGCAGGCCGGCCTCCTGTGATGACGTTTCATCCCAGGAGACCGCTGCAGCCTGTGATTGGTCACATGGGATGACGTGTCATCCAGGCCAGCCTCCTGAGATGATGTTTCATCCCATGTGACCGCCGCTACAGCCTGTGATTGGCTGCAGCGGTCACATGGGCTGAAACGTCATCCCAAGAGGCCGTGCTGGAGGGAGAAACACAGACTTCTGGATAAGTATGAGTTTTTTTTTTTTTTCCCGTGTTGCATTTTTTGCAGCGGAATTCCGCTGCGAACCTGCCGCAAAAAAACGCAACAACTGCTATTTGTTACGGGATTTACCTCCCATTGAACTCAATGGGGAAATCCCGCTATAAATAAGCAGCGTTTACGCGAATACAATTGACGTGCTGCGGAATATAATTCCGCACCGCATGTCAATTTCAGAGCGTTTCTTCCGCTTCGTAGTTACGCAGCGTGTGGATGAGATTTGTTTTATCTCATCCACTTTGCTGCTACTGTATTTGCTGCAGATTTTGGCAAAAACGCAGTATTTACGCAACGTGTGAACTGACCCATTGGGTGCCGTCACACGCGGCAGGTTTTGTTGCAGAAATTTCTGTGACTGGGAATCCGTTCTGTTCATCTGAATGTGGTTGTTTCTACAGCAGGTGTTTGGATTTCTGCCAGTTCCCTTCAGATGATTTTCAGTTGCAGCAAATTTTTGTAACGTAATCTGCCACGTGTGACTGCGCCCATAGAGGCAAATGTGCACTTATATTAGGTAATATATGGTAGAATATTTTAGGTAGGAAATGACAACACGTTTTCACCCAAATTTTTTTTAATTTAACCAGTAAGGTTCTGTTCACACCATGTCAGAGCCCTCAGCCTTATGTCGGGAATGTTTCCTAATGTATTCCTCCGACTAAAGGCTTCGATGTATGCCCCAGTATACACATACAGCGCCGTGCATCGTCCATAGGTTCCTATGATAAAACGTGCACTGCACAGTAAACTTTTTTTTTTTTTACTAAAAACCTCTGTATAGAATGGGGCGATCTACTACGCTATTCCATATAGTAAAAAAAGATCATTAAAATGGAGAGATATATCGCCACAAACCTCCCCGGCACACGTCGCGTCAATGGGGCCCTAAGCATATGTTGGGGGGGGGGAGGTGCCGGGAGTTTTCCAAGCACATACATTGAATTTAGTGCCCAAATGGGATGTGAACACCGCCTAACCATGGGGCCCCACTTCACTTTGACCGTTTCCAGCAGCAAGTGATGTTTTTGGACATGCAAAGCAATTGATTATTTTGGTCTCCACTCGCCTTTTCCTTCTTTCCTTGGCCTCCCAGTGATGTTCACGTTCATGTTTCATTGCCCTTTCCATTCTGCCCTACATCATCCCATAGTGATCAGTTTCTTTACTTCACCTCTGCATGGAGATGGGCCCCGTTGAGCCCTATAGTAGCTGCTCTGCCTGCTACCGGGGTTGTTCCGACCAGAAAAGTTCCTAGTCCATAGCTGGGTTTCTCTAATTGTAATATGCATAGTCGATGGGAGCAATTGCCTCCCGATCTTTGGTCTTTAGTAGCAGCTCTTCCTAAAAATACTGAATGCGATGTTTTTGAGAAAAGATCCTTTAAGATTCAGATGTAAATGTGTCCTGAAGACACTTCTTATTCCTATGGGACTTATTAAACTGGAATAATACCGAAAATGTGATTCATAGGAAGCCACCGACTTGGTGGGGTGAGTCGGGAATTAACTGCGCTCTGTTGGAACAGTGTGACTTGTACCTTAATAATACTGCCGCAGAGGGAATAGTCCCGGCAGTACCGTAGCTGAATTCCAGGTGGTCGCATAATTTGAATGTAGACAGGAAGCTAAACCTGACTCATCCTGGTATTGGTGAAGATGAACTGTTCTGAGCACCACATACCACTCCCCTCAAGACTAGTGGGAGTGGCTATTATTATTTAAAGCGCCTGCTCACTTGCCTTCATCAGCGTTTCTGACCTGGCTGTGTCCATTTGTAAGTATGGCCTTTTTCGGTGTTTTTTTAATTTAGTATACTCCTCAAAAGGCTCTGTGTACATGGTCATATTATGGTTTTGTGTATGAGCCTAACATCGATCAACAATAAAATTATAACCACTGACAGGTGAAGGGAATTACATTGATGATCTGGTTACAATGGAACCGGACAAGGGCGGGGGATATTAAGCAGCAAGTGACCAGTCCTTGAAGTTGATGTTGGAAGCCGAAAAAATGGTCAAGCATAAGAATCTGAGCGACTTTGACAAGGGCCAAATTGTGATGTCTAGACGACTGGGTCGGAGCATCTCCAAAACGTCCGGTCTTGTGGGGGGTTCCCTGTGTGCAGTGGTTAGTACCTACCAAAAGTGCTCCAAGGAAAGACAATCGGTAAACCAGTCACGGGCGCTCAAGGCTCATATAGGTGCATCAGGGGCGAAGGCTAGCCCATCTGGTCTGATCCTACAGAAGAACTACTGTAGATCAAATTGCTGAAAAAGTTACTGCGGAGCATCGCAGCTTGCTGTATATAGGGATGGGTAGCCACAGTCCAGGCAGGCTGCCCATGCTGACCCCTGTCCACCACCGAAACCGCCTACAATGGACACGTGAACATCAGAACTGGACCATGGAGCAATGGAAGAAGGCGCCTGGTCTGATGAATCACATTTTCTTTTACATCATGGCCGGGTGCGCGTGCGTCACTTACCTGGAGAAGAGATGGTACCAGTGAATTATGGGAAGAAGACAAGCCGGCGGAGGCAGTGAGATGCTCTGGGCAATGTTGTGCTCGGGAACCTTGGGTCCCGACATTTATGTGGATGTGACAATTACCACCTACCTAAACATCACTGCAGACCAAGTACCCCCTTCATGGTAACATATTCCCTAACGGCTGTGCCCCCTTTCAGCAGGATAATGCCCCCGCCACACTGCAGACATTGTTCAGGAATGATGAGTGACATGACAAATAATTCAAGATGTTGATTGTCTCCAAATTCCCCAGATCTCAATCCGATCGATCATCTGTGGGATGGGCTAGAAGAACAAGACAGATCCATGGAGGCCGCACCTCACGACTTACAGGATCTGCTGCTGGCGTCTTGTGCCAGATACCACAGGAACCTTCAGATGTCCATGCCTTGACGGGTCAGAGCCGTTTTGGGAAACTACACAATATTAGGCAGGTGGTTTTGCAGTTATGGCTGATCGCTGTATGTCCTCAGCCGTTATATTATATGATTAACAACAATCATCGATTTTCTTATCCTTGAAACTGAGGCGCTAACATCACTCCTCCGCCACCACCGGGACGTTAGTGAACTTGTAATTGCTTGCATTAAGTATGTGAACTGACATTGAGGGGTACGTTTCAATAATCCTGCTGCTCTCAGATCTGCCCATAACCATCTCCAGAAGCTGTCATCAAAGTCGAGCGTCATGTAATGGCTGCGTGAATAAAATAATACCTCCATTGTGCGAGCGTCGCATTATGAAAAACGGGAGGCGAGAATGGACTTTGAAGAATCCTTATCTTTTATGTCACCCCCCCTTGCTTTTCTTGTCTACCACTCCAAGTCTTGGGCAGGGTAGGGGGAGCTTTTGCTTTCAGGACTTTCCTTTGAAGTGGTTAATAGAGCAGATATTAAAACCTTGTAATAATTTCATTACTATAATAGCCTGCCCTTCTGACTGATCCTTCGCTTTTCTTCTGCCTGGACCTATCCTATTATACACTCCCTCGTCTTTATTGTGTTTGTACACAGAAAACGGAGGGGTGAAATAATAGGATAGTCACTGATTCAGGAGGTCATTTATGACACGCAGAATGACTGCTAAATATGAAGCTGGATGTTTGGAAAATATATTATTCACATCAGTTTCCCGCTCCCTGATCTCCTAAAGTTGAAAGAACACAGGTGAAACTGACCCATGGTGTATGTGCAAAGCATAAAGGGGTGGAGCATGACACAGAGAACCTCTCTTTGGTGTCATGCACTGCCCCTTCAGGTCTTGCACTTTTACATTGATAACACAGTGTATACGCTTTGCCTGATGCGTTGATTTAAATCTGTCGGGGCACGTTTCTATCAGCCTCACACACACTTTGGGAGTGATTTGTGCTCATTCCTCATTGGTTCCATGTTGCTTAACCCCTCTCTACAGCGACGTCTTTTGGCGCCACTGTAGAAAAGGCTTCTGAGCACTCATGATCTAAGCAGGAGGTGTAACTAGCAACTTCTGTACTTACAGCAGCCTCCTGAATACAGTTGGGATGGGGAAAAACTCAGACCCCAGCTATTTAACCATTTGATTGCCGTGATCCGTGATCACAGCACGATCAAAGGGGATTCTCCTTTTTTATCGCCTCACCGGAAATCCGGTGATGCAATCCAAGACTGGGGGAACCCTCTACAGTCAGCCCTGGGGTCCTAGAAAAGACCCAGGTCTGTCTGCTCAGTATGCCTGCTGTGAGGGCACACTGTGATTTCATAGTGGTACACTATAGTATATTAGCATGCAGTAGAACGATAATACATTATAAGGAAAAAATAAAGTTGTATATAAAGTTATCCCTTCATGGGATTAAAAAAACTAAAAAAATGTACCAAAAAATAAGTTAAAATGTCATTATTTAGCATAAAATATATTTTATTGCCCATACGTTACATAAAAACAAAAAACCTACACATATTAGGTATCTACACGACCGTAATCACCTGAAGAAATAAATTAACAGGTTGTTTAGCGTGAAACATGAACAGGATAAAAATAAACAAAAAAACAAACAATGACAAATATCCCTTTTTCCTATATTCTCGCCACCAAAATAAATGATATAACTTACACAGTACATTTTTTCTACCTCTAAACCGCACAGAAAAACAACCCAATTTCTGCCACATAAAATAAGGCCACGTCAATGAAAAATAAAAGGTATGGCTGCTGAAAGGCAGAGGCAAAAACAAATACAATTAGCTGGTCGTTAAAGGGGTTACGTGAGAACCGAAAATTATCATCAGTGTAGTCCCTGCAGTATGTGATACACTCGCTAATAAACATTCCGGTCCCCGTCCTGTTGATTCTGAGATTTTCATAGATTTTTATAGCACTGCCGGGGGGACCGGAAGTCTAGTTGCACAGTCTTCTTTGCTGATGATACGACTCTTCGTCATGTGACCGGCCCCGCTGTACTCTATGTACAAGCAGTAGCAGTAGTGCAGCGATTACATAGAGCAGAGCGGGGCCGGTCACATGACAAAGAGTTGTGTCATCAGCAAAGAAGACTGTGCAGCTAGACATCCGGTGCCCCACCAGCACTATAAAAATCTATTAAAATCTCATAATCAGCGCAACGGGGGGCCCGGAATGTATATTAGCGAGTGTACTCATATACTGCAGAGACTACACTGCTAATCATTTTCAGGTCCCCACATAACTCCTTTAAGGCCTTTTTTTTTTAAATGAATTTATACGAGTTTAACCCCTTAAGGACGCAGCCTAGTTTGGGCCTTAAGGCTCAGAGCCCATTTTTCAAATCTGACATATTTCACTTTATGTGGTAATAACGTCGGAATGCTTAAACCTATCCAAGCGATTCTGAGATTGTTTTCTCGTGACACTTTGGGCTTCATGTTCGTGGTAAAATTTGGTCGATATATTCAGTGTTTATTGGTGAAAAATTGCAAAATTTAGAGAAAATTTTGAAAAAATTGCATTTTTCAGAATTTAAATGCATCTGCTTGTAAAACAGACGGTTATACCACCCAAAATAGTTACTAGTTCACATTTCCCATATGTCTACTTTAGATTGGCATCGTTTTTTTAACATTCTTTTATTTTTCTTGGACGTTACAAGGCTTAGAACATAAACAGCAATTTCTCATATTTTTAAGAAAATTTCAAAAGCCTTTTTTTTAAGGTACCTCTTGAGTTCTGAAGTGGCTTTGAGGGGCCTATGTATTAGAAACCCCCATAAAACACCCCATTTTAAAAACTAGACCCCTCAAAGTATTCAAAACAGCATTTAGAAAGTTTTTTAACCCTTCAGGCATTTCACAGGAATTAAAGCAATGTGGAGGTGAAATTTGCAAATTTCATTTTTCTTGCTGAATTTCAATATTATTCCATTTTTTTCTGTAACACAGAAGATTTTACCAGAGAAATACTACTAAATATGTATTGTCCAGATTCTGCAGTTTTTAGAAATGTCCCACATGTGGCTCTAGTGCGCTCGTGGAATAAAACACAAGCCTCAGAAACAAAGGAGCACCTAGTGCATTTTGAGGCCTCTTTTTTATTAGAATATATTTTAGGCAGCATGCCAGGTTTGAAGAGGTGTTGAGGTATGAAAGCAATGGAAACCCACCAGAAGTGACCCCATTTTGGAAACTAGACCCCCTCAAGGAATTCATTTATGGTTGTTGTTATCATTTTGACCACACCGTTTTTTCACAGCACCTATTTGAATTGGGCTGTGAAATTAAAAAAATGATATTTTTTCCATTAAGATGTAATTTTTGTTCAAAATTTCTTATTTTCACAAGGAATAAAACACCCCATTTTGTTGCCCAATTTGTCCTTAGTGCGGCAATACCCCATTTGTGGTGATAAACTGCCGTTTGGGCCCATGGGAGGACTCAGAAGGAAAGGAGCGCTATGTGTTTGTTGGAGTCCAGATTTTGCTGGATTGGTTTTCGGGTTCCATGTCGCATTTGCAGAGCCCCAGAGGTATGAAAGCAATGGAAACCCACCAGAAGTGACCCCATTTTGGAAACTAGACCCCTCAAGGAATTCATTTATGGTTGTTGTTATCATTTTGACCACACCGTTTTTTCACAGCACCTATTTGAATTGGGCTGTGAATTAAAAAAATGATATTTTTTTCCATTAAGATGTAATTTTTGTTCAAAATTTCTTATTTTCACAAGGAATAAAACACCCCATTTTGTTGCCCAATTTGTCCTGAGTGCGGCAATACCCCATTTGTGGTGATAAACTGATGTTTGGGCCCATGGCAGGACTCAGAAGGAAAGGACCACCATTTGGCCTACTGGAGCTTTTCTTGTGCTAAGTCATGTATGCAGAAGCCCCTGAGGTACCAGTACAGTTAAAACCCCCGAGAAGTGACCCCATTTTAAAAACTACACCCCTTAAGACATTCATCTAGTGGTGTAGTGAGCATTTTGACCCCACAGTTATTGTGTAAAAGGTAATGCGCAGCAGATGGTGCAAAGTGAGATTTGCAATTTCCTATGCATATATGCCATTTCAGTGTCTGATATATTGTGCCCAGCATGTGCCACTGGAGACATACACCCCATAAATTGTAATGTGGGTTCTCCCGGGTACGGCAATACCCTACATGTGGCTGTTATTAGCTGCCTGGGCACACGACAGGGCTCAGAAGGGAAGGACCACCATTTAGCCTACTGGAGCTTTTCTGGTGCTAAGTCATGTAGGCAGAACCCCTGAGGTACCAGTACAGTTGAAACCCCCGAGAAGTGACCCCATTTTAAAAACTACACCCCTTAAGACATTCATCTAGTGGTGTAGTGAGCATTTTGACCCCACAGTTATTGTGTAAAAGGTAATGCGCAGCAGATGGTGCAAAGTGAGATTTGCAATTTCCTATGCATATATGCCATTTCAGTGTCTGATATATTGTGCCCAGCATGTGCCACTGGAGACATACACCCCATAAATTGTAATGTGGGTTCTCCCGGGTA
This sequence comes from Rhinoderma darwinii, assembly GCF_050947455.1. Lineage (NCBI taxonomy): Eukaryota > Metazoa > Chordata > Amphibia > Anura > Rhinodermatidae > Rhinoderma > Rhinoderma darwinii. The sequence goes on along the minus strand of NC_134687.1, from coordinate 15,205,295 downwards.
CGGCAATACCCTACATGTGGCTGTTATTAGCTGCCTGGGCACACGACAGGGCTCAGAAGGGAAGGACCACCATTTAGCCTACTGGAGCTTTTCTGGTGCTAAGTCATGTAGGCAGAACCCCTGAGGTACCAGTACAGTTGAAACCCCCGAGAAGTGACCCCATTTTAAAAACTACACCCCTTAAGACATTCATCTAGTGGTGTAGTGAGCATTTTGACCCCACAGTTATTGTGTAAAAGGTAATGCGCAGCAGATGGTGCAAAGTGAGATTTGCAATTTCCTATGCATATATGCCATTTCAGTGTCTGATATATTGTGCCCAGCATGTGCCACTGGAGACATACACCCCATAAATTGTAATGTGGGTTCTCCCGGGTACGGCAATACCCTACATGTGGCTGTTATTAGCTGCCTGGGCACACGACAGGGCTCAGAAGGGAAGGACCACCATTTAGCCTACTGGAGCTTTTCTGGTGCTAAGTCATGTAGGCAGAACCCCTGAGGTACCAGTACAGTTGAAACCCCCGAGAAGTGACCCCATTTTAAAAACTACACCCCTTAAGACATTCATCTAGTGGTGTAGTGAGCATTTTGACCCCACAGTTATTGTGTAAAAGGTAATGCGCAGCAGATGGTGCAAAGTGAGATTTGCAATTTCCTATGCATATATGCCATTTCAGTGTCTGATATATTGTGCCCAGCATGTGCCACTGGAGACATACACCCCATAAATTGTAATGTGGGTTCTCCCGGGTACGGCAATACCCTACATGTGGCTGTTATTAGCTGCCTGGGCACACGACAGGGCTCAGAAGGGAAGGACCACCATTTAGCCTACTGGAGCTTTTCTGGTGCTAAGTCATGTAGGCAGAACCCCTGAGGTACCAGTACAGTTGAAACCCCCGAGAAGTGACCCCATTTTAAAAACTACACCCCTTAAGACATTCATCTAGTGGTGTAGTGAGCATTTTGACCCCACAGTTATTGTGTAAAAGGTAATGCGCAGCAGATGGTGCAAAGTGAGATTTGCAATTTCCTATGCATATATGCCATTTCAGTGTCTGATATATTGTGCCCAGCATGTGCCACTGGAGACATACACCCCATAAATTGTAATGTGGGTTCTCCCGGGTACGGCAATACCCTACATGTGGCTGTTATTAGCTGCCTGGGCACACGACAGGGCTCAGAAGGGAAGGACCACCATTTAGCCTACTGGAGCTTTTCTGGTGCTAAGTCATGTAGGCAGAACCCCTGAGGTACCAGTACAGTTGAAACCCCCGAGAAGTGACCCCATTTTAAAAACTACACCCCTTAAGACATTCATCTAGTGGTGTAGTGAGCATTTTGACCCCACAGTTATTGTGTAAAAGGTAATGCGCAGCAGATGGTGCAAAGTGAGATTTGCAATTTCCTATGCATATATGCCATTTCAGTGTCTGATATATTGTGCCCAGCATGTGCCACTGGAGACATACACCCCATAAATTGTAATGTGGGTTCTCCCGGGTACGGCAATACCCTACATGTGGCTGTTATTAGCTGCCTGGGCACACGACAGGGCTCAGAAGGGAAGGACCACCATTTAGCCTACTGGAGCTTTTCTGGTGCTAAGTCATGTAGGCAGAACCCCTGAGGTACCAGTACAGTTGAAACCCCCGAGAAGTGACCCCATTTTAAAAACTACACCCCTTAAGACATTCATCTAGTGGTGTAGTGAGCATTTTGACCCCACAGTTATTGTGTAAAAGGTAATGCGCAGCAGATGGTGCAAAGTGAGATTTGCAATTTCCTATGCATATATGCCATTTCAGTGTCTGATATATTGTGCCCAGCATGTGCCACTGGAGACATACACCCCATAAATTGTAATGTGGGTTCTCCCGGGTACGGCAATACCCTACATGTGGCTGTTATTAGCTGCCTGGGCACACGACAGGGCTCAGAAGGGAAGGACCACCATTTAGCCTACTGGAGCTTTTCTGGTGCTAAGTCATGTAGGCAGAACCCCTGAGGTACCAGTACAGTTGAAACCCCCGAGAAGTGAACCCATTTTAAAAACTACACCCCTTAAGACATTCATCTAGAGTGTAGTGAGCATTTTGACCCAACAGTTATTGTGTAAAAGGTAATGCGCAGTAGATGGTGCAAAGTGAGATTTGCAATTTCCTATACATATATGCCATTTCAGTGTCCGATATATTGTGCCCAGCATGTGCCACCGGAGACATACACCCCATAAATTGTAATGTGGGTTCTCCCGGGTACGGCAATACCCTACATGTGGCTGTTATTTGCTGCTTGGGCACATGGCAGGGCTCAAAAGGGAAAGATGAGGGGGATAAGCTGTGCGGAGTGCATCAGGGTAAATTAAAAATCAAGGGATGTATGGTAAATTTTAAAACAATCTTTCATACAGAGCCCTGGTTTTTCGGGACACGTGTCGCATTGGTATGTTGTGTCCTTCCTTATCCCCCTCTTATAGCACACTTTGCACCTCTTTTGACTTTTTCCCTTCTTGCCAGTTTGGGGAACTTCTCCTGGAAAGTGTTGCCCTGGTACGATGCGTGTGGCCTCGCTTCCAGAAGTACTGGGTGCCCCTCCTTCCTGGTCGCCAAAAATTAGGTTCTTTATAACCACCTCTTGAAATTCCAGGAAAGTTCCCCTCTGGCCTGCACATCGACGTAGCACGTACGCATTGTACAATGCCATCTGTATGATGTGCACGGCCAGCTTCTTATACCACACCCTCGATTTCCGCGTAGCGCTGTAGGGCTTCAGGACTTGATCTGACAAGTCCACCCCTCCCATGTACCTATTGTAGTCCAGGATGCAATCTGGTTTGGGGGTCTCTGTACTGGTACCTCGTACAGGTACATGGGTACTGGTGTGGCCATGTATTGTTGTCAATACAAGGACATCTCTCTTGTCCTTGTACTTGACACACAATATGTTGCTACTAGAATGTGCCCTGCTCTCACCCCTTCTGAGTGTTTGCCCAAGCAGTGTTTTAGGGAGGCCTCTAAGATTTTTTCTAGCAGTGCCGCATGCCGCAGTCCTTCTGGAAGCGAGGCACTTGAAGAGCGGGACGCTGGTATAAAAATTATCCAGGTAGAGGTGGTAACCCTGGTCCAGCAGTGGGTGCACCAAATCCCACACAATTTTTGCGTTAATTCCCAGTAAGGGGGGGCATTCTGGGGGCTGAATACTGCTGTCCTTCCCTTCATATATCCTGAATTTATATGTATACCCTGATGCACTCTCGCACAGCTTATACAACTTCACGCCATACCTTGCCCTCTTACTTGGCAGGTATTGGCGGAATTGAAGCCTCCCTTTAAAATGTACCAGGGACTCATCAATGGAAATACACTTCTCGGGGGTGTATGCTTGGGCAAACCGGGCACTGAAATGGTCTAATAGGGGTCTCAGTTTATATAAACGGTCAAAACTGGGGTCATCTCGGGGTGGGCACTGCTCATTATCGGCATAATGTAGGAAGCGAAGTATTGCCTCATAACGCATCCTGGACATGGCCATACGGTACATCGGGGTGTGGTATAGGATGTCCGTGCTCCAGTAGGTCCTAATGGATGGCTTTTTTAGAAGCCCCATGTTCAAGAGCAGTCCCCAGAACTTGCCCAACTCTGCTGCGTTTACAGGAGTCCACCTCTGGGATTGGGCATAAAATGAGTTGGGGTTCTTGGTGATATACTGTTGGGCATATAAATTAGTCTGGGTGACCATTAGCTCTATAAAGTTATCAGTGAAGAAGAACTTGAAAAAGTCCATCTCACTGAACCCTGCCGTGTTAAATTTGATGCCTGGGCTGCCCGTGTACTCAGGGATTTGGGGTTCATAATGGTCTGGTGTGGGCGTCCAAATGGGGTCACTTCGCTCAGGGGTATCACTTGTTGTGGGGTCACTTCTCTCAGGGATTTCTACTATGGTGGTGGTCCTGGGGCGTCTCCTAGGGGGTCCCTCCTCTTCATCGCTGGATGAGGAGGTAGACAAATAAAATAGTGTATCGCCATCCGACGAGTCTGTGTCGGAGGCCAGAAATGCATACGCCTCTTCAGCAGTAAATGTCCGTTGGGACATGCTTGTTGTGCGAAGACAAAATTTATATACTGCAAAAAAATAAATCCCTAACTGGGAGCAATAGTATAGCACAACTAGCACAAATGTGTGTTTTGTTTTTAGAGAGCAAGTGGACTTCCCTGACACTAAAGCTAACTAGGGCGAGGGTTCCTAACACTAAACCTAACTAAATTTTATGTGGACTTCCCTAACGCTAAACCTAACTACGGCGACGATTCCCTGACACTAAACCTACCTAGATTATTTCAAGCTTCCCTGACACTAAACCTAACTACGGTGACGGGTGCCTGACACTAAACCTATCTAATTATTCCGAGCTTCCCTGACGCTAAACCTAACTACGGTGATGGATCCCTAACGCTAAGCCTATCTACGGTGACCGATTCCTGACGCTAAATTCCCTGACACTATACCTAACTACGCTTTTTGACGGTTCCCTGACACTAACTAACCCTAATACTAAACTAACCAGTTAAATTTTCAAAATTGGCTAAACTAACTATTTTTTTTTGTTTCTTTTTTTTCTTTTTATATTTTTTTTTTTGTTTTATGTTTTATATAGAAAAAAATGAAAAAAAAATCCCCAGGGACCAAGAAATGTGGTCCTGAAGACTGAAAAGTGGTCAGTGATAGGAGATCACTGACCAAAAAACGTGGGTAGAACTCAAAGAGGAAGGGAACAGGAGTGGGTAGTGGATGGGGTGGTGGGAAGCAAAAAAAACGTTGTTTTAGAAACTTTTTTTCACTTTTTTTCACTTCTTTTCTCTCTGACTCTCTGCTCACAACCGATCTCAACGCCTCGCTAACTCCAACAGGGCGTTCAGGGCGGTTGCAGCAGGATGTGAGGTCAGAGAGAGGAAGTGACGAGAATGATCGCTGCTATTGGCTAGTTACTCACTGACTAGCCAATAGCGGCGATCGGCGAGGCGGGACCATAGTAAATGGTCCCGGCCCATTATGCTGTGATAGCATGCTGTCAGAAACAGCAGCTATCACAGCTCAGGAACGCCGGGCTCGAGCACTGCTGTGCTGAATGAGACCGATCGCTGCTATTGGCTAGTTACTCACTGACTAGCCAATAGCGGCGATCGGCGAGGCGGGACCATAGTAAATGGTCCCGTCCCATTATGCCGTGATAGCCTGCTGTCAGAAACAGCAGCTATCACAGCGCATGAACGCGCCGGGCGCGCGCACCGCTGTTCTAACTGCAAGACGTACTATTACGGCATGGAGCGCGAACGATAGAGCTGCCATGACGTAATAGTACGTCAAGGAGCGGGAAGGGGTTAAAGGGGTTGTCCAGTCCCTAAAAATTGATGGCCTATCCTCAGGATAGACCATAAATATCTGATTTGTCGGGGTTCGACTGCCGGGACACCCGCCGATCATCCGCCTTCATTCGGGTCACGTGTGAATCGCCGACACGGCCGTAGCAGCGGTTCACAGTATTACGGCCTCCCATTGAAGTGAATGGGAGAAGTCTGTAACACTGTTATCTGCCGCTACGGCCGTGTCGGCGATTCACAGCGTGAGCGAGTAAGGGAAATGAAGGGAAACGAGTGCTGCGGCCCCTCCAAAACAGCTGACCCCGACCGATCAGATATTGATGGCCTATCCTGAGGATAGGCCATCAATTTATAGGGACTGGGCAACCTCTTTAAACATTTATTTTAAGAACATACCGGTTTCCAATAAAAAAAACAACTTTCTGGAACAAACTCTGTAACTGTAATTTGTACTAATATTTTAGGGGGTTGAATACTTTCACAGGGTGCAGTATATTTGCGGCACACGGCCAGCACTGCAGGCGATTAGCCAAATGATATGCCTGATATATTATCTTTAATGAAACTGCTGACAAATAACGAATTGTGAGTGTAACCCAGACAAATCTGGTTGCTTTTTAGGGGGTTGAATACTTTTGCATGGCTCTGTATGTACATATATGTTGTTTGTTTTATGTCTCCTTTTGACAGCGTGTTATTGTATAATTAGGATTGATTAATAAAATCCTTTCATTGAATGGATTAATTTGCTGTGACTGCACCATCTCGTCTGCATTGCGACAAGTCATTTCACGGAGTCGGCAGGTCCCATTCAGGGCGCGTTCCGTGCTTATTGTCCATAGATCCCTTCATCGTGACCTCTGAACTGCGGAGATAGCTCATGTTTAAGCGACAAACACGGGGCCAAGTCATCTCCAGAGAATCGAGCAGCTCACAGGAACCTGTAGATCCTTATTGGTCAGGCCAGGATTTGGAATTCATAGAAGAAGACTTCCATTGGTGCCGATGACCCAACGAAGGAGTGAACATGGATCTAAGTACTAATAAATGTGGCAGTGAGATGACAGGTAACGGCAATTTAAGCAAAGTGAACAAATAAATGGGCAACATCCCGAAGCACCTACTCCATGGAGGAACAGTAAATGATAGCACTTCATTATTCGTATCCATGACCTTGAGTCTCTTAGTACTATTGCCTGGAAGAATGGCGACAATGCAAGAAATGTATTCAAAGTGTGAGGTTTAGAAAGAAGACCTGCCGTAGTGATGGTGACTCATCGGCTTTCATTGTTACACCGGAGATGGCGTTACGAGTAAGTCGCTTTGTCAACGGAACCCGGTGTACAGTCTTTGTCTCCGTAACGCGTTCAGCATCAAGTGTGAAGGACACGGATGACGAGGTGTTGTGTAGACGTGAAAGAATGACTCTTCAGTCAGTCATGACCGTTGCCACCATAACAGAAATGCAATGAAACGACAGAACGTTCTCAACTCTTTCTTCTCCCAACAATTAGTTTGTAAACAAAAACAATGTATTTTTTGTTTCCGTCGGTAAAGAACCGGGTTCTTTTCACCTTATAGGTTCAAGCTCATGCCCACTCCAGTTTGTGATCGAGCTAATTTTGAGTATCAACATCACCGAACTTACTGAAGGCCAACAATTCAGGCCAAAAAAACTTTTCTTAAGGCGTTCTGGTCTACATAAATTCTGGCGGTCTCGTCTCCGGTTTCATTGGAAGACCTTCAGTCTTCGTGATACATTGACCAGATGACAAGGTGGCACTGCGGACCCTGATCAATCAATGGGTAAGATGTTTTATCAAGATGTTGGGTCTTAGAATGGGGTCCCCTCACTGCACTACTACTGCGAGGAAGATTTTGAATGAAGTGCCAGTCAATCATGCGCATTGTCACTCCATTCAAAGTCTACGGAACTGACGGAAGCAGCCAAGTACATCATTATAGTGATCGTAGGGATCCCAGTTGTGGGGCCCCAAGCAATCAAACATTTATCACCTGACCTGTGGATAGGTGATAGGCGTCGATCTTGGCACAACCCCGTTAAAGGCACCGGATTGGTCATCAGTACATGATCTGTGGGGGTCCGCTGGGGCTCCAGCTGGTCCGGTGCCTCCGTGCACCGGACATACATGCTGGAAGCAGTTGGCTACGGCCACGGAATAGGACTGGACCTGTAGCTCTGCAGCACGGCCGCTATGCAATGTACGGAGCTAACTGCTTCCGGCTCTGTACATTGCATAATGGGCCATAACATCCAGTGCCCGGAGGCAGCCGGAGCGGCTTAACGGTGCGGGGTCTGGTTGTCGAACCCGCACCAATGATATACTGATGACCTATGGATAGGTCATCAGTTGTCAGAGGATGGAAAACCCCTTTAATGTCTTCATTACATTTAGGAAATATGTGATAAGATAGTGTGTGGGGACCTAGGTTTGAGTAGCACACCAGCACTACGGCACCTGTTACTCACCACGGTATGTTCCGGTGCCACACTACCGCTCATTGCCACCTGATCTCAGATCACGGACATGTCACGTTTCCATGGTAACATCCAGCGGCTGCATTAAAAGAGAGATTCGGCTGGATCTATTTTCTTGTGGATTAGGGTGCATTCTACACTGGATAGTTGTTTTATGTTTTGACCCTTGACCTGACCCTGCCTACATATTCGGTCTTTGTCTTGCTCCTTCTGGTTGTCATCTCGTACTTGTAGTTTGATCTTCTGGTTTTGACTTTTGGCTCGTCTCCTGGTGACGTTTTCATTTGCTCTTCTGTCTTGTCGCATCTTGATTTGCTTTACCAGGGTGAACCCATGGCGCATGGCTTTGTTTCACCTCTGCTGTTTGGGAACCTGACCGGAAAAGACTTAATTGCGGATTAAGGATCCGCTTCTCTGCTGAGAGCCGTAACAGCACTTACCCCGCACCCACTTTTTAGAAGGACACTAATCATGTGCTCTGTCATCTACCTTCGAGGTTTCATAATTTGCATAATTTCTTCTTCCTGATACCGGCCTGCTGTAGTCAGAGGGGGAATTTAACAAAATGTTGCAAACAGCCCAAAAGTCTAAAAAAAAACCTGTGACTTTCGGGTCTTTTCCACTGTTCTCACCACTTTCAAAAAGTTGATGGAACTTAGGGTAAGGGATGTGTCCGACCACAACCATTTACTATCATTTCCAACAGAAACTAGCGTAAATTATAGTGGCAATGTACGCCAGCTCCCGGCTGGAGTAGGTATCAGTCAGTGGCGCACAGACGAAGATGCGACAAATTTATTAAGAGGTATGCACATCTTATTCCAGCTTAAAGAGGCTCTGTCACCAGATTCTCAAACCCCTATCTCCTATTGCATGTGATCGGCGCTGCAATGTAGATAACGGTAACGTTTTTTTTTTTTTTTTTTAAAACGTTCATTTTCGGCCAAGTTATGAGCTATTTTATATTTATGCAAATGAGCTTTGAAATGGACAACTGGGCGTTTTTTTTTCGTTATGTCCAACTGGGCGTGTATTGTGTTTTTAACTGGGCGTGTTTATGTGTATGACGCTGACCAATCAGTGACCCGTCAGCGTCATACACTCCTCAACATCTGCACGCTCCTCTCCTGAAATATTCTGTGCTGCTGTGAACTCTGCTCTTACCATTACGTAGCTCTCAGTCTGTTACCTCTCCTCCACTCCTGTCCTCAATAACACCTTCACATGATTGGCAAGTCACCACCCCGCATAAGATCCTACTGCACGGTTGGCAGCCGTCAGCTGTATAGCGAACAGCACGGTTGTGTTGGAAGCGCGCCCTGCTGTGTCTCACTTAGCAGCTGGGTGTGTTCCCCTCATCTAGCTGCTACGTTCTATCCTGACCGCCGGTGAATTCTCCGTGCGGTCTTCGCAGTGCTGCTACCCCGTTTACCTACGGGAGCAGAACGCGGCTCCTGAAATACTCTGTGCTGCCTTAAACTCTGTGGACAGGTCAGGATCCTGTTTTTTTTAAATGCTGCTGGGGAACCCGCTCGATCCACTATATAAGGCTGCGCCTCCATCCTCTTCTGCCCCAGTCACTTATTCCCAAGCACTGTAAACTTTCAGATTGGTTGCGCTGTGAATATTCGGAGAACGTGATTGGTTTATGTGCAGGGTAATGAACATACAGACAAGCAGTAGAAGACGGACTAAGGGCTGAGCATTTCATTGAATTCAGTCTTCTACTGCTTGTCTGTATGTTCATTACCCTGCACATAAACCAATCACGTTCTCCGAATATTCACAGCGCAACCAATCTATCTATCTATCTATCTATCTATCTATCTATCTATCTATCTATCTATCTATCTATCTATCTATCTATCTATCTATCTATCTGTCTGTCTGTCTGTCTGTCTGTCTGTCTGTCTGTCTGTCTGTCTGTCTGTCTGTCTGTCTGTCTATCTATCTATCTATCTATCTATCTATCTATCTATCTATCTATCTATCTATCTATCTATCTATCTATCTATCTATCCATCTCATATCTATCTATCCATCTCATATCTATCTATCTATCTATCTATCTATCTATCTATCTATCTATCTATCTATCTATCTATCTATCTATCTATCTATCTATCTCATATCTATCTATCTATCTATCTATCTATCTATCTATCTATCTATCTATCTATCTATCTATCTATCTATCTATCTATCTATCATCTATCTATCATCTGTCTATCTATCTATCTATCTATCTATCTATCTATCTATCTATCTATCTATCTATCTATCTATCTATCTATCTATCTATCTATCTATCTATCTATCTATCTATCTATCTATGTCTGTCTCCTACGTATGTATATAACGGAAATGTTGCAGCTTGTGCTGAATGAATAAGCCATTTTTTCTTGCTACATCGGAGTGCTGCGGGATTTCTTCTATATTTACCTACGTCCCTTGGATCGGGATTACATGCCTGCACCCACTACCATCTTGGAATTGAATATTGAGTGCTGCTCATTTCTGTTTGTGTGTATATATATATATATATTTTAGCAGTGCAGCTAATAAGGGGCAGGATTTGGGTCCAGAATTATATATTTAAATGGAATGTTACAAGAGAAAATGTCCTTTCTCCTCATTTATTAGGCAAGAAACCTGGAAAAAGGTCTGGGTTGCTGGAGTGGAAGAGAATGGTAAAAGTTCCGCTCCGTCTTTAGGAGAGTCCTGGGTTTGGGCTGCCTTAGGAGTCTCATAAGGTCTCAGCTGTGAAGGCTCCTTTAAGGAAGGTGAGATCTATTCACACAGCGCCCCCAGTCTGAGGTGGACGGCATTGCCGGCCTGTGGGAGTCAGAGGTTCTGGTGAGAACACATGTTTGTAGTGAGGTGCTGGGCAGAAGGCCTTTCACCCTGGTAGCTCGGGTAGCCGTATGTTTAGTTAGAGGCTGGACGGCCTAGGGTTTATTTTATTATGGAAAATATTTGTTCTTTTTTTTATTTAAAACAAAAGAAACAAACAACTTCTTGGTTGCATCGGTAATTCTGCGTGTTTCGGGACATTGAGTGTTATCCTTTCGAGACGCTCCGGAGAGCTGAAGTAACGGCTGCCTTGGACTTTCAGGATCAACGTTATCCCTTCCACTATCCACTTAAAATGTCATCATCTGCTGCGGGTTTTGCACTATAGGATTTTGTCTAGGTTTTTGTTCACGCTGACATTTCCTAGTAATACCATTGAAGCCTTCAAGCCTTGCAGCGCCATTCCCCGCACTCCATATGACCGATCATGGATTTCCCTTTGCGGGTTACCTTTCGGGATGTCATTTTACACTTTGTAGTTGCATTAAAGGTGAAATCCATCTTAAAAAATATCTTCTGGCATATCAGAAGATGAGGGGGCTGTTGGACCCCAATGATTCCTAAATCAAAGGAGTTGAAGGACCAATGGGAGCAAGTTTGGGATTTCCATCATAATTCTCACACTACCTCATTATTAAATGCACAGGGTTTCATATTAAAAAGTCTCCCTTAAAGGGGTTGTCTGATTTGGTCAACCGCTTCTTAGAATAAATCAAATGACCACTGCAGGCCTGACTTTTCTGACTCCTGACGATCCGCTGTAAGGGGAATTGGCTGCTGCCGGGGTTATGTAGTATTACATGGTTGGGTTACGTCCACTAAAGTGGGAAGAGATCTTTCTAGCGACTCTCTGCTCTGGCTCATAGTGGGGGTCCCGAGTGTTGGACTCCCCCGTATATGACATCCATATACCCTAACAGGGCACATTGAAAGATGTTGTCCATATGGGATAACCCCTTTAATGTTTGTAAAATGTTATCACTAGGTAATACTATATTAGAAAATACTAACGTTAAAACGTTAAAGGGTGTGAGCACTTATGTATTATTATTGCTCCAATGCATCTAAAATAAAGAATAAAGCAACTGTGCAAATAGTCTTCATTACAAATCTCCTACTGTTTTGTTTATGTAAGACCTATGTGTCTCCATGGCTACAGACTACTTACAAATCATGTGTAGTCTGCTCCTGCAGTCATGTCTTGACCTCTTAATCTACTCCCTCTTCTTGCAAATCTACAGATATCTATCTATCTATCTATCTATCTATCTATCTATCTATCTATCTATCTATCTATCTATCTATCTATCTATCTATCTATCTATCTATCTATCTATCATCTATCTATGTATCTATCTATCTATCTATCTATCTATCTATCTATCTATCTATCTATCTATCTATCTGTCTGTCTGTCTGTCTGTCTATCTATCTCATATCTATCTATCTATCTATCTATCTATCTATCTATCTATCTATCTATCTATCTATCTATCTATCTATCTATCTATCTATCTATCTATCTATCTATCTATCTATCTATCTCCTTGTCGTGGCAGGTGGGCTCACACAATTTGATCAAAATGTGCGCTAAAAACCTCCCTATTGTAAGTAGATTTAGCAGTAATGCATATTTATTTATATTTAGTGGCTAGGTGGCATTAGTGTTCGCAGTGTGCTGTCACCATTTTTATTGTGTGCGGTATAAATGTGCAATCACAGGTGTTCTTGCACCTGTATACACATTTTGTTTCATTTTGTTGGAATGTGCTGATCAAACTTTCGTGTTGTTTATGTGATTCATATATGTGGGGTTAGTGACTGGCTCCATTTTTGTTCTTGCACTCCTCCCATTCTGCCCTGGGTGATTTTAATTAGTTTAATGCTGGTTCCTACCAAACCCAAGTATATGTAGGCTTAGTCCCAGTTCTGGGTGTATGTGCAGCATAGGTCCCCACCTCATAGAGGTCGCCTTGTCGTGGCAGGTTGGCTCACACAATTTGATCAAAATGTATATTTATTATTGAATTGTATAAATCTATCTATCTATCTATCCTATCTATCTATCTATCTATCTATCTATCTATCTATCTATCTATCTATCTATCTATCTATCTATCTATCTATCTATCTATCTATCTATCTATCTCATATCTATCTATCTATCTATCTATCTATCTATCTATCTATCTATCTATCTATCTATCTATCATCTCATATATAAGGAGAATAACATAACTGCAGGATCAGACTTTACAGTTTTTGTTTTTCATCCGTAACAATGAAGACACCTACGTCTGCATAGTAACTGTATACACAAAATGATAAGAGTTTTTAAAATCAAGACTATGTATGAAGTTTGCTTAACTTTTTTTTAATTTTAAATGCCCTGGAACAATAAAATCTAGGTTGCAAAAGTCTACACACCTTTAACAAGCTCATGATCCTCAACTAGACCGATTCAAGTGAAAACCAATGATTTAACTTAATTATGTTGGCACACTTCTGTCAGTCGTAGGCTGCCTGGGTTACTTCTGCTGGCTGGGCGGCATGTCGGCCCGTCTGGAGCTGTAGGGTCACCATGGCAACAGGACGCCACGCCTCCCCCCTTTATGTAATGTGCGATTTCAGCCACAAGATCGGGACTCATCGGGGAATTGCTCTCGAAATTCCTTGCTTGGTTATCAGCCCTGCTGGTGAGATTTCTGGCGTTTGTTCCTGTGGTTGATCCGACTGTTGTCTTGACTCCGCTCGATCTGATTTATCCATGTACCATCTTCTAGCCTGATCCTGACCTTGTCTCCTGATACCGATTACTGGGCCTTAATTGCCTGCCTGTTACAGAACCGGATGTTTTTGACCACGAAACGTTTCATACTCGCCATCTGCAACTCGACCGTCTTTTGGGAACTATTTTGGCGACCGCGAGCTAGGAATTGGTAAAGAATGGGGGCTTCCTTAGACTGAGCACCCCAGGGTTAGCCTGCATCAACTCAATAACGGTCTCAGTCATTCATTGTCCCTTTTTGCTGCCAAACTATTCCTGTACTGCAGCGCAACTCCTACTCTGACAACTCTACATAGTGCCGTTGTAGTCTGTTCCCGCTACGCTGCACTACTCTGCATAGCTGTCCCGAAGACATCACTTAAGTTCCGACTGTGCTATCCAGGTTGTTCTTAGTCTAATAGTCTGAAACCCAGCTTTACATTCTCCAGCATACTGCACCTTACTGCGGCTCTTCTCTCATCTCCTCGTGTTCTATTGTCTTTATTCAAACTTCAAGTCTTCTCCTGTGCTGCACCCATATTCTGGAATATTTTGCCTTAGACCATCAGTCTTTCCCAACATCCACAATTTTATATCTGCATTGAAAACCCACTTTTTCAAGGTCACTTCTATTCATCTGTCTTATAGGTTCCAAGGGTCACCATCAGGGCGCTACAGGTGGTACTGCAGTCAGGGGCCAATAAGTCAAGAGGTTAATAGTAATTGTTCAACGTCTCTCACCAGAGAAGTGGATCCTTATGCCGTAAAACTGTTTGGCGCTGGTTAAACAGAGGTGTTAAGTGTAAAGAATATCTGGTCTTCACTCTACATTCTCTGCATGGGGATATGATCTTTCTTGGTCAGACTCAAAGGTAGCGGCCCTCAAAGTAGTCACCGATTGGCAGTGGGTTCGCTGCACGAAGTCTGGAACATGTCCATAAGCGAAGTGAGAACAAAGCCGGGGGTCAATACCGGGAGGTCAGACAATGATGTCACAAACCAGAAGAGACGAGTCAAGACGTAGGACTAAAAGCTAGTAATATGGAATGTACCTCAATGGTTCCATGCAGATTCCCCCTTTAAATCTGCTGGCCGTGATGTCATCAGAGTGTGCTACTTTTCATGGAGACCCGATGTAGTCGGACATTGGAAGTGGGAGAGCGGTGTCGGAATGGGACATGGTGAGTAACAGGTAGCTTCTAGGGCTGTAGTCCACAGGGGCACTGAGCAATTGCTCAGTTTATTACTCCCTAACCTCGGCCCTGAGGTTTAGGGCAGCAATTTTTGCCCCATTTGAAGGAGCTGGCTTAGTCTCTACCTGTAGGTAAGTGAGATCCGGACTAGATATAGCAGTCAACGTGTATATAGCTGCATTGATATGAAGACGCCAGCCTGAAAGGTCAGTACATTCTCATTCATTTTGTCATATGTTACGCCTCGTTCCGCTATTCACTTTCCACAAATTTGATGTCACATTCTCCTCACCATCCCCTGATTCCATTAAGTGATTCTCCGTGATGTGTCTCCAAATCCACGGCAACTCAAGAAATCAGATTATTAACCTTCTTTGACTTTAAAAAAAAAAAGTGTAATTCTATTTTAATGTTATATTTAGCTGTTAGCATTCCAGGCACAAAGTAAATCTAAATGCAGATTATTCTGATTTAATGCAATGTTAATGCTAACATTCAGCAGTAAATAGACCGGGCATGCTCTGCCAGCCATCACCACCAATTTGCTTTTGACATTTCGCTTCGGGAAAAGTTTGCCTTTCTGATTTGAGACCTATCTCGGCAAGTTTGTGATCTGAACACAGAAAGGCAAGCAATGCACTCGGCTTTCTTATACTGATGGCGTACGATACAGATATATAACTGATTTGCTACTGATTGCTCATCAATAACTCTAAAATTAATTAAAATAATGGTAAACTTTTACAATTTGAACAAAATCTAATAATTTTTATATTTGTTTTTATCAATTTACTTAAAGGGGTTGTCTCATTGCAGCATTTTTAGGATATCGCTAAGATATGGCATCAATGTCTGATCATCTGACTTTTAGGATCTTTTGGAGGGTGCTTGGTTGGCCATTGAATATAAAGGCTCGATGCTTTCCTTGTGCCAGTGCCCACTTTATTCTAGTGATCGTGGGTCACAGTGGTCGGACCTCCAGAGGTTGGTCATTGGTGGGATACTGTTTCTTAGTGATATACCATCAATGTCTATCACAAGGCAACTCCTTTAATATAATCATTAAGAAACTCAAATGTTTTCTCAGAACTCTGCATCGTGCCGTTCCTCTGTTATTTCTTCTGGAGATGTATGAATAAATTGACAACTGTGCGTTACCATTCCCCAATTTAATGGAGCACTCTGTACACATTCTGGCGCTGATGGTGTTACACTGTGTAGAGATCCAGAATAAAATAGCCTATTCACATTCTTTACCGGAGGGATGCCACCGGATTCTGTCAGAAATCAGTCCAGAACATGTAACCATAACCTAACTGCACCACACAGGAGAGCTGACAGATCCTCTATACTACATCAGACAGGAGAACTGACAGCTCCTCAATACTACACCACACAGGAGAGCTGACAGATCCTCTATACTGCACCACACAGGAGAGCTGACAGATCCTCTATACTACATCAGACAGGAGAACTGACAGCTCCTCTATACTACACCACACAGGAGAGCTGACAGCTCCTCTATACTACACCAAACAGGACAGCTGACAGATCCTCTATACTACACCACACAGGAGAACTGACAGATCCTCTATACTACAGCACACAGGAGAACTGACAGCTCCTCTATACTACACCACACAGGAGAGCTGACAGATCCTCTATACCACACCACACCACACAGGAGAGCTGACAGCTCCTCTATACTACACCACCCAGGAGAGCTGACAGCTCCTCTATACTACACCACACAGGAGAACTGACAGATCCTCTATACTACACCACACAGGAGAGATGACAGATCCTCTATACTACACCACACAGGAGAACTGACAGATCCTCTATACTACACCACACAGGAGAACTGACAGATCCTCTTTACTACACCACACAGGAGAGCTGACAGCTCCTCTATACTACACCACACAGGAGAACTGACAGCTCCTCTATACTACACCACACAGGAGAGCTGACAGATCCTCTATACTACACCACAAAGGAGAGCTGACAGATCCTCTATATTACACCACACAAGAGAGCTGACAGATCTTCTATACTACACCGCACAGGAGAACTGACAGCTCCTCTATACTGCACCACACAGGAAAGCTGAAAGATCCTCTATACTACACAACACAGGAGAACTGACAGATCCTCTATGCTACTCCACACAGGAGAGCTGACAGATCCTCTATACTACACCACACAGGAGAACTGACAGATCCTCTCTACTACACCACACAGGAGAACTGACAGATCCTCTATACTACACCACACAGGAGAGCTGACAGATCGTCTATATTACACCACACAAGAGAGCTGACAGATCTTCTATACTACACCACACAGGAGAACTGACAGCTTCTCTATACTGCACCACACAGGAAAGCTGAAAGATCCTCTATACTACACAACACAGGAGAACTGACAGATCCTCTATGCTACACCACACAGGAGAGCTGACAGATCCTCTATATTACACATCACAGGAGATCTGACAGATCCTGTATACTACACCACACAGGAGAGCTGACAGATCTTCTATACTACACCACACAGGAGAACTGACAGCTCCTCTATACTACACCACACAGGAGAGCTGACAGATCCTCTATACTACACCACACAGGAGAGCTGACAGATCCTGTATACTACACCACACAGGAGAGCTGACAGATCCTCTATACTACACCACACAAGAGAGCTGACAGATCCTCTATACTACACCACACAGGAGAGCTGACAGATCCTCTATACTACACCACACAGGAGAGCTGACAGATCCTCTATACTACACCACACAGGAGAGCGGACAGATGCTCTATACTACACCACACAGGAGAACTGACAGCTCCTCTATACTACACCACACAGGAGAGCTGACAGATCCTCTATACTACACCACACAGGAGAGCTGACAGATCTTCTATACTACACCACACAGGACAGCTGACAAATCCTCTATATTACACCACATAGGAGAGTTGACAGATGGAAGACAGATTCATGTCACAGGTCCACCGTAGCAAGACAGAGCACAGCAACAAAACACAAGGTAGTTGAAAGCATTCTTACTTGGTATTTTTCCACAACTGCCTAAAACTTTTGCACAGTACTGTATAGGATAAATAAAAGGTATACCTTCGTATGATCTAGACCATTCGCCAATCAGAATTATTTAGGACTAGAAAAACAGGATCACAGATGTAAATTCCTCCTACATTACAGAATAGGGGTACTCAACTAGTTTTAGTAAAGGTCCACTTACCTGGGTGTGTGGTCAGGTTAAGGGCCGTGCTAATCACCAATAGTAAAGTTGTTGTCTTGTAAATGTTTCGCACACTTTAGACATTTACAAATAAGATATTTTATTTTTTTGTGGGAAAACCAGAATAGACCCCTAAATTAATTAGGACCCCATACTCCTAAACTCATTGAGACCACAGGTCAGACCCCTAAACTCATTCAGATCCCAAACCAGACTCCTAAAATTTATCAGACCCTAGACCAGACAAAAAAACAGGAAAAATATATATTTACTACTTCCATGTCCTCTTCATTACCATCTACACACAAAATCCTGACCCTGCCAAGATTCGCAAAGAGGAGATCCGCTGTTCTAAAATGTGCTGCAAGGAAAATTGTGCTTTCTTTCTAGTGAGAAACAAGTATACGTTTTTAAGTATCAAGAGAGAATTTTAGAATAATAAAACTGGAAAATCACAATAGGGAGGTTCAAGACATATCCGGTTTTAAAAAATAAAATACAAAAAATACAAAAATTAACAAAAGTAATTCTAGAGTGAAGTGTAAGTCAATGGATGAAACAACCAAAAATGAAAATAAATAAGTAAATAAAATAATAGACATGAAAGTGGTTGTCCAGTTTAGAAATCCCATTTTCATACACCCTATTAGGGAATTCTGGATTAATAGAGGTAGGTCCTCTGTCCGGGATCCTCATCCCTAGGGCATGGTGCAGAGCTGTTATAACCGCTCCCTTTGGAGGACTTGACCTGCATTACACAGACATCCTATTGATATGAATGGGCACTGTGTAATGCTTCATTTCCCCTGTGGTGGCGCTGCAGAGAAATTGAACACTTACTACCAGGTTTCCTCTAGGATAACAGCTGATCGCTGGGGATCTCCATAGCAAAATATCAGTTGTCAGGAGACCCTTCTAAGGAAAAGGGTCTGTCCAAATAACATAGTTTTTGGATTATTGCTGCGTTGATTTATGGAACGCAAAAAAATATCTGCCCCCTTACGCTTAATAAATAACTGCAGCAATAATAAGAACCAATCTAAGTATTGATTAAAGCTGGATGCATGGGTAACTAAGGGGGTACTTTTTTCTGGGTTATTGGATTACTCTGTAAATAGCATTATTTATTGAATGATCATTGTCTTGTGTTTGTTACAGATCCCTGATGGAAGCCTTTGTCTATCTATTATGATCACATGCCCATGGTGATATGATGTGCAAGGTGTCTTACTCTATTATTGGATTGTTGGATTGTTTCTGCTTGTGATTCCCATTATAGAAATTTACATAAGGGAACCGGTATATAGAAAAAAGGTACTACTAGCGCCACTCTTGTCCATGGGCTAGGTCTGGTATTGCAGTTTAGCCCTATTCAAGTGAATGGAACGAAGCTGCAATACCAGACACAGCCCATAGAAAAGAGTGGTGCTGTTTATGGGGGCAAAAAAAGCAGACCCTTTTTTTCTCTAATATTAGACAACTCATATAAGTTCATCAAAGACGACTCCAGATTGTCAATGTAAAGACGGAACCTGGTCAGGATACAGCTGACATAATTCACTGAATTTGAGATACAATACGGGAATAATTCTGCCTGAAGTGACTACATTGTAATCATCAGATGGAGGCGAGGCGTCCTGCTCTGCTCTTGTCAGTGACTTAGGATATGATGACACATTCTTGGCATTTTGTAGGTATTAGGGTGCAGAGTCCAGCAGATCCTGTCCAGCAAAATAGTCCGGACATAGCAATAAATGTAAATTATCAGGAACATTTTGCACAGTTTAATCCCACGTCCTATTGATGAGTCAATGATGATCATAGCAGCGTGAGCCTTAACTAGTAATAGTCAGAAATTCAGGGTCTAGGAAAATAATTCACTCCTTGTATTGTCACTAGTCCTACAGTATATGATAATAACATATAGCTATGCAACTCTACTTTATCTGTTTTTTTAGTGCATTATATTTGTCTTCATATATACCTCTGTGCCAACTTAGTTTAGAAAACCAGGGCAAAATCCTTCTACACCATAATGGGCACATCCACATGACAGCCCACATGCACGTTGGAAGCGGAACAATGAAAAATGTTCCCCCTTTAGGTATTTCTTGGGATTATTCCAGCTGAGAAAAAATAAGACAGATTTATTACTACGGTCTTCAATTTAGTCAGCTTCTCTAGTGCCACCTATAGGTGACTACACTGTAAGTTTAAAGGGGTTATGTGGGGATCAAAAATTATTAG
Organism: Rhinoderma darwinii; assembly: GCF_050947455.1. Lineage (NCBI taxonomy): Eukaryota > Metazoa > Chordata > Amphibia > Anura > Rhinodermatidae > Rhinoderma > Rhinoderma darwinii. The sequence continues at coordinate 15,185,080 of NC_134687.1, read as the reverse complement.
CAGAGTCCTCACTGCAGTATGTGGTACACTCACTAATATACTTTCCGGTCCCCCGTCGCGCTGATTCTGAGATTTTCATAGATTTTTATAGCGCTGGCGGGGCACCGGAAGACAAAATGCACAGACTTCTTTGGTGACGATATGACTCTTCGTCATGTGACCGGCCCCGCTGTAGTCTATGTACAAGCAGGACCAGTAGTACAGTGAGTACATAGAGTACTCGCTATAATAAAAATCTATGAAAATCTCACAATTATCGTGACGAGGGACCGGAATGTATATTAGCGAGTGTACTCACATACTGCAGAGACTACACTGCTAAATATTTTTGGTCCCCACATAATCCCTTTAATGTCGGATCCCTTACAGAGCCTTGAAACATGACACTGAGGTTAATAGCCAAACCAGAGACAACAATCTGTAGACAGCACTGTTTAGGGGTTGTTGCTCCTCATCAGCACAGAGTAGGGATCTGGTTGGCTGAATAAGATGTCTTAGAGGAATCTCTTTGTAGATGGGTGTCTATGGTTTGCTATTGATCATGTTTCAAGGCTCTACAAAGGGTCATACATTGACTTCTAGAATAGTCACCTATAGGTGGCACTAGAGAGACAGTTTTCTTCCTTCTAGAGGAGAGTTATTTTGAATACTATGCGATAACTGTGATTTTTCTTTAAAACAGCATCAATTCAAGACCTTGGAGTCTATAAACAGGACGCAGCCTTATTCTCCTGATGATGAACAAACAATCATCTTGGCCACTTACTTTTCTATTGCGTTTAAGGACACCATAACCTGAGCTTGGGAAGAAGAGACGCTGGCACAAAGTAACAAGAGACAAGTATAAGGATTAATATCACGTATTTAATAGCTCAGATTACAATTCATTGCTCAATAAAAGGAAATTTTCCTAGGTTTAAATACTGAGAAAATGTAGAATAAATTCGGCGAGCAGCCTGATGACAAGCGGGTGGGAAGAGTAGTTGTAATCTCAGTACCAGTCATGAGATGACGATAGGACAGGAAGCCTCTATAATATATACATATATATATATATATCATCTGCTAGGGTCTTGGTGTGTCATTCCTCTAACCTTGAACCTTCTGTTGTCTTCTTAAAGAAGGTGAATGGAGAAAGTAGAAAATCATTGAACGAGACCTTGAGAAGAAGAAGCACAACTGAAGGTCTTGTGAGGACCAGAGATTAGGTGTGGGGAGGTATCGGGATATTAGGGCAGATATGTATGGAGGGGACAGGTTGTGGACATCTTGAACTGCATTTGCTGGCCAATGGATAGCCAGTCAAGGGATTAGCAGAGGAGAGATGCAGAGCTGAAACGAGGGGAGAGGTAGATTAATCGGGCGGCAGAGTTTAGGGTGGATTGGAGAGGTGCAAGAGCGTTAAATGGGAGACCACAGAGAAGGATGTTTCAATAGTCTAGGCGGGAGGTAATGAGGGTATGTACTTTCACCCTCCACATCCTTTCCAGTCAATTCACAATTAACCATCATATCTCCATCACTCGGACCTTGACAAGCAACTCTCTATATCTCAGCTTCCTAAAGACCTATGATTATGGAGTGGAGTAAGTCTATGTCTATGTCAAGAATAGTTACATAATGGGAACAACTGAGCAAAGAAATGTGTCCATCAAACTCAACCAGGGGAAGCGAGAGGATGTGGAAGAACAAGATTAGAAAAACATGACTGATATCTTCCCAAAACCTCACCTATCTTCATGTTCTGTGGGGTATTGCAGCTATGCCCTATTCACTTCAATGGATCTAAGCTGCAATACATGACACAACCCATAAAAAGGTGTGGCGCTGTTTCTGGAAACAAGACGCCATGTTTTTCTAACCCTATACAACCCTTTTACTGCTTGGCTTATATTATTGTCAGGTTTCCTTCAACTGTGACCTCAGGAGATGGAGATCCAGGCATGAGGTGATAAATGGCCTCCCTGCATCTGAATGGGACTTTTCTTCATGAACACGGCTTTCTCCACGGTTAAGACACAGATTGCTCGGCTCCGCTAGACAACGTAATTGTATGAAAAGTGGCCTCATAATATACAAGCCCCATGGAGAAGGATCACTGTAACCTTGATCGAGCACACGATGGAGATAACCTAACTATTCAGTGATTTAGAAAGACATGACCCAAATAGACAATTATATCTTAATGAAGATTGACAATGAGAAATGGTATCGAACAATAAGATGAGGAACCTTGGACAGATGTTAGTAACTCTACATACCAGAGCAGACAAATGTACAAAAATGTTCTCCTGGTGATAAGTGCCGAAAACAACGATTGTCCACATAGGAAATTATTAGATGTTGTGCACGCCGGCCTACCATGAATGACCCTTATCTATTCACAAATGTAGTAGGACGTAAGGCGGCCATACACATTAGATTAATGTCGGACGAACCTGTCCTTTTCAGGAGGATCAGCCAATCATCTAATGTGTATGGAGGCCTTCCGACTGTCCCCCGTCTGCAGATGTTTGTGGAGAGAAGGATCGGGAAGCTGGATTTTAACATGCCCAATCCTTTTGTTCTCAGGGAAGATAAGCCGCCACCAGAGGTGTCTGGCAGTGGCTTTCTTCCCTCTCTCCATTTAGAATATACAGTGAAGGAAATAAGTATTTGATCCCTTGCTGATTTTGTAAGTTTGCCCACTGTCAAAGACATGAACAGTCTAGAATTTTTAGGGTAGGTTAACTTTACCAGTGAGAGATAGATTATATTAAAAAAAAAAAAAAAAAATCACATTGTCAAAATTATATATATTTATTTGTATTGTGCACAGAGAAATAAGTATTTGATCCCTTTGGCAAACAAGACTTAATACTTGGTGGCAAAACATTTGTTGGCAAGCACAGCAGTCAGACATTTTTAGTAGTTGATGATGAGGTTTGCACACATGTTAGATGGAATTTTGGCCCACTCCTCTTTGCAGATCATCTGTAAATCATTACGATTTCTAGGCTGTCACTTGGCAACTCGGATCTTCAGCTCCCTCCATAAGTTTTCGATGGGATTAAGGTCTGGAGACTGGCTAGGCCACTCCATGACCTTAATGTGCTTCTTTTTGAGCCACTCCTTTGTTGCCTTGGCTGTATGTTTCGGGTCATTGTCGCGCTGGAAGACCCAGCCACGAGCCATTTTTAATGTCCTGGTGGAGGGAAGGAGGTTGTCAATCAGGATTTGACGGTACATGGCTCCATCCATTCTCCCATTGATGCGGTGAAGTAGTCCTGTGCCCTTAGCAGAGAAACACCCCCAAAACATAATGTTTCCACCTCCATGCTTGACAGTGGGGACGGTGTTCTTTGGGTCATAGGCAGCATTTCTCTTCCTCCAAACACGGCGAGTTGAGTTAATGCCAAAGAGCTCAATTTTAGTCTCATCTGACCACAGCACCTTCTCCCAATCACTCTCAGAATCATCCAGATGTTCATTTGCAAACTTCAGACGGGCCTGTACATGTGCCTTCTTGAGCAGGGGGACCTTGCGGGCACTGCAGGATTTTAATCCATTACGGCGTAATGTGTTACCAACGGTTTTCTTGGTGACTGTGGTCCCAGCTGCCTTGAGATCATTAACAAGTTCCCCTGTGTAGTTTTCGGCTGAGCTCTCACCTTCCTCAGGATCAAGGATACCCCACGAGGTGAGATTTTGCATGGAGCCCCAGATCGATGTCGATTGACAGTCATTTTGTATGTCTTCCATTTTCTTACTATTGCACCAACAGTTGTCTCCTTCTCACCCAGCGTCTTACTTATGGTTTTGTAGCCCATTCCAGCCTTGTGCAGGTCTATGATCTTGTCCCTGACATCCTTAGAAAGCTCTTTGGTCTTGCCCATGTTGTAGAGGTTAGAGTCAGACTGATTAATTGAGTCTGTGGACAGGAGTCTTTTATACAGGTGACCATGTAAGAGCTGTCTTTAATGCAGGCACCAAGTTGATTTGGAGCGTGTAACTGGTCTGGAGGAGGCTGAACTCTTAATGGTTGGTCGGGGATCAAATACTTATTTCTCTGTGCACAATCCAAATAAATATATATAATATTGACAATGTGATTTTCTTTTTTTTCTTTTTTAACCCCTTCGCGCTCAGGTCAGTAATAGTACGTCCTGCTAAGTAGAACGTTCGCGCTCAGGTCAGTACTATTACTGACCTGAGTAAACACGGCATCATTTAATCCCGGCGCATGTCTGAGCTGTGATACCTGCTGTTTCCGACAGCAGGCTATCACAGCTTAGTGTGCAGGGACCGATCGCGGTGGTCCCCGCCGATTAACACCTTAGAAGCCGCGTTCAATAGCAATCGCGGCTTCTTAGGGGTTAAGCTGCCATCGCCGGCCTGCTACACGATAGCGGGCCGTGATGGTTACTATGGCAACCAGAATCCTAACAATGGACTCTGGCTACGCCATCGACGGAAGCCTAGTGGGTCCCGACAAAATCAGGACTCACTATGCTTGCTGTCAGCGAACAGCTGACAGCTCTAATACACTGCACTACGCATGTAGTGGAGTGTATTAGAATAGCGATCAGGGCATCCTGCCCTCATGTCCCCTAGTGGGACAAAGTAAAAAAAGTTTAAAAAAGTAAAAAAAAGTTGTGTAAAAATAAGAAAATAAAAGATTTAAAAGTAATAAAAGTAAAAGTCCCCCTTTTTCCCTTATCAGTTCTTTATTATTAATAAAAATATATAAATAAACAAATAAACTATACATAATTGGTATCGCCGCGTCCGTAACGGCCTGAACTACAAAACGATGTCGTTATTTATCCCGCGCGGTGAACGCCGTAAGAGAAAATAATAATAAACCGTACCACAATCACAATTGTTTGGTCACTTCACCTCCCAAAAAATGGAATAAAAAGAGATCAAAAAGTCGCATGTACCTAAAAATGGTACTGATCGAAACTACAGTTCGTTACGCAAAAAATAAGTCCTCGCACGACTTTCCTGATGGAAAAATAAAACAGTTCTGGCTCTTAGAATAAGGTAACACAAAAAATAAATTATATTTTACAAAACGTATTTTATTGTGCAAACGCCATAAGACATAAAATAAAAATATAAACATCTGGTATCGCCGTAATCGTATCGCCGCGCAGAATAAAGTGAATGTGTCATTTATAGCGCACGGTGAACGCTGTAAAAAAAATTGAATAAAAAACAATAGTAGAATTGCTGTTTTTTTAGTCACCGCGCCACCTAAAAATAGAATAAAAACTGATCAAAAAGTCGCATGCACCCCAAGAAAACTACAATGGATTCCTCAAGGTCTCTAGTTTCCAAAAAGGGGTCACTTTTGGGGGGTTTCCACTGTTTTAGCACCACAAGACCTCTTCAAACCGGACATGGTGCCTAATAAATTAAATTAATTAAATGTCACCTCTACTTTGCTCTAAATTCCTGTGAAACGCCTAAAGGGTTAATAAACTTTTTAAATGCTGTTGTGAATACTTTGAGGGGTCTAGTTTCTGAAATGGGGTGTTTGATAAGGGTGTCTAATATATGGGCCCCTCAAAGCAACTTCAGAACTGAGCTGGAAACTAAAAAATAAAATAAAAATGAGGCAATACTTCGCTTCTTACATTATACTGATAATGAGCCGTGCCCACCCCGAGATGACCCCATTTTGACCGTTTGTATAAACGGAGACCCCTATTAGACCATTTCAGTGCCCGGTTTTCCCAGCATTCACCCCCGAGAAGTGTATTTCTATAGATGAATACCTGGTACATTTGAAAGGGAGGCTTCAATTCCGCTAGTACCTGCCGGGTAAGAGGGCAAGGTATGGCGTGAAGATGTATGAGCTGTGCGAGAGTGCATCAGGGTATACCTACAAATTTAGGATATATGAAGGGAAGGACACCAGTTCTCAGCCCCCAGAATGCCCCCCCTTACTGGGAGTTAATACAAAAATTGTGTGGGATTTGGTGCTGCTGGACCAGGGTTACCACCTCTACCTGGATAATTTTTATACCAGCGTCCCACTCTTCAACTGCCTCGCTTCCAGAAGTCCTGCGGCATGCGGCACTGCTAGAAGAAACCTGAGAGGCCTCCCTAAGACTCTGCAGGGCAAACACTCAGAAGGGGTGAGAGCAGGGCACAATCCAGCAGCAACATATTGTGTGTCAAGTACAAGACCAGGGAGATGCCACACCAGTACCCATGTACCTGTACGAGGTACCAGTACAGGGACCCCCAAACTAGACTGCATCCTGGACTACAATAGGTACATGGGAGGGGTGGACTTGTCAGATCAAGTCCTGAAGCCTTACAGTACTTCTGGAAGCGGGGCCACAGGCATCGTACCAGGGCAACACTTTTTAGGAGAAGTTCCCCAAACTGGCAAGAAGGGAAAAAGTCAAAAGAGGTGCAGAGTCTGCTATAAGAGGGGGATAAGGAAGGACACAATATATCAATGTGACGCGTGTCCCGAAAAACCAGAGCTCTGTATGAAATTTATCATCCATCCCTTTATTTTTAATTTACCCCAGTTTTACTCGCTCTGATCCACTTCGCACAGCTTATCCCCTCCTCATCTTTCCCCTCTGAGCCCTGCTGTGTGCCCAGGCAGCTGATAACAGCCACATGTAGGGTATTGCCGTACCCGGGAGAACACACATTACAGTTTATGGGGTGTATGTCTCCGGTGGCGCATGCTGGGCACAATATATCGGACACTGAATTGGCATATATGTATAGAAAATTGCAAATTTCACTCTGCACCAACTGCTGCACATTATCTTTTACACAATACCTGTGGGGTCAAAATGCTCACTACACCTCTAGATGAATTCCTTAAGGGGTGTCGTTTTTAAAACGGGGTCACTTCTCGGGGGTTTCAACTGTACTGATACCTCAGGGGCTTCTGCACACACGACTTAGCACCAGAAAATTCCCAGTAAGCCACATGGTGGTCCTTTCCTTCTGAGCCCTCCCATGGGCCCAAACGGCAGTTTATCACCACAAATAGGGTATTGCCACACTCAGGACAAATTGGGCAACAAAATGCGGTATTTTATTCCTTGTGAAAATAAGAAATTTTGAGCCAAAACTACCTCTTATTGGAAAAAATTACATTTTTTTGAATTCACAGCCCAATTCAAATAAATTCTGTGAAAAAACTGTGGGGTCTAAATGGTCACAACACCCATAAATAAATTCTTTGAGGGGTGTAGTTTCCAAAATGGGGTGACTTCTGGTGGGTTTCCATTACTTTGATACCTTTGGGGCTCTGCAAATGCGACATGGCACCCGAAAACCAATACAGCAAAATATGGGCTCCAAAGAACACATAGCGCTCCTTTCCTTCTGAGGCCTCCCATGGGCCCAAACGGCAGTTTATCACCACAAATGGGGTATTGCCGCACTCAGGACAAATTGGGCAACAAATTGGGGTATTTTATTCCTTGTGAAAATAAGAAATTTTGAGCCAAAACTACCTCTTATTGGAAAAAATTACATTTTTTTGAATTCACAGCCCAATTCAAATAAATTCTGTGAAAAAACTGTGGAGTCTAAATGGTCACAACACCCATAAATGAATTCCTTGAGGGGTGTAGTTTCCAAAATGGGGTCACTTCTGGTGGGTTTCCATTGCTTTGATACCTTTGGGGCTCTGCAAATGCGACATGGCACCCGAAAACCAATCCAGCAAAATCTGTGCTCCAAAGAACACATAGCGCTCCTTTCCTTCTAATACCTCCCATGGGCCCAAACTGCAGTTTATGGCCACAAATGGGGTATTGCCGCACTCAGGACAAATTTGGCAACAAAATGGGGTATTTTATTCGTTGTGAAAATAATACATTTTGAGCCAAAACTACATCTTATTGGAAAAAAGTTTTTTTTTTTAAATTCACAGCCCAATTCAAATAAGTTCTGTGAAAAAACTGTGGGGTCTAAATGGTCACAACACCCATAAATAAATTCCTTGAGGGGTTTTGTTTCCAAAATGGGGTCACTTTTGGTGGGTTTCCATTGCTTTGATACCTCTGAGGCTCTGCAAATGCGACATGGCACCCGAAAACCAATCCAGCAAAATCTGGACTCCAACAAACACATAGCGCTCCTTTCCTTCTGAGGCCTCCCATGGGCCCAAATAGCAGTTTATCACCACAAATGGGGTATTGCCGCACTCAGGACAAATTGGGCAACAAAATGGGGCATTTTGTTCCCTGTGAAAATAAGAAATTCTGATCAAAAATGACATCTTATTGGAAAAATTGTCATTCTTTTAATTTCACAGCCCAATTCAAATACGCGCTGTGAAAAAACTACGGGGTCAAAATGGTAACAATAACCATAAATTAATTCCTTGAGGGGTGCAGTTTCCAAAATGGGGTCAGTTTTGGGGGATTCCTACTGTTTTGGCACCTCAACACCTCTCCAAACCTGGCATGCTGCCTAAAATATATGCTAATAAAAAAGCACCACCAAAATGCACTAGGTGCTTCTTTGCTTCTGGGGCTTGTGTTTTAGTCCACGAGCGCACTAGAGCCACATGTGGGACATTTCTAAAAACTGAAGAATCTGGACAATACATATTTAGTAGTGTTTCTCTGGTAAAACCTTCTTTGTTACAGAAAAAAAATAGAATAAAATTGAAATTCAGAAATAAAAACGAAATTTGCAAATTTCACCTCCACTTTGCTTTAATTCCTGTGAAATGCCTGAAGGGTTAAAAAACTTTCTAAATGCTGTTTTGAATACTTTGAGGGGTCTAGTTTTTAAAATGGGGTGCTTTATGGGGGTTTCTAATACATAGGCCCCTCAAAGCCACTTCAGAACTGAACTGGTACCTTCAAAAAAAGGCTTTTGAAATTTTCTTAAAAATATGAGAAATTGCTGTTTATGTTCTAAGCCTTGTAACGTCCAAGAAAAATAAAATAATGTTCAAAAAACGATGCCAATCTAAAGTAGACATATGGGAAATGTGAACTAGTGACTATTGTGGGTGGTATAGCCGTCTGTTTCACAAGCAGATGCATTTAAATTCTGAAAAATGCTATTTTTTCAAAATTTTCTCTAAATTTTGCAATTTTTCTCAAATAAAGACTGAATATATCGACCAAATTTTACCACGAACATGAAGCCCAAAGTGTCACGAGAAAACAATCTCAGAATCGCTTGGATAGGTTTAAGCATTCCGACGTTATTACCACATAAAGTGAAATATGTCAGATTTGAAAAATGGGCTCTGAGCCTTAAGGCCCAAACTAGGCTGCGTCCTTAAGGGGTTAAATATAATCTATCTCTCACTGGTAAAATTAACCTAGCCTAAAAATTCTAGACTGTTCATGTCTTTGACAGTGGGAAAACTTACAAAATCAGCAAGGGATCAAATACTTATTTCCTCCACTGTATGCATGTGTATGAGGGGATCGGGAGGAATAGATGTCGGCTGAACAAGCGTTCGGAAAAAAGTTATCTAATGTGTAAGACCGGCCTTAGTTTTCTCATTTGCTTCAACTCATCATGATGGGTTTTTTTTGGTCTTTTTTTCATAGGATTGCAGGTAAGGCCTCATGAACCTAATGTAGGGACTCCTTGTCCTTACAGGCTCCAGCTGTGTCATTTTTCTCTTTCCTTCTCCATCCGGTCTTGACCTCATGATGACTTCTACTGGCCATGGCTAATTTCGCACTCAGATGTCTTCAGCTTCTCACTTTTCAAATATTTCCGCACCTATAAACGAAGATAAAATTCTTATGGTGCCACACAGTACACCCCTAAATATAATAGTGCCATACACTGTGTCCCTGATTATAAAAGCACCATACACTGTGTCCACCCCACACACACACACACACACACACACATTGAAGTTCTGCATTGCATACAAGGCCCTGATGCTGCTCGGCGTCGGTACATGGTATCGAGCAGCAGTAAGCTGAGGAAGCCTGAGAGGACCCAATGATGAGAAGAGGAGCGGTGAGGTGAGTGTGAGTTTTTCTTATGTTATGGTCAAAGGGGGGAAATTGATGGCGCCCGCCCGCGTTATGCCGAAAGATGTGACACATTTATTAAAAGGCGTTCGCATCTTAATAAATGTGTCCCATCTTACTACAACTTTCTTTTTATTAAGACTGGTATATGAAACGAATCAAAAATGTCCAGTGGCCGTTCTGTGGGTGGAAACAACTTGTCAGAGGAGAATGGTCAGACTGGTCCGAGCTGGCAGGAAGGTGACAGTGAGGGCGCACGCACGCGGCCATGTAATGGAATCATAATATGGCACCCCAAATATATATATTTCACACATTACCGTAATGAGGCACCATGTGGTGGCACACAGACTGCTTATACCTTCGTAATAGGTAATGTAAGCGGAAATTATATGCACCTCAAAATGGTCAGACTGGAAAGTACAACTCATCCCGCAAAAAACATCACGTCTCATACATCTGCCTCAACCTGAAAATCAAAATGCCGGAATGCTGTTAAGCAAAAAACTAAAATTTCTTCCGGTTTTAAAAGCCAAAAATGGCTTGGTCCTTCAGAGTTTAAAGGGGTATTCCCAGAATGGACAATTATAGCTTATCCACAGCATAGGTGATAAGTGTCTGATCGCTGCGGGCCCCACAAGGGACTAGAAGGAGGGCCCCAGACTAAACATAAATGGAGCGGCGGACGTATGCGCGGGTTTGTTATATTCAAAGTCTACGGGACTGACGGAGACACCCGATTACAGCGCTCGGCTGTTTTTGTCAATCCCATAGACATTGAATGGAGCGGCACCGCGCATGCTCGTCTTCTGCTCCATTCAAGCTCATCCTCAATGCTGGGGTGCAGTGAGGAGGAATGGGGGTTCGGGACCCCTATCATGTGAAAGGTGGGGGTTCCAGTGGTGGGGCCCCCATTGATCAGGCACTTATCTATTCTGTGTATATCTGGGAAAACCCCATTAAACTTATACGTAGTAGCTGGGATATCACTAGAACGGATCCCCTACTCTTCTGTACGGCAACTTCTCAGGGGTGGAACACTAGAGATTTGTCTTTTTACTCTTCAAAGCTACATTGTCAAACATTAGATGTATCTGCAGTCCTATGTAAAATGGCACGTAACACACCCTGATCTTGAATTATGAATTCAGCTCTGCTTCATCTGTTTTCGTCATCGGTATTGTTGTTCTCCATTGTATTGGGTGCGTGTTGAGTTTAATCTCTCACTGCCTGTAATCATTTATAGATTTATCTCTTTATTGACAGTGTGATTGATGAGCGTTACAATCATTGTTATTACTTGGTGTAAAATGATGACTACCAGCCGTCAGATACTGGACGAGGTATACACTACTCCACCACGTAACACAACGGAGTATAAGTCACATGTCCTGTAATAGGGCAGATTCCTCAAGGGTGAGGCCTCAGATATCTTCACATAGCGCTGTAACACTGTAACGCTGTCTCCGCTGGAGATGATTGGTCATAATTTAAGTAGCACCATTTTGAACAATGTATTTGCTACAAGTTGGTTGTACATGTGCCGCCTCGACCCTATAAGGTTACGTTCACACCAGGGGAGTTGCTAGGGTCTTAAAAGAGCAGGGGCAAAAGCCCCGAGACATATGTTTACCGCCCTCAAAAAAATTATGTGTGTATATATACACCACCGTTCAAAAGTTTGGGGTCATCCAGACAATTTTGTGTTTTCCATGAAAACTCACACTTATATTTATCAAATGAGTTGCAAATTGACTAGAAAATATAGTCAAGACATTGACAAGGTTAGAAATAATGATTTTTATTTGAAATAATAATTTTCTCCTTCAGACTTTGCTTTGGTCTTGGAATGCTCCATTTGCAGCAATTCCAGCATTGCAGACCTTTGGCATTCTAGCTGTTAATTTGCTGAGGTAATCGGGAGAAATTTCCCCCCATGCCTCCAGAAGCCCCTCCCACAAGTTGGATTGGCTTGATGGGCACTTCTTGCGTACCATACGGTCAAGCTGCTCCCACAACAGCTCTATGGGGTTGAGATCTGGTGACTGCGCTGGCCACTCCATTACAGATAGAATACCAGCTGCCTGCTTCTTCCCTAAATAGTTCTTGCATAATTTGGAGGTGTGCTTTGGGTCATTGTCCTGTTGTAGGATGAAATTGGCTCCAATCAAGCGCTGTCCACAGGGTATGGCATGGCGTTGCAAAATGGAGTGATAGCCTTCCTTATTCAAAATCCCTTTTACCTTGTACAAATCTCCCACTTTACCAGCACCAAAGCAACCCCAGACCATCACATTACCTCCACCATGCTTGACAGATGGCGTCAGGCACTCTTCCAGCATCTTTTCAGTAGTTCTGCGTCTCACAAATGTTCTTCTGTGTGATCCAAACACCTCAAAGTTTGATTCGTCTGTCCATAACACTTTTTTCCAATCTTCCTCTGTCCAATGTCTGTGTGCTTTTGCCCATATTAATCTTTTCCTTTTATTAGCCAGTCTCAGATATGGCTTTTTCTTTGCCACTCTGCCCTGAAGGCCAGCATCCCGGAGTCGCCTCTTCACTGTAGACGTTGACACTGGCGTTTTGCGGGTACTATTTAATGAAGCTGCCAGTTGAGGACCTGTGAGGCGTCTATTTCTCAAACTAGAGACTCTAATGTACTTGTCTTGTTGCTCAGTTGTGCAGCGGGGCCTCCCACTTCTCTTTCTACTCTGGTTAGGGCCTGTTTGTGCTGTCCTCTGAAGGGAGTAGTACACACCGTTGTAGGAAATCTTCAGTTTCTTGGCAATTTCTCGCATGGAATAGCCTTCATTTCTAAGAACAAGAATAGACTGTCGAGTTTCACATGAAAGCTCTCTTTTTCTAGCCATTTTGAGAGTTTAATCGAACCCACAAATGTAATACTCCAGATTCTCAACTAGCTCAAAGGAAGGTCAGTTTTATAGCTCCTCTAAACAGCAAAACTGTTTACAGCGGTGCTAACATAATTGCACAAGGGTTTTCAAGTGTTTTCTAATCATCCATTAGCCTTCTATCACAGTTAGCAAACACAATGTGCCATTAGAACACTGGAGTGATGGTTGCTGGAAATGGGCCTCTATATACCTATGTAGATATTGCATTAAAAACCAGACGTTTGCAGCTAGAATAGTCATTTAGCACATTAACAATGTATGGAGTGTATTTCTGATTAATTTAATGTTATCTTCATTGAAAAAAACTGTGCTTTTCTTGCAAAAATAAGGAAATTTCCAAGTGACCCTAAACTCTTGAACGGTAGTGTATATATATATCTACAGCTAGGTCTAGAATTATTTGGACAGTGACACAATCTTCATGATTTGGGTTCCGCTGCCACCACATTGGATTTGGAATTAAACAACTGAGATGCAATTGAAGTTTAGACTTTCTGGTTTAATTCAAGGGGTTGAACAAAAATATCCTGTGAAACGTTTAGGAATTGCCGCCATTTTTCTACACAGCCACCTCATTCCAGGGGCTCAAAAGTTATTGGACAAATTAACATTACCAGAAATAAAATGTTTTTTTTTAAATACTTTGTAGAGAATCCTGTGCAGAAATGACGGCCTGAAGTCTGGAACCCATGGACATCACCACACGCTGGTTTCCTCCTTTGTGATGCTTTGCTCGGCCTTTACTGCAGCGTCTTCACTTGTCGCTTGTTTGTGGCTCTTTCTGCCTTATGTTTTGTCTTCAGCAGGTGAAATGCTGGATCGGGTGGAGATCTGATGACTCGGCCATTGCAGAATATTCCACTTCTTTGCCTTATAAACTCCTGTGTTGCTTTCGCAGTATGTGTTGGGTCATTGTCCATCTGTCCTGTGAAGCGACGTCCAATCAACCTGCTGCATGTGGTTGAATCTGAGCAGAGAGTAAATCCCTGAACACTTCAGAATTCATCCGGCTGCTTCTGTCTTCAGTCACATCATCAATAAAAGTGCCAGGCAGCCATGCATAAACCATGCCATCACACTGCCTCCACCATGCCATCACACTGCCTCCACCATGCCATCACACTGCCCCACCATGCCATCACACTGCTTCCACCATGCGATCACAGTGCCCCCACCATGCCATCACACTGCCTCCACCATGCCATCACACTGCCCCACCATGCCATCACACTGCTTCCACCATGCGATCACAGTGCCCCCACCATGCCATCACACTGCCCCACCATGCCATCACACTGCCCCCACCATGCCATCACACTGCCCCACCATGCCATCACACTGCTTCCACCATGCTATCACACTGCTTCCACCATGCCATCACACTGCTTCCACCATGCCATCACACTACCTCCACCATGACATCACACTGCCTCCACCATGCCATCACACTGCCCCCACCATGCCATCACACTGCCTCCCCCATGCCATCACACTGCCTCCACCATGCCATCACACTGCCCCACCATGCCATCACACTGCCTCCACCATGCCATCACACTGCCCCCACCATGCCATCACACTACCTCCCCCATGCCATCACACTGCCCCCACCATGCCATCACACTGCCCCCACCATGCAATCACACTGCCCCCACCATGCCATCACACTGCCCACACCATGCCATCACACTGCCTCCACCAATCCATCACAGTGCCTCCACCATGCCATCACACTGCCCCCACCATGCCATCACACTGCCCCCCATGCCATCACACTGCAGCCAGCATGCCATCACACTGCCTCCACCATGCCATCACACTCCACCATGCCATAACACTGCCCCACGCCATCACACTGCCCCCACCATGCCATCACATTGCCCCCCATGCCATCACACTGCCCCCACCATGCCATCACACTGCCTCCACCATGTGTTACAGAGGATGTGGTGGCTTTGGATCATGAGCCGTTCCATGCCTTCTCCATACTTTCTTCCTCCCATCATTCTGGTACAGGCTGATCTTAGTTTCATGCTGTTCCAGAACTAGGCGGCCTCTTTAGATGTTGTTTGGGAAAGTCTAATCTGGCCTTTCTATGTTTGAGGCTGATTCATGGTTTGCACCTTGTGGTGAACTCTCTGTATTTGCTCTCATGAAGTCTTCTCTTTATGGTAGACTTAGATACTGATCCACCTACTTCCAGGAGAGTGTTCCTTCAAGAATGTACCAAACTGTTGATTTGGCCTCTCCTAACATTTGTGCTTCTCTCTCTCTGATGGATTTCTTCATTTTTTTCAGCCTAACGATGGTCGGTTTCACTTGCATTGAAAGCTCCTCTGATCTCATGTTGTGGGTTCACAGCAACAGCTTCCAAATGAAAATGCCACACCTGGGATCAACTCCAGAACTTTTACCTGCTTTACTGATGATGGATTAACGAGGGAATAGCCCATGCAGCCCATTAAACAGCTTTTGAGATAATTGTCCAATTACTTTTGGTCCCTTGAAAAAGAGGCAGCTACATATTAAAGAGCTGTAATTCCTAAACCCCTCCTCAAATTAGGATGTGAATTCCCTCAAATTAAAACTGAGTGTCTGCACTTTAAGCCCATACTGATTATATAACTGTATATTCAATATGTTTTGGTAAACAGCTAAAATGCCAAAACTTGTCACTGTCCTCAGCAGACAGTATCACACATGATAGGATTAGATATAGGGCTCAGCTCGCTGACATTGTGACTCCAGCACTGGAAAAGGTAAGTATAAGAATTATTTTGCTTTTTTATGCGTTACTAATTATTTTTGTGTGTTTGTGTTTTTTTACAGGTTCAGCTGTTGGACTACGTCGGATTCGAGGACTACTGAGATGACAGCATTTTTTTTATTCTCAATAAAATGCTTAACGAGGGTTGTGTCGTTTTTTTTATGTCAACAAAATATTTTTTATATCTCCTTGTATTTTTATTTAAGCTTTATTGCTACCACCCTAGTAATGGCCGCTGCCTGATTGACAGCGTCCATTAATAAGGAGGGGGTTAATGTTAGCTGGTGAAAAGGCTAACACTAACCCCCATTATTACCCCGGTACCCACCGCCACCAGGGGTACCGGGAAGAACCTAGTACAATCTAATACCTGACCATCTGTAGTGATGGTTGGCATCGGGGCGGCCGCAGGCTGGTACTATAAGACTGGGAAAGCCCAAAAACAGTGGCCCTTCCCACCCTGGTAATGCTAGGCTGCTGCTGTGTTGTATATGGCTGGTTATGAAAAATGGGGGGGACCCTACGTCATTTTTTCTAGTTATTGTTATTTTATTTTTTTAATGACGTGGTGTCCCCCCCCATTTTTAATAACCAGCCAGATACAACATAGCAGCAGCTGCCTAGCTTTACCAGGGGGCGGGGGGGGGACGCATTGTTTTTGGGCTTTCCCAGCCTAATAATGCCAGCCTGCGGCCACCCCAGTGCCCGACCATCACTACAGAGGTTCCTTCAGAAGAAAGACAGTTTTTGTTGCTGCTTTGGTTGAAGAGCGTCCTGACACAGGGATCCCCCAATTAACTACTAACACAATAGTTCCCTAATAAAGTATTGAAAATTTGTTTTCTAAAGCAGAAAACCCCTACATGGTGATTTTTTTCTTTCTATCATTAGTGGTAACACTGGAATTATAGCATTTACTTCAATATTATTTGACGATAATGAATTTAATGTAATTATATTTCCAATGATGCAAAACAAAAGATTTTTATACATATACAGTAAATAATTGCAAAATATTTTGCAGCATAACTAGGCTGACCTGCCATTAGGGGACTTTGGAAAAGAAGGGGACCATCCCTGTGGGAGCTGTACTGTGGCCATATTGGTTATCCATCAGCTTTTACAGAAACAGATGAGAAAATCTTGAATACAATTTTTAACAAAAATTATCTTTATTCATGTCACCAAACGCATAAATTAAAAATCAAAAACAAAATCTCAAATTTGAAACAATTAAAATTAGTTATGAGCTACTAGAAAACCCAACTTTGATGAGCGGCTGAGAATTTTTTCTAAGCAATAGGCAATTGTGTCTGGACCAGGACTTGACGCGACTTTGTTGCACAACTTTTTTCCCTTTCCTTGTCTCCAGATTAGGTTCTATGCTGAAAATGTTAGACGCACATGTCCCACATAGGAGAGGGCCTCACGTTTTGCAGCTTCATGTGTCAACTGATTGCACCAAAGTTGTACCTGACTGCAACTTTGGTCCAAGGCTTGTGATTGATCACCACTTCCAGCAAGATTTTTACATAAGAAACGAAAAACTAAGAAAAAAAAAAGAGAAAAAAAAAAAAGTAGCTGCAATGTCTCCCGTTGAAATTAAGTTTGCATCAGATGTTGTAGAAGCATTAAATCGTTTCTCTGCTTTTGACAATCCCTTTTTATTAGTAAGGACCCCAATGATAAACTGATCACAAGATGTTCCCCAACGATTGGCAATTACCTGCAAGGGGAACCTGACAGTAAGTGTTTAATTTCCCTGCAGTGCCACCACTGGGGAAATGAGGAATTACACAGTGCCCTTTAAAATGAATGGGTTGTCTGTGTAACACATAGAAATCCTGGGTCCTCCAGATAGACACTCTTTGTAGCTGTTCTCCGCTCAGGCTAATTGATAGAAGTTATGAATGTGGGACCCTCTACTATTAATTTAAAAAATTTCCTAATATCATTTTCTAAAGACAACCCCTTTAAGTTTTGCGGCTCAATGTATTTCTATGGAAAGTTCTGTTGCACAACCATGGAGCCCTAGTCTTAGAACAGGGCTCTCAAACTCGGCCGGGTAAGTGGGCCACATATAGAAAAAATTAGAAGTTGACGGGACGCATTACTTTCAAATTTGATACAATACAAAATTATTACTATTACTATAATACTAATGCTACATTACTATAATAATACTACATTACTATAATAATAGCGCTAGGTTTAAAATTTGAGATATTTCTCCACATGCTTATATCAACAATCCAGTTTTCCAGTTGAAGTGTCACTAAATGCAGTCCGGCGGCTCAGTTAGCAGCGTTTGGCAGACACACAAATGTCAAGATTGGGCAGCCCCTTTTTAGATAGTGCCACAGTGCCCTCTGTAGATGCTGCCACAGTGCCCTCTGTGGATGCTGCCGCAGTGCCCTCTGTGGATGCTGCCGCAGTGCCCTCTGTGAATGCTGCCGCAGTGCCCTCTGTAGATGCTGCCACAGTGCCCTCAGTAGATGCTGCCACAGAGTCCTCTGTAGATAATGCCACAGTGCCCTCTGTAGATAATGCCACAGTGCCCTCTGTAGATAATGCCACAGTGCCCTCTGTAGATAATGCAACACACCCCTAGATAATTCCAGTGTCCTCTGTACATACTGCCACAGTGCCCTCTGTAGATGCTGCCACAGTGCACTCTGTAGATGCTGCCACAGTGCCCTCTGTAGAGGCTGCCATAGTGCCCTCCGTGGATGCTGCCACGGTGCCCTCCGTAGATGCTGCCACAGTGCCCTCCGTAGATGCTGCCACAGTGCCCTCCACAGATGCTGCCACAGTGCCCTCCGCAGATGCTGCCACAGTGCCCTCCGCATATGCTGCCACTGTGCCCTCTGCAGATAATGCCACACACACCCCAAGTAGATAGTTCCATTGGGGCTCCCTCTAGGAGTGGAATCCCCAGCCAGAGCGTTGCGGATGCTTTGGCTGGGGATTCCTCTACTGTTGGAGCCCCTGACATCACTGTCCATACACAGTGATGTCAGGGCATCCTCCTGGACTGGAATGTGATATCAGGGGCAACCCCAGAGCCGGAGTCCCGGAGCAGAGCACTAGTATAGGCTCTGCGCCGGAACTCTGGGGAAGCCATTAACATCAGTGTCCATATATGGACAGTGATGTCAGGAGCTTGCCCAGAGCTGAAGTCCCGGAGCAGAGCCGCTTCTAGCACTCTGCCTGGGATTCCAGCTCTGCTCCTGACATCACTGTCCATATATGGACATGAATGTCAGGGGCAACCCCAGAGCTGGAGTCCCGGGCAGAGTGCTAGTTGGCTCTTCCTGGGACTCCAGCTGTGCTCCTGACATCACTGGGACTCCTGCTCTGGGGAAGCCCCTGACATCACTGTCGATGTATGGACATTGATGTCAGAGGCTTCCCCAGAGTCCCAGAGCAGAGCCTATACTAGCGCTCTGCACAGGACTCCGGCTCTGGGGAAGCCCCAGACATCGCTGTCCATATGTGGACAGTGATGTCAAGGAATTCCAGAGTCCCGGAGCAGAGTCTGTACTAGCGGCTCTGTGTCCCGCGGGCCGCAGATGACAGCCCCTGGGGCCACATGCGGCCCGCGGGCTGCGTGCTTGAGACCCTTGTCTGAGGCTTTATTTACATGAGCGCTGCGCATGTCGGACGTGAAAAACTGCAGTTTTTCACATCCAAGGTGCATCCGTGCTCAGCGCTGCGGTATGCGATGTCACGCATCCCCCATATTTGAGAGTCTATGGAGGGATGCGTGATGCGTGAAAACAATGGACATATCCTATTTTCGCACGGACCCTTCACACGGTCCATTGAAACAACGGCTGTGTGAATGGCCACATTGAATTATATAGGTCCGTGGGACGGCCGCTGTTTCAACGGCTGTCCCACGGACGTTTTACACGCTCGTGTAAATAAGCCCTTAGACTGAATTCACACCTCTGCGCAAGGACCTAATATTTATGGCCAAAATCCTAACCGCATCCATGAAAAGCAGGAAAAATGTATCCATAGGTCCTTCTGCTTTCTCCTGATTAGAAGAGAATATGTAGGTGTAGAATATCAAGCCTAAGGCCCCATGCACACGACCGTAGAATTAGTCCGTAATTGCGGACCATAATTACGGTACTCAATTAAGGACCTATTCATTTCTATTTACCACGGACACCTTCCCGTATATATACACACGAATGTGTCCGGGCCGTAGAAATCCTCCGCAAAAAGATAGGACATGTCCTATCTTTTGCTTTTTACGGACCGTGCTCCCGGGCTGAAAATGCGTCCGCCCGTGCCCGTAATCGCGGACCGTGATTACGAGCATGGCCGTGTGCATGAAGCCATAATATGGAGGAGTGACTGCAGCCACCTTGTATGTGTAGATTATCCATCACTCCGCACTTCAATAATCATATGCTGGGACTGCATTTTTCCTCTAATCAGCAGCGAAAAACCTTAGAGCCATTTAGCGGCGTCCCCAAGATTATCCGTCAGTTAGTCGATGGAAATCTCTCCATTCATCTCAGCAGCAAGAGATTATACTGAGTTTATGAATGGGAGGTGTGGAGATGCGGGTGATTTACAGCCCCCAGGAGCAGCGGATGTCGTCACTAAATCACTGATGCTCAGTTGCATCTTAATTTCACGTAGCCGGGGTCACCCCCTGCGTAGATGAGGTCCTCTGCGTCTCCTCCTTGGGGAACCATTCTGACACGTTACACCGATCAAAAGGGAATAATCCAACACAGATTGAATATGCCAGCTCACTCCCTAATCAGAAGATGAGACAGAGACCTCGTTGAATCCCGATCAGGCAGTTACCGGTAACATATGCCTGCGCAGAACAGTTCAGGCGGGGTCGCGCCTTACAGATATGTTAGAGTGCTTGCCCTTGTTTACAGGGGGTGAGGTCCCATGTCGGTGTGCCTAATGTGCCCGTCACAATGCAATCACCACACGGAGCGATCATCGGGGTAATTGACTCTTACACTTGTCATGTTAATTTTGAAGTGGGGTCAATATGTACAAATAGAATTACAGGATAAAGTTTTCTTCCTGTTTGTATATTATTAGTGTCATTATTCTATAGAAGATTTCTATCATTTACTGTCCTATAGGCTCAAGGAAATGATATTGCTGCAGCATTCTGGACTATATCTTCTGTGGATATAGCGTCTCGGTTCAATAATGGATCTCCTGGAAAAATAACTTGTAGGAAGGTTTGGAAAAATGACTTACTGTAGATTGGGACTGTAGCAACTAGTGCCAGGTAGCTGCTGCTAAGGCACATAAAAAAAAATCATGGGATGCAAATGATCAAGTCCCTAGTCAGACCGCACATGTAATTTACAAGTAAGACAAAGCAGAAGATATTTTTTGTGGGGTATTGAGTACTGAGACCTGCATTAATCACTAGAATGAAGACGATGAGGAGCCCTTAAGCTTCTCGTGGCCTTCACTTAGGAAAAGCTTTGTCCACCAACAGTGTCTTTCCTGAGTGAAAATGGTTGAGGTTAAAGGGGAAGGACATTCTGAATAGCGCGACAGCCTCTTTATTTGGGAATCGTGTCTGGCCTTCCATCAATACTAACTCCTGAAATATCCCTGAAGTTAGGAGTAAAGTCATAAAAAATAACGTAATAATGTGAGCGGACAAAATATATTTTGTGGATGAAGTGGCCAGTTGTCATTTTTTTTACAATACATGGCCACACGCTGCTCATGACCAAGGGCACACCTACCAGAATAGCCGACGTAGTGGCTGGAGCCCAACATCGGAAGGGGCCACTCCACCTTTATAGGAGCCTCAGAAGTTAGGAAAATAGGATTAACTATGGATGACGAGAAGAGGAAATTGAGCTCACACCGACACACTGTTACAGAATACGTCCTCGCTCATCTCTTTCCTACTGGCAACCTTGTTTTTGTCCCTGATGGGATTGAGTGTTCACTTAAAAGTCAGCTCTGCTACGTTACACTTTTTGCCTCAGCTATACCCAGGCGCATTACACAACCGCACCCTGCAGCGCCTAAACAGTCATTAACCCCTCCTCTGCTGGACTCTTGTGCTTTGCAACCTCTTGCTGTTCCATTGGAGGCTGCTGATGAACTCTGCTACATAAACCCTGTCTGCGCCATCAGCCTTGGCTCCAGGATCGTGTATTGTTCCTGAATGTGGCCCTGTCCAGTCTTGTGGATTCTGCCTCTCGTCTCTACGGTCCTAGACTGATCCTGTGCTCCTGGTTACTGTGTGTGATCTGCTGCTGCGATCGTGCTCCAGTCCTGCCACGTGTGACCCGTATCCTGCCTGTGCCAAGACCTCTATCCTGTGATGTGATACCAACTAATAATAATCGTTATTTCTATAGCACCAACATATTCCGCAGCGCTTTACAATTCAGCTGCTCCTGGACTCTGTTCCTGGCATCTCCTGGTTCCACGTCTAGTACCTAAGCCTGGTCGTTGCTCTGGGTGTCTCCTGGTTCCGTCTGCGGTCCGCTCCTGATTCCGTCTGCGGTCCGCTCCTGGTTCCGTCTGCGGTCCGCTCCCGGTTCCGTCTGATTTGCGCTCCCGGTTCCGTCTGCTGTCCGCTCCCGGTTCCGTCTGAGGTGCGCTCCCGGTTCCGTCTGCGGTCCGCTCCTGGTTCCGTCTGAGGTGCGCTCCTGCTTCCGTCTGAGGTGCGCTCCTGGTTCCGTCTGAGGTGCGCTCCTGGTTCCGTCTGAGGTGCGCTCCTGGTTCCGTCTGAGGTGCGCTCCTGGTTCCGTCTGAAGTGCGCTCCTGCTTCCGTCTGAGGTGCGCTCCCGGTTCCGTCTGAGGTGCGCTCCTGGTTCTGTCTGAGGTGCGCTCCTGGTTCAGTCTGAGGTGCGCTCCCGGTTCTGTCGGAGGTGCGCTCCCGGTTCCGTCGGAGGTCCGCTCCTGCTTCCCTCAGAGGTGCGCTGCTGGTTCCATCGGAGGTCCGCTCTTGGTTCCGTCAGAAGTCCGCTCCTAGTTCTGTCTAAATCCAGCTTTATCTCTGCCACTCCGGTGTTTGCTACGTCTGAGCCTGTTGGACCGTCTGTCTGTTTGTGGACTCCCCGGTTTTGGCATTACCTGTTTCTGCCTCCCTGTCCTTGTGTTGTTGTCACTGCTGCGTTTAGTTGCCAACTGGTTGCAGTCCAAGGATCCACTACCCGAGTTAATAAATGACGTTCATTTATCCTGAAATCTGCTGATCTGTTCCAGTGTCCGGTCTGTCAATAAAGCAACGTTACATACAGTAAATGTCTTGGCATAATTCACGGCTGCTGATCATTTGTTACAAGGGTCCGCACTCAAAGATTTGCTATGGGGCCCAATGGTTGTTTAATATACGCCTGACACAGATTATACTGAAAAGTTATGGAAGTTTGGAAGCCTAATGTCTACAACCAGGGGTGTAACTAGGAAAGACTGGACCCCCCCCCCCATTCCCATTGGACAGCCCATTGATTTCAATGAGGTTTCTGTAATTCTTAATTCTCCCTATGGTGGCGCTGTAGGGAAATCGTTGCCGGCTTGCCAAAAGATTACAGCTGGGGGTCCCTGCAGCCGGACGTTCTGTGACCAGCTTATCCTCTAAAGACCCAGCTAACAAAGTTGACAACCTTTTAAGGCAAAAATTGCGTAGACTACATGGACCTCCCAGCCTGTACTCTTATATTTCTATGTAATCTATGGTCACGCGTTTCTCCACTCGTTTTCGAGATTTGACACAGAACAATTAAGGAACTTTTAAAGCAAAGCTGGAGACTAATTAATGCTATATGAGAGGCCACAATATTTGTTTGGTTTGATCTTTATAAAAGGTTTATTTGTTAGTTGTTCTAAGCAACATTAACACATCCGGAGTCCGGTCCTAGAAGAGGGACTGTAATCTCATGTTTTATGTGTAAGATCTTTGGCTCCTCCGCAGGGATATTGTGGTATGACACCCGTGTATTTCTTGCTGGTTTTATTTTTTATTCTCCTTTTTTCTGCATTCTAAAAGTAATAAAAATAGTATTGAAACTATGAAACTATGTCCAACATGGAGTATGTGCCACCTAAAGAAGGATAAAGGGCATACATTGAGGTGGAAGAACAAGCAGTCATTGTGTTTTATAGAAGGATTATACCAAACTGTTAAGAATAACCTGGAAATAAATGTATCCCGCCAGCTAACAACAGGAGAGATGAGAAGAGATGAGAAGACAGTGGCGACCAGATGATGAGTGTTGCTCCAGAATTTCATGGTGTGTTCATGATTTTTGTGGTTGCTTTCTCCCATTCATGCGTCTATTTATCCACTAAACCATCTATACAGCATATCTAACATTAATCTATCTATCTATCTATCTATCTATCTATCTATCTATCTATCTATCTATCTATCTATCTATCTATCTATCTATCTATCTATCTATCTATCTATCTATCTCATATCTATCTATCTATCTATCTATCTATCTATCTATCTATCTATCTATCTATCTATCTATCTATCTATCTATCTATCTATCTATCTATCTCATATCTATCTATCTACCTACCTACCTATCTATCTATCTATCTATCTATCTATCTATCTATCTATCTATCTATCTATCTATCTATCTATCTATCTATCTATCTATCTATCTCATATCTATCTATCTATCTATCTCATATCTATCTATCTATCTATCTATCTATCTATCTATCTATCTATCTATCTATCTATCTATCTATCTATCTATCTATCTATCTATCTACCTACCTATCTATCTATCTATCTATCTATCTATCTATCTATCTATCTATCTATCTATCTATCTATCTATCTATCTATCTATCTATCTATCTATCTATCTATCTAATATCTATCTATCTATCTATCTATCTATCTATCTATCTATCTATCTATCTATCTATCTATCTATCTATCTATCTATCTATCTCATATCTATCTATCTATCTATCTATCTACCTACCTATCTATCTATCTATCTATCTATCTATCTATCTATCTATCTATCTATCTATCTATCTATCTATCTATCTATCTATCTATCTATCTATCTACCTACCTACCTACCTACCTATCTATCTATCTATCTATCTATCTATCTATCTATCTATCTATCTATCTATCTATCTATCTACCTACCTACCTACCTACCTATCTATCTATCTATCTGTCTGTCTGTCTGTCTGTCTGTCTGTCTGTCTGTCTGTCTGTCTGTCTATCTATCTATCTATCTATCATCTATCTATCTATCTATCTATCTATCTATCTATCTATCTATCTATCTATCTATCTATCTATCTATCTATCTATCTATCTCATATCTATCTATCTATCTATCTATCTATCTATCTATCTATCTATCTATCTATCTATCTATCTATCTATCTCATATCTATCTATCTATCTATCTATCTATCTATCTATCTATCTATCTATCTATCTATCTATCTATCTATCTATCTATCTCATATCTATCTATCTATCTATCTATCTCATATCTATCTATCTATCTATCTATCTATCTATCTATCTATCTATCTATCTATCTATCTATCTATCTACCTACCTACCTACCTACCTACCTATCTATCTATCTATCTATCTGTCTGTCTGTCTGTCTGTCTGTCTGTCTGTCTGTCTGTCTGTCTATCTATCTATCTATCTATCTATCTATCTATCTATCATCTATCTATCTATCTATCTATCTATCTATCTATCTATCTATCTATCTATCTATCTATCTATCTATCTCATATCTATCTATCTCATATCTATCTATCTATCTATCTATCTATCTATCTATCTATCTATCTATCTATCTATCTATCTCATATCTATCTATCTATCTATCTATCTATCTATCTATCTATCTATCTCATATCTATCTATCTACCTACCTACCTATCTATCTATCTATCTATCTATCTATCTATCTATCTATCTATCTATCTATCTATCTATCTATCTATCTATCTATCTATCTATCTATCTATCTATCTCATATCTATCTATCTATCTATCTATCTATCTATCTATCTATCTATCTATCTATCTATCTATCTATCTATCTATCTCATATCTATCTATCTATCTATCTCATATCTATCTATCTATCTATCTATCTATCTATCTATCTATCTATCTACCTATCTATCTATCTATCTATCTATCTATCTATCTATCTATCTATCTATCTATCTATCTATCTATCTATCTATCTATCTATCTATCTATCTATCTATCTAATATCTATCTATCTATCTATCTATCTATCTATCTATCTATCTATCTATCTATCTATCTATCTATCATCTATCTATCTATCTATCTATCTATCTATCTATCTATCTATCTATCTATCTATCTATCTATCTATCTATCTATCTATCTATCTATCTATCTATCTATCTATCTATCTATCTATCTATCTATCATCTATCTATCTATCATCTATCTATCTATCTATCCATCGTTTGTGCTCTTCCTGTTTTCCCTTCCATTCTTCCATCTCTCCATTGTGAATTCTTCCAAATCCCCTGTATTTTCATTTACAATGCACTGTCTTCTAATAATACTTCTAGAATGGGATGAAGCTTCAGAGCAGTCACTTATGGTAGAAGTAGAATGTATGTCTTGATTTGATGGTTCAGTTGACTTCACTTTGTAACTCTTTTATTCTTTCTGTAAGGAAAATCATCTTAACATGCACTGTCTTCCTGCTAAAGGTGTGGAGTACTTGTGCTTATATAAAACCGACAATCAGAGCTGCAGTGTAAAGCATGGGAAAAACAGAGCAGTAGCCTGAGCCTCTGATGAGACAGGAGGTGGATTTCAGACCACCTTAGACGCCAATAGACAATGCAGCTGAGCTAAACTCGATGAGTAATACTGTGTCCTGACTTATCTAAAATTATTTTAATGTTCAACTGGAATTGCACTAAACCTACAGGGGCCATGTTTCTGATTTTTAACCCTGTCATGTACAGCTGCCAGCGTGGCTTCATGAGAGAGCAGGCTTGCCAGATGAATGTGGGGTTGGGAGTGGATGGAGTATATTGAGCCTCTTCCAAAGTACTTGACACCTAATAGACATTTAATGAATTAGTTAACATCTCTAGGACTGGAAAGTAAAAATTGTAATTAGTAAGGAAATGAGCTAAATCCTGGATCCAGATCGCGGTTACAAATGGGTCATACTCAGAATCTAGAAATATTATAAGGAGCGCACCCCAGGGACCAGGACTATTAACAGTGAACTACTTTACAGATGATGC